>NC_090196.1:21291523-21602023 GCF_024679245.1 Pseudorasbora parva | reverse complement strand
TGAGGATAGAAGCTGGGAATATAAGAATGTAAAGTGAAAAATACTCACTAGAACTTGATCCATGCTGCAGTCTTATTCCTGTACTGGTTAGTATGGTCAGGGTTCACTGTTCACTGTAAACGTTGTTCAGATTCATCTCTGTCCTGTATTCCAACCTTTGCACCAAGGCCAGTTAATAACCGAAAAGGAGAAGGAGTTCATGAAATACAGCCAACTGGAGTAGGCCCCTCAGTGGCCTCAGCCAATAGGAATAGAATATTCAAATGAGCAGAGCATTGCCTGTGGCTCGTGCATGTATGTAAATGATGTGGGGGGATCACCCCACTGCCTGATAACATATTATTCAGAGGGATGGGTCAAGGAATCTCCTCAAGTTCAGCACGAAGTTTTAAAATATTTATTCAAGATAAAAAAATAAAGCATTTTGTGAGTGCTTCAGAACTCTCTAGAATGAAATAATTCACAAACGTATACTGAATTCTGCTAACAGTGTTAGTTCAGTATATTCAGAATCCAGTATATGCTAGAAAGTAAACAACAAATCTATACTGCACAACCGACATTTATGTGAAGTGGTTGCTAATAATTTGTCATTTTCACTCCGTGTCCAAATGCACTGAGATCCAGTTCATTATGGCTGGTACTGAGGAGTACACTGCAGGCTTCTGGATCCCACCACAAGGTTCTCCCCAACTCTTCACTCCCATCAAAACAACCCCTGATGTGTTTGTCTGACAAACGAGAGGTCCAGCGTTCCTATGAGTCTGTGAAAAGGTCAGAAAATAGTTACTACTGGTAATTTTGTCTAGTCACTGAAACGTGCGTTTCCACATCAAATTTTGCAAGCGTTGAGGGGCATAGTTCCCAAAAAAATGTGTTGTCATTATTTACTCACCCTCATGTTGTTCCAAATTTCGTTGTGGGACAGAAAATTTACTTTTTGTCCATATAATTGTCACCAAAACTTTTTTTTTTCAACAATCTTCTAAATATGGATTACTTTCATTGTGCTTTTTGAAGCTTTTTTCACTATACTGTCTGTCAAATTCTCTCCTCTTATTGTTACATTAAAGAAGTCATAGGCTGGAAATGAAATGACATGCTCTTTAAGTAGGTATTCCTTTTGAATAAGTAATTACTTTGCAATTGTTTAAAAAAAAATTATGATATTACTTTGTAGGCCAAAACGCAGAACCGAGTTAGCACTTTAGGTTCCCTCGTCCCAAAGTCAATGGGTTTTTTGAATGGGGTTTTGGTTAAATGGCTGAAATAAGGTCTGAGGTGAACACAAGGTCAAGACACTTTCACACTTTATTCTACGACATAAAATACACTCGTACTACCTTACTCAAGATTTTTTTTAGCTGTTACATGTCTTGAAAAAGGTGTTTGCTAACAAGTGGCTATATGGAACTAGAGGCTGTCGGGGAGATTAAATGTCATCACAGCCTTATTATGCTCATAATTGTGCTCTTATAAACTTGTCTAACTTAAACTTTCTGGCAAAATGATTTTAGATAAAAACTGAAAGAGTTGTCGGAAGCTTACATTGATGGTGATTGGTGACGTTGAAGTGGGACTGTGGTATAGTTTGTTTATAGCCTACATTTAGCCTTTTCTGGCGACTGCATTTAGACTTCAAAATTCATAAAAGTTGTGTTCATCTGTGATAATTATCTTTATGGACAAAACGTGCAAGTATCATAAACTTTTGTGGATCACAGAACTTGTTTTTAGGGATAGTCAAAAAGTCTATGGGAAAATCCTTTTGGGTTTTTCTCGAGGGAAGGGAACCAGCATGATGCTAACTGCAGGTTGGCCTACAAAGTGATGTCATACCTGGCTGCACCACTCCCATGGCCTTATGGGACAGTAATGTGTCCACTGGATACACACTTAGTAGGTAGGTAGAAATAGTAGGTCATTCGGGTAGCCTACTTTGCAGCTACAGTTTATGAATTCTGTGAATTAGTGTATACTACTATTTTTACATACTGTTTTTCACCTGCTATATAGTAGGATGCATTCAGATGTAGCCACAGTCTCTACCAAATACCACCCTCATTGATCACCAACATCAAGTCTGTCATTTGGGACCCTGCTTGGGACAGAGCTCATCATTAATGAACTTGCCCACTAGAGGTCAGTATTTCTTCAATTGCATTGCCTACTAGTAAAAAGTGTAGTTCACAGTACAGCTCCTCACCATGCATGATTCGCCAATGCTCATTCCAGCACATAACAAAGCAGGTGTCAATCTAGTTCTGTGGGGTTGTTCACACACCGCTCGTTCCAGCACAGATATTTTTAGCCATGCAGGTCTGCACTGCCCATGTCCTGCTAAAAGAGTGCATAACATTCACCTAAAGATCCACAGAGAGCAAAATATGCAAAGAAAATGTTGTTTAAGAGACATTCAAGTTCTGAAAGTTCAACTCTTCGTCAACAAGTATTCGTGAAATGTCATGTTTGCTTATGACACACACTTCAAAATCCTCCAGACTATTGTGTAACCATCACAGCGGTCAACTCGTGAAGGCAGGCGGGTGACGTACACATGTGGCTGGTCCACAGCGGAGCACAGCAGCGGAGGGAGGGTGAGATTTCCTGTCCAGCAGAGGGTAGACAAACAGGCTGTGTGCTTTCACTGAGATTTAATGGAGAGCTCAACTGAAGCAAAGCCACATTATATTCGGGAGAGGATGGGTTGTAATAAGGGTTTAGGTGTACTCTGATCACATCTCGGGTCTGAAAAGAGATCACATTTACTAAGGAGCATTTTTATTTTTGGGTGAACTGGCTCTTTAACTCTTTCCCTGCCATTGACGAGCTACTCAGCTTTTCCGGCTTTTCATGTTTCCACTGTTATACAGTAGGGGGCGATATTACGCATCCCATGAACGAGTACAGTATCTATGGAGTGGTGCAGGTATACAGTATCACTTTGTAGGCCAAAATGCAGAAGCAAGTTAGCATTTTAGCACTTCCATTTCCCCATCCCGAAGTGAATGGGTTTTTGGTTAAATGGCTGAAATAAGGTCTGTGGCGAACACAAGCTCAAGACACTTTCACATGTTATTCTACGACATAAAATACATCAGTATTACCCCACTCTTTACTTTTTTAAGCTGTTACTTGTCTTGAAAAAGGCACTAACGACTTTAAAATTAAACTGCATTTAGGCTTAAAAATGAATAAAAATAGTGTTCATCTGAGATAATTATCTTAATGGACAAAAAAACGTGTAAGTATCATAAACTTATGTTGATCACAGAGCTTTTTTTTTGTTGCGATAATCAAAAAGCCAATGGGAAAATCCTAGGGTTAACCAACCAGTGCTCTGCTAACTGCTGGTTGGCCTACAAAGAGACGTCTTACTTGCACCACTCTATTTTTCAGATCAAAACACAGGGGAAAAAAAGAAACAGAAATGAACGATCTCTTATGTAAGCAGATATATTATGACAAAATGCAATCATCAACAATAAACAACATAAAAAATCAAACGGCCTAAAGATACGAGTGAAATGTTGACACAGGAAGTGGTTAGGACTGCTGAAAAGCAGATGTTTTGTTTGTTCTTTTGATATATTGCATGTTCAGATATTCAGACAACAAAATATCCTGGGGGGCTATGACATTTTTGTGAAAATGACTAAAAACGCTTGCTGGCAAAAAAAAAAAAAATAATAATAATAATTATGCTGGCTGGGAAAGAGTTGAAGACACAAGATTAATACATTTGCAAAATCAACAGTCAGTTTGTTCCTGGAACAACATTCCTGCCAATGTCCAGTTGTTGGGATGTTGATGTACTTCCCACCTGTTTCTTTGAGCCTTCTGTCGTCACCGATAACATTCTTAGAAGTCTTTCTTCCCTGCAAAGAAATCAACATAAAAAGTACTTTAAGTGTAGTATCTCCATAAAAAGGAACTATACTGTGTATTCATAAGTTTTAATGTCTTTTTTCAAAGTACACACTGCTTTATGGAGCCCTAAAGGTGTCACATTGACCCTTGCTTGGCAAAATTTCACTGGCAGAATCCAGTCATTAAATCTGGATCTGGAGTTTCGCGTGAGGGCAATAAACTTCCCCACGTATGTGAATTTTACTCAAGTTGGTCATGCGAATTCACAGTGCCGACCAACAGAAAGCTTCTTGGTTTAAAAGTAACTTCTGTGTGTGGGTTCTTTATATACACTATAGTCAATGAACCAGTTTTTGCCTCCAAAAATGTTGCTAATGTGTCTTAAAAGGAACATGATTATTAAAAAAGGTTATAGGCATAATATTATGGGAGGAAAAATTATAATTTAAAGTTTTGTAGAACACAAATGTATGGAGTTTTGTTTCCACCACATAATAAAACATTTTAAAAGATAACTGCAACTTTTTATCTCACAACTGTGAGTTTACATCTCTGACTTTTTTTCTTAGAATTGCGAGATTATAAAGTCAGAATTATGAGATATAAAGTCAGAATTTCAAGATATAAAATCAGGATTGCGAATATAAAGTCGGGATTCTGAGATATAAACTTTTATTGACTTAATTATGACTTTATATCTTGCAATTATGATTTTCTAACTCAATTCTGACTTATTTTCTCAGAATTGTGAGATATAAAGTCACAATTGCGAGTTTTAAAGTCAGAATTATCTGATAAAGAGATATAAACTCGCAATTGTGACTTAATATCACGTAATTCTGATTTTATAACTCGCATTTCTGACTTTATAACTCGCAATTGCGACTACCGGTATATCACGCAAATCTGAAATTGCGAGAAAAAACATCTGAATTGTGAGATAAAATGTCACAATTACCTTTTTTATTTTTTTATTCTGTGACGGAAACAAGCATCCATACAAATATTTTGAGCGTTAATAACACAAAGGTGTTATGGCAATAATGTTTTGTGCAGTAGCATAGCACTAATCCCATCCAATCCTATAGTGCCTGTCCATTACATCACTGGTTTTGTGAGAGAACGCAAACTACTTCCTATTTTATAGATCTCATTTTATTCCATCACTCCATAAGAAACAGCCTGGCATATTCATGTTTTTTGCCATGTTGGTTGCTCACAGATCATAGACACAGTGTGCATCAGTAAGGATCCATTGTGACTGGATGATCGCCCCACTGCAATCGTGCCCTGCACCCAGACCAATGCTCACGTGCCAGTGCCATGGCAGTTTCCCATCATCCTCTTCTCTCCTCAGGGCATCCAGTCCAGATGCAGCAAAGATATCAGGCATTCCACACGGAGCTGAGAAGTAAGTGGAACGCAAGCATGAATACTTGATATAAAACCAAATACACCCACACAATCTGTTCAGAGATAAACACAGTCTCAATTTGTGTATTTTCCTTCATTTTACACATTTTTTGGCTCCAGCTGGATTCCACACATTCTAAAGGCTCTCTGAGACTCTGAGACAAAGAGTCTATTTTAAAGCACAGTGGAGAACACAAAGGACAAACCAGCCTGCAAATGTGGCGCGATAACTCTGCTGTCATCATCCGCTTCCTCCCCCTGATCTTTATTCGCTGACTCTTGGAGATCTGTGAGGAAATGTAATATTCAAGGCCTTATCATTTGTGTCGTCATTTCACACAGCATAAGTATGTGGTTACAAACTCTGGTGTCAAAGAAAAGCTTGGTAAGTTCAGAAGCTATATAAGCAGTATTCATTGTACCTTTTTTAATGGATAATATATATTTTTTAATTAAATTTTAATTCAAAAATGATATCAACAACAAGCCTAAATTTAAACATGAATATGAGGCTTTTTATATTTGATGTTTAGGCCTACACATAATTTTTTATCATATGTCTTATAAAATAGCCTCAAGTATAATATAATAAACTTTCTGTATAACTGCATGTAGAGATTGCAAAACTATTTGACTTTACTGTTGACCTTTCAAGGTAGTATAAATAGTAGTTATTTAGCTTGTGTGTTTATACTGTGGCATACCACTTGGACATGTAGGTCACATGTGAGTCAGGTTTTGTCAGGGGAAATTTGAACACCTGCCGTGAGCATTTCTTTGCTCATGTTGACTCTCACCCTTTTCGCTGATAAAAGAAAGGGTGGCGATGAAACCACGGGCGGAGATGGTGTTATCTGTGCTGAACTGCAGAAGCATTATGCGACCGTAGCTGAGAACAGCTGGAGGGACGCTCCTGCCACATACAACCACTTAAGACACAAACATTTATAATAATAATAGCAGAGCATTTGAAAACTACATTTCCCACAATGCCGCAGTGCAAACTCTTTTGTAGCTGGTAACTGTAACACAGTGCATGTAACATTAAACTGTCAACTCTTATGTTCACATTATTCATGATAAAATAAAACAGAACAGTTCATATATACAGTCCCCTTCAAACGTTTTGGAAGATTTTTTCTTTTGAAAGACTTTAACACTTTTATTCAGTAAGGATGCATTTTTAATGTTTTTTTAACATTTTCTATTTCTAAATGTTCTTTTGAATTAGACCCTAAAATAATGTGTTACCATAAATGTTTCTTAAGTTACAAGTATACTCAAATAGAAACATTTTAGTTTGAATTGCATTACCATTTTTTTAATAGTACTGCTTTACTTTGTTTTTAATTAAATTAATTTATTTTAAAAACATCAAAAATCTTACCGCCGGCAAACGTTTGAACGGTAGTGTATAGTTCTGTGTTAATTTTAAAATATCAAACACTTCCATTATGATCATCTTTTTGTACTTTACCTATTTCGTCCTTGCCATCGATGTCTCCGAACACTGTGAGTGAGTCATATTTGCAGTTTTCTGACGCCTCTAGGTCAAAGTCTTCAAAGTCAAGCTTTAAAGGACATAGTAAAGTTACTCTATTGCTATCAGCATGTCAGCATATATATATATATATATATATATATATATATAGAGAGAGAGATATATATATATATATATATATATATATATATATATATATATATATATATATATATATATATATATATATATAGAGTGAGATGATTATGTACACACAATTGCCCAGTCAGGTGCTTCTGGCATTGCAGAAGTTTAAAATCATTTAAGACAAAAAATGGTTCTTGATTTGAAACAATAGCATTTTGCAGGTAACAACCAGCGTTTTACATGACTGCAGCGACGTCATAACGTCGCTCATTGGAATCTAATTGAGTATCGCATTCTCTTTTGCAGTGAAACCGATCAGAGCCTCCAATCTCACTGCATGCATGCATTCATGACCGGACAGACAGGTCATGACTGGACAGAAGAGACACCAGGGGCTGACTGGGCCAACACAAGGGCTACAGGGTTGTTTTTACCTTGACTATGTGGCCTTCTGGGGCATAGATGACCCAGCGGCAAAGGCTGTTGTTGCTGTAGGCTTGCGGGTAGGCGGGGCTCCGCACAGCCCCCTTGGGCTGTAACAGCACCACTGTTCCACATTCTGCTTCTGCACAAACACAAAAGGAGGAACTGATGGAATGGAGCCCAGCCAATGACGTTGCAGCATGGTGTCACATTTCTGTCTGGCAAGGGTCATATCGAGGGGAGCAGGGTGGTGATTTGAACCTAGCTCTTACCTTCTCTGAACTTACCACTGGTAGATGGCCCCCTGGCAGACATGTAACTATAGTAACGTTCCCATTGAGATAAGCTCTGTGCTCTCTGAGGAGCCTATCTGAACAATTGCAGTGTGAAATATCAATTCTACTGGGGAACGTTAGCTTGCCTCTCAACCTGACTGGGGATATGAGCAGACTTTTCAACCTGTGCTGCTAAGGAGAGCACAATTAGGATGAAACCATTTTATTAACATAACTGTATGGATACATAGACGTGTAAATGAGGCAATGCTCGAAAACAACATCATCAGGCATGTGCAAGAATGCTTATCAAGCACACAGTAAGCAAACAAGCGTTGTTGTTCCAAGCATCCAAACAATTGTTGGTGATCGCCAAGGGCTAGAATTGCACAACTCATTTTAAATTGTCACTGGACTGTCACCAAACAGGCTTGAGCATTCAGATTTTCTCAAGCATTTTTTGTCCCTTTCAAGGAACTTTGTTGTTTTTTAGAGCATGAGAAACCAGTCGAGACAGTTTCAACTCACCAAAAATGTAGTCCTGGCCAACACCATTGATCTGTAGGGCAAATCCTGCACCTGTTCTGCTCACATCAGATACAAACTGTACTGTGACACTATGGGAACCATCAATAAGAATCGGAGATGGAGGCTGACCACCACAGAACCACCCTGGTAAGCAAGGTCAGAAGGTGAAACATGCAACCTCATAACCACTTGCAGAAGGTAAAAGAACAGCAAAGTTAAAGCAAAGTCCCTCACCTATTTGCTTGTCTTCATCCACATACACAGTCAGATGATCGCTTTGGCACTGTGTGTCATTCTCTAGGTCAAACTCCAGGAACTCCAGAAGAATACGTTCCCCAATGGCAACTCGAATGGACCACAAACACATTCTACATCAAAAAAACAAAACTGCTGTAAAAGTTTCCGTTTTTGCCTTTTGGTTGCAAATATATAAGTTCCTTCAGATGTAACTCACTCATTGTGGTTGTAGCTTTGCCCTGAATGAGCTGGATTTCTGATTATGCCTTCATTTCCAGGAACAACTCCATCAGGTACACTGCACAGTGACCTTTCCACACCTACATTGAGTTCTGTACACAAGTAGTCATTTATTTCAAGTGACTTGCAGTACACTTACTGAAACTTAGGGTTAGCCGGCCCACATTGTATAGCGGCCCAACGGGAAAAACTCCTGGTGCTCCAGATGGCCAGTCTGCCCCTTGGTTGGGTGTCTTGCTCGAGAGCAAAATGGTGATTGAACAGCTCTTCCTGAGCCTACATTGTTTCATTTACTAGCATTGGACCAACTCGACAATGATACCCACCTTTCCTAAGATTTGACTTGATCCATGGCAGAAACATTAAGACATCAGTGAATACTCCAGGTGAGCCTCTTCTGGATGATGGTTTGAACTTGTTGTCATTCCAGCTTCGACCACAGCCCTTACCCCATGACGTGACCCCCACAGCCACCCAGCTTCCATCTGCTCTGGAGCAGAGGAGAGGACCCCCAGAATCCCCCTGGAGCACAGGAGGACAGATAGGAACTCAAAACAGAGAGTTGCAACCATCTCTGCCAACCTGAACCACAGGAGTGCAATATTCAGGGCGTTAATTATGTCATTGTCAATGTTAGGGAAACAACTTACTTGGCAGGCATCTCTCCGACCTCTCTCTGGGCCAGCACAAAGGACTGTGAAGGTCTTCTGCCCAGGTCTCAGAGTTTGCAGGACATGTTTGCACTTTCTTTGCTCTAAAAGGTCCAGATGCACTTCTTGAAGAACCGATGGAAGTGGCCCACCTAAAGAGAAGATAAAACTTTTTTTTACCTTCAATATAGTAATGGTTTTAGATATTTGATATCTTTCTCTCAGGCATTAAAGCGTTATTTCACCCAAAAATGAAACTTCTTTCATTACTTACTCACCCTCATGTCTTTCCAAACCCATAAGACCTTCATTCATCTTCGGAACATGAATTAAAATATTTTTGATGAAATCCGAGAGAACCTTCTCTGACCCCTCCATAGACAGCTTATTTAATTACAACTTTCAAGGCCAAGAAAAGTATACGTCGTTACAATCCATGTGACTCCAGTGGTTCAACCTTAATTTTATGAAGCAATGAGAATACTTTTTGTGCGCAAAAACAAAACAAAAAATAATGACTTTATTCAACAATTTCTTCTCGTCTGTGTCAGTCTCCTGTGGTGTCAACATTGCAAACAGTGCAGCGCTTCCGGGTTCTACGGCAGAACGCTGCCTCACTTTTGGCTGACCCTGTTCACGTGAGCACCACGACTCATGCGTGTGATGCTGACGCAGCAGTTGACCAATAATGAGACGCCGTTCTGCCATAGAACCCGGAAGCGCTGCACTATGTTGACACCACAGGAGATTGACACAGACGAGAAGAAATTGTTGAATAAAGTTGTTATATTTATTTGGTTTTTGTGCACAATTTTATTCTCATCACTTTATAACAATAAGGTTGAACCACTGCAGTCACATGGACTATTTCAAATATGTCTTTACTACCTTTCTGGGCCTTGAAAGTCAAAATGACATTGCTGCCTATGGATGGTTAAGAAACCTCTCGGATTTCATCAAAAATACCTTTGCATAAATATTTGTGTTCCGAAGATGAACGAAGGTCTTACGGGTTTGGAATGTGAGGGTGAGTAATTAATTCATTTTTGTGTGAACTATGTCATTTCAATGTTGATTAAATGACTTCTCACTCTCAGAAATACGACCCCATCCACCAACAACACACATGGTCTTGGGTGGAAACCTCTCCCCAGGATGAGGCAGACAAACAGGCTTAGTAAAATCATCTGTTAAGAAAACACACATATTCATCTCTGATTCTATAGCTGATATATTGCATAAGCTGTGTTAGTCTCAACGACTTGCCAAAGTGAATGCGTCCATTGATCTTAAGCAAAGCGATGTCATAGCTCATGGGAGAGGTGCGTTGATAATTTTCATGGAACATTACAGTCTTTACGTGGAAATTCTGCTCCCCTCTGTCAACTCTTATTTGGTTGAATTCACCTGCTACAGCCTCAATCTTGAGCAGGAAGTCCCTAGGGCAAGCAGTTATATTCCGAAGTAAGTCATTTAAGTGTTGACAGGGTCAGAAGTTATGATTAGTCATGGGTAAATGAGTAGACCTACGTCGATACAGTTGCAAAGCAGTGAGCAGCAGTCAAAAGCCAGTGGTCTGTCAAGATGGCTGCAGCGCAGAAATGCGATCCTCTGATCTTAAGAGACACCTGTAGATGATTATGAAATAGATGTTTCCACACTAATATATATATATATATATATATATATATATATATATATATATATATATATATATATATATATATATATATATATATATAAAGCAACACACTGCTTTTTGGAAATAAAATTAAGTATTGTATTGTCATATCATGCAGTTTGAAAAGATGAACAGTTACGTGCCAGCCACGGATGGGAAGCTCGTCTAGCCTCTGACCCGCCGATTATTCTCAAAGAACGGTCAAGGATGCCTCTTGACTTAGTAGATCCACACTTTGCTTCTGCATATCAAGTGACAGGACAACATTTTTTGTCATTAATCTGTGACTTGATCCAACACAACCGAATTAAACGTTTTCTTACCACCGAGAGGAACAGCATAGGTCATTTTGAGAAAACCCAACAAGCTGAGAAAGCCAACAAAGGTCCTGTAGGATAATACAGACATTCTGTGTCCTCTGCTGTCAAAGACTGAGATTGGGGTATTTATAGAAGTGATAGAGGGGTGGTCTTTTTGACAAATAGGGTACTGTGGTTACTTATTAACTTTACACAGGAAACAGGCATGTTGAACAGAAGACTGAATGGTGAATAGCTCTAATTTTATCCAAATTAACTTTATATTTTACACCTACACCCAATGGTATATTTTAGCTATAGATATTAAGGATCTAAATCCAACTTAAATAGTTTGTGCATTTGTGTGTCTTATTAATCTTCTGTTTTCTGAGGGGTACAAGGAACATCAACAGAAAAAGGTTTTACGGTTAGTTGTGAATCAGCTGAAAGAGAAAAGCCCTGACAATGTTTCCCCTTAAGGACCAGGATGACCTTTTAATCTAAAGGTTTATTGGAAGTTGTTGGGTTTTGGCACTGTTAGAGTCTATGCTTAAATTTTTTTAACTTAATGAAGAGGTTATTTCTGACAATCATGAAGGGAAATGGACATTTTTTGCTGTATTCTGTTATTTGTGGATTTATGTCTGACAAATATTATTGCACTTATCATGCCACCAATAGAACTACAGGAACTTTTTTGTTGTTATTTCCAGTCATTTCGATAACTGCCACTCTCAAATGAAATGACTGTGAATGCAGTTGAAAAGACCAATTCAAGTAATGCCAATTCACTTTGTCTTGCATGTGTCAGACACAAACACAGAATTTACACAAACCAGAGGTCTAGTAAACAGTAGGGAAGCTTTCCTTGACACAAAAGGCAATTGTTGCACGATGAGGGTAAGCTCACCACTGGCACCGACAACACCAAACCAAACAAGTGTGAGTGTCATGTCTTAAAATTGTCAACATTTTTGTGCTTTTGTCTGCAGAGAACAAACGCTGAAGGCAGTTAAGTTATTATTTCAAAAATAATCTTAAACAAACTGACTTGACAAGTTGCAGTTTATTCAAACATGGCCACAAATCAACAAAGACAAGGTGAGCGAGGATTCATATGCTGTTCAAACCCAACACCCAATTGCTACATGCAAATTTACTTCAGCCTGTACAGTCAGTTTTGGAAGTAGCCTAAAGCTGTTTTGTTCAGTGATATTTTGGAATATGTTGAGCCGTGATAGGCTACTTGGCAACCATCAGTAAACCACAGTAGCCTACAGCAGTTACGAGAAGCCAGAAAAACCTGAAATTCACTGGCTGATGGAGATTCCTATCATAGAACAGCTTACATGAGAACTCAGAGAAAACTCGATCTTCTCACAGTAGCCTATTCTATGTTACTATAAGCCTATAAAGTTACACTGGATGCTGACTCATTTTGTTCTTGAGTCACCTGAAAATGGTTCAGACTGAAAAGAAAATGTGAAATATAATGTACAAACCAGGAACGTTTCGCTCCCTTTTCAGGTTGTGTCGTGCTGTTTTTTGAGGTGTGCACTGTGGAAATGTAGGCTATAGGTTATAGCCTGTAAACTGTCATTCAGGTTATCGAGCGGAGCTAAACTTTGACGTCTTATTTATTCACAGCGGTGGCCATGTTTAAGGATTGTCATATGCGCCTATGCGCAATGCTATTGGATTTATAGTAGGCTAACATTAAAAAAGCATATGCTCCCTTGAGGGATTATGGAAAATATCCTACTCTGATGGAGATAAGCTCCGTTACACTGTGATCTCTTCCCAGTCAGAAAAGGTCAGACTCTCACCAGCGAATATACACCGAATATAAATAATGATAAAATCATTTTTGCACATAGGATCATCACGAAGGCACGTTATTCCTCGCGCGTGGTGGGTTGTGACGTCGGTCCTCTTCTGAAACGCGTCATCTGGCAACCCAGAACAGTTCCTCTCTAGCGAAGCTAAGCTACATCACTGCGTTTCCCCATCACTGCTGGATAGAGCACTAGAGCCCTCGGATCAACGCGCAAAAATAGTGCGGGGGGAAAATATTAAACATCACAGGTAAGCGCTCGCGTGCCTCACAGTTAAATCTGTTGTTGTCTCGTTTTTCCTGAGAGCAAAATTGAGTTTGCACGTTTTTAGATAGTGAATGCTAGCCGTTAGCACACTTTCGCATGCGGTTTTTTTTTGCGCCGGGTGAGTAGGAAATCCTCCCTGAAAGACGCACATCTGGAAAGTAATGTTTAAGCTGTGTCTTGGTTAAATGCACACATTTGATCAAATCAAGATGTAACGTTTTGTTTCCTTCTCAAATTGGTGACCATAAAGAGTTTTTTTTCCTCCACATAGTTGTATAAAATGGGTGTATAAAAAATGTGGATGTCTGTTTCAATGTGGATGAAACTTATTGCCGTCTGTATTCTTTATTTATATTGTACACTTATTAAATATGTAGGCTATTGAATTCCCCTGTTAATTGTTTGCTATTAGGCCCATGTAATAATATTTACAAAGACTTTAAATGCATTAGGATTTCCCCATTTGCTTTGCAAACACTTTTAACATAAGTAAAGAAACACCACGGTTTGTGAGGTTTAATGTTACATTTTTGGGGGCGCGTGAGCTTCTCATGAAATGTGACGCATGTGTCATTTTGGCTCGCGCTCAATGCTCAGTAGTGTGGGGATTATTGTGATTCATCCCAGTGATTCGAATCTTTTGATTCTGCTCTCCAAAAGATTTTTTCAGCTGATTCGTTCATTCACATTACGGCGTAATGCCTGTAGGTGGGGACAAAAGCTTGCCTCATGAGTGAGTCGTTGAGTCATTTACTCAACTCCTTTTTTTTTTTTTTTAAACATAACATTCGTTCATGTACAAAACAAATCCTTTATTATAATTAGCATTTCTGCAAAATGACTAAGACACTCCAAAAAAAAAAAAAAAAAACAAGAGTATTAAAGCATCTTTTTCCTGCATTTTATCAGCTCTAGTCTATAATTCTTCAGCCTGTTTTTGTTGTGATGGAAATTGGCTCTCAAGATAAACTGGCACAAAAAAATATCCAAAAACCACTAGAACAATGTTATATATTTGGTTGACACTGTGTATATGCCTACTTGCATTATTCCAGATGTTTCCAAGAGTGTTTAAATCCAGAGAAATTAGCATTTTTGACCATTGGCCGTGCGTCGCCTATCAGTGACTTACCTTACCGTTAACCTCGATTTTCAGTTTTATTTTGTAGAAACCATGGAAACACCAAAGAGGCTTTAATATTTTATGTTAGACAGGTGAGCAACCGTTTGGATACATTAATTTACAGAAACCTAATCATTGTTATATCTCAATACAGTTAATCTTATTGTTTAAATCTTGTTTTCTTAATTTTCCCACGAGTACCATGTTTTACTAGCCTGACAAGCCAGACCCACATCAAGATGTTTGGTCTGGAAACTCACCATAGACAGGGCTCAATCCGAAGGGCGGGATAAACAGTTGTCTTTCAAACTCCCTCTGCACGCGATAGGATAGCGCTACACCCGAACACATCTTCCCTTTTTAAGAATGACTTCAGTGCCGCTCTTTGTTCTTTTCTCAGAGAAAAGCTTAACTCCAAGTCTTCCAGAGTGCGGGTCAGAGCTGATTCGAAAGACCTCCGCTGTTCGCCAGTTTCTGTGTTTACTAGAAGCACGCAAACGCAACTTGGCCGTCGTCATTATGGCCCCGCCCGCCGACTCTATACATGATGTGATTGGGCCGTCCAGATTTTTAAGGAACACAGCTCAGAAGGGTATTGAGAGTTCCTAGACGACACTTGCGGGCAAATTAAATTTGCTGCCGCTAGGGTGCGTCTAGATTTCTAGGCTAATGTTTTACCATACCTAATATAGGAAAAAACATTTACAGCCTGGTACAAATTGTGGTTTTGGTCTATACGGCTAATTTTGTCCTTCATGACAACTGTGAGGGGGTGAATTTTTTTTATAACTCCTTCGTTTACATTATATAAAGCCTTAAAGTTCTGCATAATTAGGGTGTGACTACTTTGAGTGACCGGTGTATAGCCTTTTGTCTGCTGTCGGTTAGTCATTGCGTCACCTCAGCTCCACTCCAGCCACGTCCCACCTCTTTGCCAATTTTCTGTTATCCGGACATTATGCGCTGCCAAGATGGCGACAGCCGGCTCATTTCTACTTTACGCTTCAAATTTGCTCTTCAGAATCCTATGGGTGATGTCATGGACACTACGTTGTCCATATTTTTTTTTTACAGTCTATGCTGCATGCATATAGCCTGACGTGGTCATACTCAGTTCTAGTCAGAATATGAGTCTGAAACTGCTCCATTGGGCTGTGATTATGGGGCGTGTTTCAACCGAACCAGGAAAGACATCAATTGGACAGACCTACAACCAATCAGAGCAACGAAGCGACGCATTGTCAAATGTCAACATAGTTCAACTGCACTGTGTTGCCAAGTCCGTGTTTTGTTTCCCCGCGGGTTGTTTTCTATATCCGTGGGTTGAAGCGACTATTATGTGATATATAGACCCATGAGTGCGAATTTTAGCAGGCAACCTTGCCAAAATAAATGCAGTCCAGTCCAAAATAACACATTTTACCCCCCAAACGCCATTTTCCCCCCGGAGAACCCCCCGAGAAGCTATTGTTTAGGGCTAGTAGTTGGCGGGTTTTGTTGTAAAAACTTGGCAACCCTGACTGCACGCGCGCTGGTATCAGGCTGGAATACACGATCTTTGCCAGTGTTGTGAAAAAATAACATAATTTAATGATACACAGAGTACTTACCCAACATGATCAGCATTTCTGAGAGAAATTGTAAAGGTGAATGCATATAGAACAAGCTCTCCGTTTAGGATTGGAAAAAATATAATCCAAGCCCCTTTGATGACGTGCATGATTACGTTGCTGTTGATCATTTGTCCATCATCGTCTAAAGGCCTCCCTGATGATATCATTGGTCAGAACAGTTTCTGTTCGGGGATAATTACTCCTCTATGGCGCAAGGCCAGACCGAACTGCACGACCTAAAACCTAAAAATCTTGTGGGCGGGGCTAAGTTCGGCTGGCATCCAGGCTAGCATGCATATGCATCACCGTAAGAAGTAACAGTATAATCTGCGCCATTATTAAAGCTTTACAAAATCCAAAGTCATTAAGCTATGCCTGTGTTTTAAAAATGACATATTGTGGCTTTAAATTATAGCCTACCCATTTCTTATTGTTTGATCATTAGAATCTTTTTCACATACGAGATTTTTCACTTAAATGGTTTTAGACTGACAAGAAAATGTGAAATGTACTTCTGCTTTGTTTATAAGTAGGCTAGTCACTCTGAGTCAGACTCAAAACACTGACTTATTCAGTAAAGGTGTATTCAGCAAGTCCAGCTCATTCACATACACACTATTTTCTTGTAATGGCCTTTAAGGAGAGAGAAAGCAGTTATTCAAAAACAGAGAGAGTAAGAGGCAAACATGAGTTCTTGGAAGTAAACGAGTCATTTGATCGCTTAAAAGATTTGCTCTGATTCAGATGACAGAACCTATTTGAACAAATTCGGTCTATCACTGATTTTTTTCCTACTTTTAAAATAGTTAATTCGTATTTCAGTAACGTATGCCATTTTATGCGGCTGAACATCCTCACTTTGTCATTTTAATAAGGATCACAAGACGCACAGGCAGTGCGGTCTTGTGACAAACCCAGTTTATTTACTGTCCCTGCATCTTTGATTCCGTACTGAGGTCTATTGGGCTAATGTTTTACTGTACATTGCACATTATAATCTATCCCATTAGCCTTGAGTACTTTTATTTAGGCTCGTAATAGAAAGCTTTTATGCTAAAACACTCCTGACCACATTCATTATGTTGATGGTATTTGTTTACATACATCTTACTTGTTACAGTAGTTCAATTCCTCAGGTGCCCGTGTGCACGGCATAAATAAATAATTCAAACTGAGGATGTGGGATCTAGGATCAATTTGCATCTGGTGTACTTGAAATGGGACTTGATCATGTCAGATATTCCCATATAGAATGTAGGAAAAAGTCGGTGAGATCTGCGTTCTTTCTCGGGTGACACACACAACGAGGGAATTCTTTTACACAACGGTATATAGAGTCCCTTGTCTTGCTTTTCACTTTTACTTTTGAATTCGCAATCACGCGTACTGGGTATAGGCCTATAAGTTGTGGGCATCAGGGAGCTACAATCTATATGCAGGTTATTGAAGACGTGTGAATGCGAATTTAAAAGTGTTTCACTTTTGCTTTCGAATTCGCGTTCACACATATTCTGTGTTTAGGTCGTACTAATCACACATTTTTACAAGATATTTGTCAGTAAAGCTCAGGATCTGTTGTGCACCATATCCTCTATCGTCCAGTCAGTTATGTAATGAATGAAATCTAACTATTAATCTGACTAGCTGTGTTTATATTTGTAGTGTCCATTGTCCACCTGTTCTAAATGGCTTGTATTTCTATAAAAAAGCACAATGACAGTGAGGATTGTGCTGTGATGGGCAAGGAATGTAATTGGTGTGGAGCCGAACACTATGTACCAGTAACAAGCCTAGTGAGTGATCAGCTTTCAGGGTTAGAAAATGCCAGCCTCTCTATAGGGACTGATTTCTTTTGCCCTGAACTTTCTTTTTAGCCTTGCTCCCTGACAGTTGGACGCTGTTTAATGCCAGTGTCAGTGCAGAGGCAGCTTTCTGTCCTTAGTCACAGAAGTGCTGAGTGGCTCTTGGAGAGAAATCACACTGCACAATGTCTTGTCTCGCCTTCTGGAATAATCCACCTCACCCCTACAATTAAACCGGCATTCATTTAGCTTTAGATTGGCTGCTTGCCCTTAAGGCAAGTGCGTCAAATTAACCCATACATTTCACTAAATGATTTTAAGAGGCTTTTTTGATGCAGATTGCACCCTGCAAGTCTGGAAAGAAACCAGGGTTTGCTGCCATGCAGTGTCAGACTCTGGGGTGCATGCAGCTGTGGAACTTGGCACCAGTGTTATGCAGCAAACAAAACAGCGCATGGCCAGAATTCCCACAAGCCAGCGGGAACTTGTTATACTGAGTGGCCTGATAAGTTTATGGAAAGGATCGTGTTATGTGGCTGGACACATCGGGAAGGAACTGGCAGGCTGAGATTGAAACAGCATTTATTGGGTGTATATTATGTTAAAGTGAGCTTTAAAGGGTACATAACACAGTTTCTGTCAATTTCATGTTAATCTTGAGTACTTAGAGTAGAATTGCATCTTTCATATCTCCGAAGAGTCTTTAGTTTTATCATATTTATACAGATTAGGGATGTCAATTTACACAAATTGATTGATCAGGCAACTAAACCTAAAGAATTCACTATGTTGTATTACAATATTGCTCTCTTTATATTTCTTATGTAATATGACAATCCCAATCATAGTCATTATTAGTTGTGCAGTGCTGTTGGAGCTGCATGCGCTGAAGATCACCGGCACGCTTTATTACCGCTCTGATTATTTTTAACCAAGTGCATACATGAGATAAATCAGATATAGATAAGCCTACACAAAATAAACACAATATTACAACTTGCAATTGCTCAAAGCAAAAGGCTGTGAATGCACACACAAAACGTCATGATGAAGGTGTAACTCCAGCTGTAAAATTGTCCCAAGCATAACTCCGCACTCGCTTCAGCTTCCTCGTGTTTTCGCGGTTGAGCAGCATGTACGCGTATTACCCTTTGTAATTGATGATCGGCACGTTTTAATGATTAAATGTATTATTGACAATTAATTGATCATCGATTATTTGTAACATCTCTAATACAGATTCTTTCCGAAAACAGCTGTGGAGACGTGCAGTGGGCGGAGCTTAAGACTCACAATCACACACACACATACAATACTTCATGGCATTATCCCTGGATAACTTTTGGTACACTATACGTTCGCGTTGTTGACATTATATGCACTAAAACAAAACACACACAGCTGCAGAAATCCGTTGCTGCTCCGTAAACTGCGTCCACTGTTTCCTTAACAGTTATTTGGGAAGCTGAACAAGGTTGTCTTTCCTTAACCAAAAACACACTTTAGTGATATTTCGTGGTCTAAAAACAAAATGACAACGTTGCTGAAGGCTCCCGTAAACCCGAACGAAGCTCATTCATGGAAATGCTCTTACTCTCACTCTGGTTGATGTGTGCACACACTCATCCGGGAGAAGTACCCATACTAGGAATTTCGCACTTTATGACTTCATACAGGGCCATACTTTTTGGCACAGAAATACTCATTATTTGTCCAACTCCTTTTTTCTTTTTTTTTAAAATGTTGGCCATGTTTAGCATGAGAATCCAACTCAGCAGTGTAAATAAGTCAGAATGCATGAAATAGCATTAGACCCCTCCCCCTTTAAAATAGTTCTGGTCAAGCACTGAGTCAGATTAGATTGCATCCAAAAAAAATTATCATTTGTGTTTTTAGGCTTGCCAACTCATTTTCCAGTATTTATGAATTTAGGGGAAATTAGGGAATTTAGTAAACAACAGCCCTAAATTCATAAACACTGGATTATGTGTACGGTTATTTGCGGTAATTTTTAATGTACAGTAATTAAATGATGTGTGTGGAAAATGTATTAAAAATATGTATTTTTATGAGAGTATGTGAATTGCAAAGCTGAATTTTAAGTCTTCAGTCACGTGATCCTTCCGAAATGATTCTAATATACTAATTTGCTGCTCAAGAAACATTTATTATCATCAGCATTGAAAATGGTTGTTTTTTCAATGTTGTAAATAGAAAGTTCAAAAGAACAGCATTTGGAATGGAAACCTTTTGAAACATTATAAATGTGTTTACTGCCACTTTTGATCAATTTAATGCTTATTTGCTGAATAAAAACATTACTATTTTTCCAAAGAAATCTGACCATAAACTTCTGAACAGTAGTGAATGTGAATAATTAACCTTAAGCTATTATTTGATTACATATTAACCAAGTATCTGCTTTGGATGAGCTGGATTGACTTGTTATCAGTGGACAAGAGATAAGAATAATAAACCTGTGTATTTTGTTGTGATTTTACTATGCCATTCAATTTGTCCAATCAATTAGTGATACGTTAAACAAATTTTCGTTCGCTACACCTAAAGGCCATTTAGGAGCACTTTTATTGACTCAGCTGCAGTCCGGAATGGTAATACAACACCGCCTCTTAAGTGACCATTACACATATATTTTAAAAGTCTCAAGCGGTTAAGACTTGAGTGACATCCAGTAATTGTGGACTCACTGAGATCATGTCAGGAGAGGAAGGAAGTGACCTCCAGGAAATATTTACCGCAGACTGACGAAACGTCACGATTTCTGAAGCAACGGATTTGAGCTTCTTTACAGTTCTCTTTTTGGGTGAGATCGTTTGTGAAAAGTGTGTGCGTGTTTGCACTTGCAGTGTGATAACATGTCGCAATGTTGCTCTTTTTCTTTTCCAGGGGTGTAACAGAGGAGGGAAGGTGCACTCAGGATGGTCACCATTCCAGAGTACTACGAGGGGAAAAATGTTCTCATCACAGGGGCCACAGGCTTTATGGGGAAAGTACTTCTGGAGAAGCTGCTACGCTCCTGTCCCGCTGTCAAAACTGCCTATGTGCTTGTCCGGTCCAAAGCCGGACAGGCACCCCGTGCCCGTATCGCCGACATGATCAACTCCAAGGTGAGTAAGTGCAGGCCTAGAAGGTTGTTGGGTTTTGTTTAAATGTATGGATTAATGACTAAGCCAGAGATGCACTGTGTGTGTGAAAGCAGCGCATGTAGATTTGCAGGGACTCTCAGGATGTGTTGAACACTCTAGATTGCATTGATAAGTCTTTATCTTTCACTCTATTTGCTCTATACACAGCCATTATTTACTCTTTACACATTACATCTGGCCATATCTTGGTAATGTTGATAGCATTGTTTCACCGGCTGCGCATGCCAGAAATTCATATGCGTTTCCTGTAGTGCTTGACTAGACTGTGACGTGATTACAGTGAAAGTGATCTTGAGCCTTTAAATGTTTCAGCTTTTTGACAGACTGCGGGAGGAGCAGCCTGATTTTGCAGAGAAGATCGTGGCAGTCAACAGCGACCTGACACAGCCAGACCTAGATCTGAGCACGGAAGACGCGGAGACCCTAACAAGCTGCGTTAACATAGTGTTTCACTGCGCTGCCACCATCCGCTTCAACGAGCCTCTGAAGTAAGCCATAATCTCCGCCCACAGGACAGAACAAATCTACAGCCACAAGTTTAGATGCTTCTGATTATTTAGGTGGTTACAGCACAGGAAGCAACTGATGAGCTGTTTACACAACACCATTTTCTTACACAACTTTTTATGCTGTTTGGCCGTTCATTTACAAGATTATTGCATATATGCTGCATTTACACTACCAGTGACTTTCTCTCTGCATGCTCCAGTGGCTGGCGGTGGAGGCAACTAGGCCATTCCCACTATTGGTTGCCACTACAAAAACATTTGGAAGGAAAAGTCAAAATAGAAATGAAATCATTCAATTCCTAATATTAAAGATGAACAAGAAACAGTGAGTGCTCTTTGGAGACGTATCATAAATTGTAGTTGAATAAATCTCAAATTTGTCACGACGCTCAACGCCCAATACAGTTGCCAATGGTCCCTGTCACTCGTGTCATCAAAAATCGCCCACTCTCCATTAAAATGAATGGGATTTTGTTGCTTGTAATGTGAATGCAGCTTTATTGGATTTTTTTTTTCTATTATTATTGCTATTATTATAATTATTATTATGATGCATTAAATGTATTATGTTAAATTTAATTATAATAAATATTAATAGTACAGTAAATATTGTTTTGCTATTTTAATTATTGTTAATGCTAAAATAAATGTACTATTAACAACGATATCAATAATAGTAATAATAATCATTTTAATATTAATGATGCACTATAATAATACTAATATTAAAAAATAATTTAGTAATAGTATTCATAATTAATGAGTATCTAAAATATTATAATATATAATTAGTCATTATTATTGTTGCTAATAATATAATAATAATAATCATTTTCTGAAAAATCCAGAATAGTCGTCAACTTTATTTATATAGTGCTTTATTTATATAGTACAAAGACGATTGTTTCGAAGCAGCTTCACAGTGTTAAAATGTGACAATATTGCAACAAAATTTGATTCGGCTGTACAGTCGTTCTGGAGAAAACGGTGATGTTATCAGCTTATTTTAATTTATCATATAGCAACAAACAATGTTGGCAGATCAGTATTATAGTTTATACTACTAATTAAGACCGTTTATTTGGATATTTAGAAAAAAATATTGTATTAATAATAATGATAATACACTTTTATAATAATATTATTGATACTATTAATAATAATTATTATATTTGAATATTTTGCATTAGTAATGTATTTCAACACATGTTTATACTTTTCTGACACAAATGCATTCTTTACCTAACTTAATTTTAGAGCGCTCAGAGAATATGCATTCACAGTAGGTATTTGCTTAACACTGGCTTATTTGGATAACCCAGTAAGTTTAAAGACTGAAACTACAGTTATTGCAAATTTTATCATGATTAGATAACATTTTTTGGTCAGGTGGTTATACAGAAATCGCAGCAGGTTATCTTCACATCAGTGTAGTCGGATCTTTACGCTTCTGCAATGTCTGCCATTCAGTGTTTTGAATTTGTTTTTTCTGTCCCTTTTGCTGCAGAGATGCCATGCAGTTAAATGTGCTGGCCACGCAGAAGATGGTTAGTTTGGCTCACAGAATGAAGCATTTGGAGGTGTTTATCCACGTGTCAACAGCCTACGCCCACTGTGACCGAGAGCTTATTGAAGAGGTGGTCTATCCACCACCTGTCGATTACAAGAAGCTTATAGACACACTTGAGTAAGTCTTTCCAAAACGCTCTTCTTGTCTTTGGACATCCTGCAATCTTATGAACAAAAGAAATGATGTTGCCAATAAAAAGCGTTCAAAAAGCAACGATTAACTAGATGCAACCCTTTTTTGCTTTCCCCCCAACTTCCTGGTTTTGTATGACTCTGACAGGTGGATGGACGACAAACTTGTCTCTCTAATAACACCAAAGCTGTTAGGCGAGCGGCCTAACACATACACGTACACTAAAGCCTTGGCAGAGCACCTCGTCCAGCAGGAGTGTGGAAACCTCAATATCGCCATCGTCAGGCCCTCTATCGTAGGAGCCAGCTGGAAGGAACCATTCCCCGTAAGTATGCTCGTTTCCATTCTCCCACTTAATTAAGAAATACTGCCTGGGTTTTGAACACCACTCTTTTTTTTTTCTATATCAAAGGGCTGGATTGATAATTTCAATGGGCCTAGTGGGATATTCATCGCTGTGAGTATCCAATTGCAGATTTAAATTGCAGTGGTATCTGCATTTGTATTGGCACTTGATGTTAAAAGCTGTTTTGTTTTTTTCTGGTTGTGCAGGCAGGGAAGGGGATTCTTCGAACAATGAGAGCTTCAAATAGCGCTGTCGCTGACCTTGTGCCAGTCGACGTGGTCATAAACACCACTTTAGCCGCTGCCTGGTATTCTGGTTCCCAGAGGCACGCCAGGTCGGACAATCACACAAACACCAACAGGCACACTAAATCCCTCACCCACAGATCACTGGAAAATAAAGTCGCGGAAAAGATGCCGTTAGTTTTCTGACTTTTGTTTGTCTCCATCGCAGGCCGAGAAGCATGTTGGTGTACAACTGCACGACGGGCGGGATCAATCCTTTTCACTGGGGTGAAGTTGGTATGAATCACCTTTTTCAAACAAATCGCTGCATGACTCAAGTGTCCACATTGGCCTTAAGTGCTTCATTTTCCCATTCCATTTATGCTCTCAACTGCAAATCTAAGAACTGAACGAGCATGAAATACCATGTCATGTTTGAACGTGTATTTTACAGGCGTTAGCTGGATCATTATTTTGCATGGGAACAGATTTAACATGAATTTAAAATTGAGACTTGATGCTTTTTATGTTCAAGTTTCCATTAAAGTGAAGTAGGGTGGGGAGGAATGAGTTATGATAACAATTAGTAGATTAATTATGATAGGTGTAGTGATGCAGTTTTATGATATTAACATTGTTGTTTTTTCACATGGGAAAAATTATGGAAAAAAGTGACATGACGACAAAGTAAATCTAGGTCCATTATTACTAAATGTAAATATACATGTCAAATATAATTTAGTTGTCTCAAGTAATGCATTAATTATTTACATTAATAAAGTTAAATTATCTAAGCGTTTGGAAATACATATTGCATGAGTTAATTTCTTTCACTTAAAAATGTAAATAGCTAAAAAATTAAATTAAATTTAACTAAAAGGACAACTCCGGGTGAATTTTTAAGTTTGTCTTGATGATTATACCTTTGAGAGTATAGTCTATAGAAAGAAAAAAACAGAGCCCCCACTCAGCTAAAATGGCAGCTATGGAGGCATAAACATAAAGGGTGTCTTTGTGCCTCTTAAGAGACACAAAATGCAACATGAACAGGGCCCTTACATGACAACAAGATGTGTGTTGCAAGTACCAATCCAGTTCTTTTTTTTTTAATATAGACTGTACTCAACCAGGTCTAACGATTAAGATAAACGTAAACATTTCCCGGAGTTGTCCTTAAATATGTAAATAATGTTATGTAATACCTAATCATATAATATATAAATTATGTAATATGTTATATATTTTATTATTATGATTATAGTGTATTATATTACTAAATGCTTTTGTAAAATTTGATCCATATTAATCAGTTAAAGCTGCAGTCCGTAACTTTTTGCACTCTGGTGGTTAATAAACAGAACTGCTTTTGTCTTGCGGAAGAACATTGCAGCCGGAGCTTCATGTCAATGGGCGAGTCACACAGCGACTGTGCTCCTCCGCAGCAGAACCTACCAGTCTGACCTGAAATAGTCCCAATATAAACACTTATTATAAGCGTACCATAATTATTCTGGGTAAGACAAAAACACGGTTTGGAAAATTGATTGATGTGGTACATTCTCATTATATAGTTTTTGTAAATTCTTGAACACAAAAAAAGTTACGTACAGCAGCTTTAATTATATAAGGTTGTAACAGTTCTGTAAATGTCATTATTTGAGACAGTTAAATTATATTTTAACACTGCTGGTACAGATACAATCCAAAAAAAAATATTTTCAAAATTAATTTCTTTTTATTTTTTACCAAGAATTTAGCTGAATAATGAATCAAAATGTGCCATATATGTTGTTCTTTTTGTATGAATGTATAAACTTGATAACTAGTAAATACCATGATGATTATGCATTACACACACCAAAGATTATCAAAAATGAAATGTATATTTAATATTACAGGGCTCCATACTGCAAACCAAAACCTTTTTTCCTGCCGGTGCAACTCAATTTTGTTAGAGTTCACACTGGTGCCACCACCCCATTGCCCAACTGATAACAGATGCCACTTCTGTTACATTTAAGAAACATCAAACAGCGAACGAAACGAAACCGCACTACTCGCTTGATCTGCGCTGCATGGACAGTTTATCAGCTTGGACCAATATTAGAGATCAGAACAGGTTTACTTACGGGCCGATCTCAAGTAGGTGACAGTGTTGCTACACAGCGCTGAGAAAGCATTTGAATTCACCACAGAATTAGTAACATCGATGCAAGTGGGAAGCATTTAAATTCAGTTCAGAATTCTGTTATAAACCACATCAGATCAAACAGCTCTGATGTGAAAACCAGGAGAAATGTGCCATGGACGAAGTTATAGAAGGCTTTTTAATCCACAAATCACTAACATTCACCAGTATTTAATGTAGTAACACTAACTGTAACCATGGCATAGTGGCAGAAATAGTTGAATATATATATATATATATATATATATATATATATATATATATATATATATATATATATATATATATATATATATATATATATTAAAAAAGTATATATTTTTATTTATGTATGTATGTATGTGTATATATATATATATATATATATATATATATATATATATATATATATATATATATTTTCATTTCATGTTTCATACAACCTTTTAAGAGTGGAATTTAAGCACTTCTCAAGTGCTTCACACTTTTCCCAGCACATCAAAGCCTTAAGTATTGCCCAATTTTAATGCCATTTTTTAATGTGATTAGTAAAACTAAAAGTTTAAAGATGTAGGTTAAGTATCACTTTGTGCCAAACAAGCGCTGAAATTACCACTATAAACAGTAGAAAGCGGAGAAGGAGCACTTACTGACTTATTAGCCATTTGTTGATGTTAATAAAGTGAATTTTATCTACATATCAATTCAAGCTCAGTTCTTTACTGTTAGATTTACAATAAACAAGCATGTAATATTATTAGTAAATGTGCTTATTAATGCAAAACAACTGTAATTTTATAATTGAATTAACATTCATTTTCCCCTAGTTTTAACATATCAGGTGCTGGCACTGCCATCTTTTGACCTTAGTAGCTACTGCTCTCAAATGTTAGTCTGGAGCCCTGTACTAGCTTCAGTGATAACTCCTTTGTGTCAGATATGTGTACCATGTTTAGGTTAAGTGACAACTCTTTTAACCAAGCATTTGTTGGAATGTTTCAATGCCGTTGTTGCTGTTATTACAACAAAATGTCTCTAGTGATCTCCTAAGACAGGTTTGACTCAGTCGATCGCTGTGATGAGTGACTGACATTCAGTGAGACTGAAAATATTTATATCTATGTACAGATTTAAATAGATATTATAGACATTAGATGAGCCATGGTACAGGAGTGTAATGCAGAATATTGTTCACATTTTCTACTGGAACCATTTCATCGCTTTATTAATTAGTTAATATTCAAATGAATGTTTAGTCATAATCAGCATTGTGTTGCAGTTGGAGCAATCCATACGACTCAACAATACAGATTTTTTTTCTGCTGGCTCAGTTAGACTAAGTAGTTCAGATTTATGGTTTCCCTGCCCAAATTTTCACAGCCCAAACAAACTGAAAAAATTATATATTATATTATATCATATTATATTATATTATATTATATTATATTATATTATATTATATTATATTAATGTACCAGACATGTATTTGTATATTTCATAAATTAAGATAATACTTGACTAAACTAAAGCAGTTACAATTAATAAATTGGTAAATGTGTATGTGTGTGTATATACATATACATATATATATATATATATATATATATATATATATATATATATATATATATATATATATATATATATATATGTTGTTAGTGTTTCATATATAATATATTCGTATTATTTATATAATACATTTTTACTTTTTGTGATTCATTTAAATGTAAAGTTCTGTTAACTAGACTGAAACACTTACATCATCGTTATTGTTGAGCCCTGGCTAATTACTAAGATGTATTATAGAATATGAATGGATTATGAAAATATGAGTTTAAAAATGATATTAATTAAATGATATCTAATTAATTAACCGTGATTCTTAAGAAGGGAAGAAACCTCCAGAAAAGGTCATAATGTTGGATTATTACCCTGAACTAAGTCATGCGCTCATGTGCCGTTTACTGTTGAACCCGTTTTTGTCTCTTAGAGTACCATGTTACATCTACTTTCAAGAGGAACCCCCTCGAGCAGGCCTTCAGGCGGCCAAATGTAAATCTCACAACCAATCACCTTATCAATCAGTACTGGATTGCTGTAAGCCACAAGGCGCCAGCATTCCTATATGATCTCTTCCTCAGGATGTCAGGAAGAGAGCCCAGGTAAATCCGACCGCTTCATCTCCGCTTCCTCCCCCACGCTCCCTCCTCCACGCTCGGTCTAGCCATCACGTGTCGTTCTCCGTGTCTTGGGCAAGGATGCATAACCCACTCGGAGACTGGGTTCTGCACGCTTCCCGTCCACGTGTGTGCTTAGCCGTGTGTGTGTGTAGCTCTGTGTTTAAAATGCTCTCGTATGTTGTATGCCTGTATTCCTTTTCGCAGAGTACTGCATAAACATGACGTTCAAGACCAACCCCTTAGAACAGGCTTTCAGACGCCCCAATGTTAACCTGCGGTCCAACCCTTTTACCAATCAGTACTGGACCACAGTGAGTCACACCCTTCCTGCCCTGCTGTATGACGGGTTTCTCATGTTGACGGGTCAGAAGCCCCGGTAAGGTCTTCAGTACCCGCTTCTCCACCCCTTTGTCCTCCTCCTTCCCTCCCTCACCTCCACCACTGGGTGCTGGGTGCGTGGTGTGGCATGGCCGGCCGGCGGGCTGGGAAGGAGGCGCCCAGCCTGGCCGTCTGCTCGACTTCATGGCATCGGACAAACGCTGTTGGCGGGCTACCATTAAAGTGCATGGAGTCCTGCACGTTTTTTTGGTTTGTTTGTTTTTTTGGAAAAGGAGATGGATCCATCCCATAATTCCATCTTTATATTATTTATTATGTTTGTTTTCTTCTTCTGAGCCATGCCATTAAGTCTTCATGAGAGGTCTTTCGGACTGCTCTTGTAGCACATGAAAAACATAGTGGAAGCTGGGAATGATGTTTTGCTCAACAAAGCCTTTACTCACCAAGCAAGTTGGAGTGCTCCGCTCAGATCAGATACGGACGGTTTACATTATAGTTTTCTGTCAAATAAGCCAAACTGATCAGAGAACAGCACTCATAAGTAAGCAATGGGGCCAGGTACCAAACTCGCTGCTCTGGGAATTGGTTTAAGATGGGGGTTTTCAAACTAGGGTTCAGGACCCTCTAAGAATATTTAACGTTTTACTTTAAGTTTTTTTTTTTAAGGTAATCTTTAACCATATAAATATGTTTAAATATTTTATACTTTTTATCAAATGTTAAACTTTATGGAAATATTTATTTTTTAAATGATTAAAATAATTTATAAATACTTTTTTAATTATACATATTTTGGTAAAAATTCACAAAAAGGTGAAATAAATATTCTGTTGAATTAAACTATTAAATATACAGTTGGCTGTATCTATTAAAGTGGTGGTCCTTCTCACCTTGGCGTTAAAACGTTTGAAAGCCCCTAGTTTAATCCACTAAAATAAAATAACAAGGATTTTTCCTTTTAATTTGCTTGAAGCTGCGTTTCCACTGAAATTACCCGGAACAATTTGTCCCAGGAACTCAAACCTGCCTATGGTTGTCTGCATTTCCGTTGAATTTAAAGTGCTGTGAAGAATATGCAAATTAGGACTGCACGCTGCTTTCCAGTTCTCACTGGATTTCATCCTCCACATATAAGCTTAAAGGGTTAGTTCACCCAAAAATGAAAATTATGTCTTTAAAATTGTATGTCTTTATGACTCACTCTAATGTCGGTCTACACCCGTAAGACCTCCATTAATCTTCGGAACACAGTTTAAGATATTTTATATTTAGTCCGTGAGTTTTTCTGTTTGGTAATTGGTAAATGGTAATTAATCAGCGAATTCTATATATAGCGAACCGAATCATGAATTCTGATTCATAACCGTTCTAATCTTTATTTGAGGATTGAAAACAAACACAGGTTCAGTCATTAATGACATAATTTACATTTTTGGGTGAACTAGCCCTTTAATAAAGCCTGAACCTCGTCGTTGGTCCAGTGGTTGTATTTTTTAATTGATTCGAATAGCAAACATCTCTTAGTGCACGCACCGCAGCCGACTTTTAAAAATGGTGGTTTGAATAAAATGCTGCGTGGAGTCAACCAATCAAAATACTGCATGGACTCACTCAACCAATCAGCATGTTCATCGCCCAAGTCCCACCCCCGAAAATTCATGAACTTTGAAAAAGTACTACCTCGCGAGCAGGGACTTTGAGTACCCGGAAATTAATTTTAGACCCTGTGGTCAAAACACCAAACCGGATTACCACCCTAAAGTCCCTAGTTCCTGGAGAAAGTTCCTGCTGTGGAAACGCGGCTTAAGATGGAAGCTGGATATTTGATCCATCCGTGCAAAACTAATTTTTATTGCAGTGAGTGGTGTGTTTTGTATCTGGAGAATGTTTTGAATTTGATTTTTAAAAGTTGCTGTTCTAATACGATGCATGTTTTCATCCCCTATCCAAGTGATCTTGATGGGAAACTGGGCATTTCTGGACATTTGCATTTAACTTACACAGCGCTTTATCAGATAAAGCCTAATACAATTTGGTCTACATCTGGTACAGTTTATAGATGGTACACAAAGAGAAACGGAAAAGAAAAAACAATCTCCAGTACATAAATTCGCCCAGGTGCCCTCCAAGATCCTTCAATGCTTTAACAGTGTGATCTTTGCTCAACCAAACGAAATGAGAATCCACAGTTGTGTTTGCCAGAGGTTTGTGGTTCAAAAGTGCTGCAGTGGGATCTAACCCGAATCAAATAAACTACAGGGTGAATGGATCGAGGAAAATCTTTATATTGTGTTTGACTAATTAAGGGGTATTTATTCATTTATTTATATAGATATATTTTTTATTTAATTATATTTCTTTTCTTACTGAGCTCCTAAAGGGACCTTTGCAAAAATAAAATTTGCACTTTACCGCCCTTTTTTTTCTCTTTTTCTTTACAAACCAGTACATTTAGCATGACATTGACAGTGCACATTGAGCCACCTATTGTGCCTTCAGCCTATTACACGTTGTGGTTTCTCAGCCACCACAGAGTCAATTTTGTGTACTGTCCTAATGAAAGCCAAATTTTAAGTACTCTTTACTGTACCAATCTTTTTTTATGGACCCTCGAACTTGGCAAATAGGATAATGCACACGGTTTCTCGGCCACCACAGAGGATGTTAAAGAGGACATAAGGCCTCGATATTAGAGTTACTGCCCTAATGAAAGACATTTTGAGCAAATAGATCTATTAATTCATGCACATCCATGCTCTCATTTTCTTCATAGTAAGATGACAGAGATTAAACTGAAAATTATAACACGAGCATCCATAATATGTCTATTTTCTTTTTTGCAAAGGTTCCTTTAAGGGCTCCATAATTTTTTTTGCTTTAGTTTTATTTTCTGCTTTGTTTTGTTTTATTTCATTTTTACTTTATTTACTGAATTTCTCTCTATTTGGGAAAGCTAACCTATGCAAGCCTGTTTTTTTTCTTCCTAGTAAAAAAGAAAAGAAAAAAAATCCTCGTACTTATGAATTTATATCTGACAATGTGACTTAATACCTTATAATTGCAACTGTAATTGTGATCTAACCATGTGACTATTTCATAATTTAAACTTTATCTGACAGTGACCAGTTTTTTTTTACTCTGAAGGCAGAAATGGGCTTCTCTAATAACCTAAATTTAACATTTTTAACCTAAACATTGCATAGAATTGAAAGTTTTGCTGCTATTATTAACAAGCCAGCTCCAGTCATTTACAAGCTGTGGTTTCTTCAAACTACTTTTGTAGTCTGTCACCATCTGCATTTATTTAATCGAATGCCCTTCCGGGGATTAAATGAGAAAAAAGACAAAAACTCCACTTCCAGCCTCCTTCAATGCTCATCTGAAGCTATGCATCTCTCCTTTTCTCCCGCTCATTCCCTGCGTTGTTTCCGTGGCGACGCAGGATGATGAAGACGATCACTCGGTTGCACAAGGCCATGATGGTGCTGGAGTATTTCACTAGCCACTCGTGGGTGTGGAACACGGACAACGTCACCATGCTCATGAACCAGATGGGAGCTGAGGACAAGAAGGTGCGTGTGTGTATATGTACTATTAATACTCACAGTCTGCCTTTGGCACACTTAAATGAGTCTCATCTGTGACTGAATCATGGTTAAAATGTATCTGTACTCTTATATATTGTGAATGAAACGTTCATTCAAGTTCATCTCTGACTTTTATCAATGCTTGAATTCTTAAGAGTTAAATGTTTTTTCTGTTCAGGTATTTAACTTTGACGTCAGGCAGTTACACTGGGCAGAATACATGGAGAATTACTGCATGGGCACTAAGAAGTACGTTCTCAATGAAGAGCTGTCGGGACTCCCAGCGGCACGCAAACACTTGAACAAGTAAGTACTGAAGTTCTCTAGGTTGCCTACTATAATTTACATGTCATTTACAGCTGCTCAACTTTGTCACATTGCCAAATGTCTGTCACCCATTGAACTCCTATTGTAAATCACTGCAAATAGATGTCAGTAGCCGGGTTTCCAGCACATAAGAAGACGTACATGTATAAGTGGATACGTTTATTCACTTTGTTTTTATAGTTTAATGGATACACATTTCCGAATAAGTTCCTAGATGCACAATTACATAACTTTGCCTTACTTTAGGGCGATTTTACTCTAGTTGTTTTTTGTTTGTGATTAAACAGTGCATCATATACTGGTTCCATGTTGGTTAATGGCCAGTATTGGAGATTTTTTTCATGTGTTTTTTGCTGTCACTGGATATTTGCATATCTGGATATGCAAAAAAGCTTTCTCTTTTTTTTGCTGGCAGTCTGAACATGGCCTTATGCTCATTTAGTCTTCGGGAAAAAAAATTTGGAAACTAAAATGTAAAATACCAAAGTAAATAACTATTTTTAATTTTGTACATTGTAATGTTTTGATGCCTAAATTCAGAATTTCAAACAATTAATTAAATAGTTTGGTGTTCTGCACTGTAAATGTGGACAAATCTAACCACTTCATTTCTTTGTGCGGTCTGCATTGTGACTGATTTTTATTTGAAAAAACTGAAAAAACCTCATTTTAAAACTAAAATAAAAAACTAACCCCCCACCCCCAATGTTTGTTCTGGATTTTGATAATAACTCAAAATTATTTCGGGTCAAAATGACTCGAGGATGAGAAAATAGTATAGAATTTTAATATCAGCCATAACAATTATCGACTTATCAAATATACATTTCAAGTAGAGATTCCTCTAATATGATATTGATCATTTATAAAAGATATTATATATGGATTTTTTTTTTGTTTTCTTTTCCTGTAGGCTGCGGAACATTCGCTATACTTTCAACACCATCTTGGTAGTTCTGATTTGGCGCATCTTCATCGCCCGTTCACAGATGGCCAGAAACATCTGGTACTTCGTCGTCAGCTTGTGCTTCAAGTTCCTCTCCTATTTCAGAGCCTCCAGCACCATGAGATACTGAATCCACCCACACTGCCCTCCCCCCTCTCCCGACGGCTATGCACACACTTCTGCTTTGCGACACTCCGGACTCTGAGGGTCAAGCATACGGGCAAGCATAGTATCCGCTATCCTCCCCTCCTGCGCAAGTGCGCCCTTAACATCACAGGGTGCCAGTGCTCTCAACTGCTATGTAGAAAGCATGAATTTTCAAGGCACGAGGTCTAAGAAGCTCTCTCAGCACAACGAGAGCGACTGCGTTCGTGCCGAGCGCTTTTGAGCACTTACTGTACCTGTTCCACCTCCTGAACGCAACAGGTTGTGGGCGACGCTTAATTATTATTATGGTTTACACACTTGCTCATACTTGTTGGTGGCAATGGCCCCTTTCCAACTGTAATCAACGAAGCACAATGAGGAAAAAAAGAGAGCTTTGTCTCAGCTCTGTGCCTACAATTCAAAAATTATCTTCATCATGTGCCCGGTGTCTTTGTTAGATTAATCTCTTTTGCCTTACTTCTTTCCAATCTCTCTCACTCTCTTCACGTAATTGACGTGTCACCAAATAAGCATCTTAAGTGTCTGATTCCCAGGCCTTATGTTTGTGTCCTCCTCACACTCTATACTTTAGTCAATATCATGTCATCTTGTAATACATTTATTTGTGCTAGTAGACCTTAGGTCGGGGTCTTTTTGTTTTTGTGTAAGCAATCTTTAAGTCGCTTTAAGTCAATCAGGCTTGTCTGTTTTCTTAAAAAAATGCTAGCAAACACAAGCCTCTGGTTTTCACATGCTTTAACCTGTTGCCTTTTATGAATAATGAGCCTCATTAATAAACATGAGAAAAGCGGTTTTACGTCGATGTTTCGTAAACCCGTTGATGTTTAACGAACAATTTACACTTTTGTTTTACTCGAGTTTCATAAATGAAGCGCGATTTATTCTCTGCCATAACTTATTAGTGTTCAGGTAATGGACTTTTGTACATAAACATGTTATCTTTTGCGTAAATCTCTAAATCACTCGGAGAAAACCGAACATGTCAACATAACTCGCGTATAATCTGTACGCTAATTTATAGCGTCTGTATTTTCTTCAGCGCTTCGATTCCATATCAGAGGGTGGCGGTTCATTTTTAACTGGATTAAGTGTTTTTCTTTCGGTTCCTCACCTGATTCATTCTGTGACCTGTCTGAATGTTGAAGTAATGTGAAAGAGCTAACGGATGTATGTTTTGTAAACCATTTCTGTACAAGATAAAACACTGTAATTTAACATTGTCTGCTACCAAGTATTTTTCCATGTTTGAAATAAATAGGATTTATGATGCGAAACGACAAGTGAAAAGAAGAGCTTTAAAGGCTGCTTTTATGGTCTCTCGTGCTTCTGATAAGTTAATGTCAAGTTACGTACCAGCTGAACTCTTTGCACAGCTTAATATAATACCAGGAAACGCTTGTTACTCGATGGCTCGTTACTAACTGTGTGGATTATAAATGAACTATTACGACTTTTCTATTGACGGTTTAAAGAACTGATGAAAAAAATGATCCTTGCCTTCATTTCAGCGCTTCTGTCAGAATCTGTATTTTTATGTGGGAGTGGAATTGTGATCTTGAAAATGAGTTTTGTGTATTCAGGGTCTCACAAGAGTATTTTTTACCCTGAAATAGGGTAAAATAAAGGAAAATATATTGCAATGTATAGTATAGTAGTCAACTTATCTTTGTAGTTTTCTTTATGATGGGTAAAATTAGGCATCATTGGTATTTTTGTCACATCACTTCATGTTTCATTTCCCACAGCATTTTATAAAGGTAATATTATCATTTTCTTCTTGTCATTTATAAAATGTAAGATAAATTCGATGTCAGGCCTTGACGCAGGAAAAGTGTATTTTGTTTCCAATTTTTTTCCATTTTGTCTGCCTTTATTTATATGTACTGTTTTATTTGTTTTTGTTTAATATCCTGTAATGAACTGTTTTCTCTGAGAAATATAATTGCCACATTAAAAAGTCAGTGGAGGGTTCAAAATCAATGGGTGCCTTTCGTTTGTATACCAAAAGAAAAAAAATAAACTATGTGAATTTATTTTTCAGTTTAATGATTCATCATTGGCTGTTGCTGTTTTCAGCTTTAAAGAACATTAACTAGTTAAAACCAAGTGGAACCTTGCTTCCACTACTCTTTCCCGCAACTTCATTGTATAGCTCATCAGCTTAATACCTCTGTAGTTTCCGAAACGCACATCTCCCTTGTTCTTAAAAATCGGCACCAAAACACTTCTCCTCCATTCCTCAGGCATCCTCTCACTCTCTAAAACCTTGTTGAACAACCAAGTTAAAAACTACTGCCATTTCTCCTAGACACTTCCATACCTCCACTGGTATGTCATCAGGACCAACTGCCTTTCCTCCCTTCATCCTCTTCAAAGCTCTTCTAACTTCACCTTTGCTAATACTTTCTACTTCCTGGTCAACAATATTTGCCTCTACAACTCATATTCCTCATTCATCAGTTCCTCAAAGTACTCCTTCCATCTTTCCCTCACCCTCCTGTCACATGTCAACACATTTCAATCTCTAATCAATCTAACCTGCTGCACATCCTTTCCATCTCTATCCCTCTGCCTCGCCCACCGATACACATCCCTCTCACCTACTTTACTATCTAACCTTGCATACATGTCCTCATATGCTACTTCTATCTTAACCTCATGCTGCATCACCCTATATTCCTGTCTACTTTCCTCAATCCTCTCACTGTCCCAGTTCTTCCTAGCTAACCTCTTCCTCTGGATACTCTCCTGGACTTCCTCATTCCACCATCAAGTCTCCTTGTCTTCTTTTCTCTATCCAGCTGACACACCTAGCACCTTTCTACCCGTCTCCCTGATCACTTTGGCAGTTTAGTAGTCCAGTCATCTGGAAGCCCTTCTTGACCACCTAAAACTTGTCTCAACTCCTCCCTGAAAACCACACAGCACTATTCCTTTTCCAACTTCCACCACTTTGTCTTCTGCTCTGCCTTTACTCTCTTCATCTTCTTTACCACCAGTCATCTTACACACCACCATCCTATGCTGTCTAGCTACACTCTTACCTACCACTACTTTACAATCGCTGCTATCCATCAGATTACAGCATCTACATAAGATATAGTCCACTTGTGTGCTCCTGCCACCACTCTTATATGTCACCCTGTGTTCCTGCCTCTTTGAAAGTGTGTTCACTACAGCCACCTCCATACTTTTAGCAAAGTCTACCAACCTCTGCCCTTCTGGGTTCCTTTCCTGAAGACTAAACCTGCCCATCACTTCCTCGTCCCCACTATTCCCTTCCCCAAAATGTCAGAATCTGTCTTTCTCATCTTGCTTACAACCTACTTGTGGAGCATAAGCACCAACAACATTCAACATCACACCTTCAATATCCAGCTTCAGACTCATCAACCTATCTGACGCTATCTTTATCTCCAGAACATTCTTCACAAACTCCTCCTGCAGGATCACTCCAACTCCATTTTTCTTCCTATCAACACCATTATAAAACAGTTTAAACCCTTCTCTAATGCGTCTAGCCTTGCTCCCTTTCCACCTGGTCTCTTGGACACACAGAATGTCAACTTTCCTCCTCTGCATCATATCAACCAGTTCTCTGCCTTTACCTGTCATTGTACCAACATTCAAATTCCCTACTTTCAGTCCTGAACTCCTGCCTTTCCTCTTTTCTCTCTGCCTACGGACACGCCTTTCTCCTCTAACACACTTTCCTCCTCTCTCTCTTTGACTAATTGTAGCCCAATTTCCACCAGTGCCCTGTAGGCCAACGGCACTGATGGTGGTTGTTAACCCGGGACCCAACCAATCCGGTATGTAAGACACATTCGTAATTCGCATAATGAATTTGGCAAAAATGTTACGTCGGATGCCCTTCCTGACACAACCCTCTCTATTTATCCGGGCTTGGGACCGACACAAAAGGTACACTGGCGTGTGACCTCCTGTGGCTAGATTAGAAAAATTTGTACTAAACTGCTCTATTCATATGGATTAGTTTTACCATTTATTTATTAACTTTTGTAGCGTCAAGGTCTCGGCTGCGTAGCTGCAATGGAGGGATAGAAATCTCTCAAATTTCATCAAAAAGATCTTAATTTGTGTTTAGATGATGAACAAAAGTCTTACTGGTTTGGAATGACATGAGGGTAAGTCAATGACAAAAATAAAAATTTTGGCTGAACTATCCCTTTAAAACTTTCTGCCCTAGATAATAAAATCTTAATATAAAGAAATTCTCATGTAGATTCTCAGTTGTTTTTTACAAGAAAACTTTTCTAATAATTAATGAGCTGGATTGTAGTCCAGCTCATGTAGTGAAGTCACCACATAAAGATTCACATCTGTGTCAAAATAAGCCAGTAAATGTGACTGAATCATTTTTAAGTTTCCTCTACTAATCTCAACCTCATCTAGACTAAACCTCATATATATTGACCACAATTCAACACTGCCATCTGCTGTTTACTTTCCACAAGTGGTTCATTTGTTTTATTTATTTTTTTATATTTGCCTTTCAAAATAACAAATTCAAAAGTCAAACAAAAATGTATCGGGAAGGAATATAATATCCAGCTAGGTCCATTCAGAACAGAGTCTTTCCCCATCAAAATATTACACTTTTTAAAAACATGTTATCTTTTTAATTGTGATATCTGTAGTGGCACACAAAGTACACATGGCACAAACGTTTTTATAAATTACTTTCTCCGATTGAATTAATAAATGAAAAAAAGGCACTTTCATTCTACAGAGATTACTGCAAATACAGACAAAATTACAAAACTGATGAAGTTCCAGTTTCAGTGGGAGTGATCAGTTCACATTTTCTTCACCAGAAGAGTTCCTCTCATCTACACACACTGATCTTTTCCTGTAACAATAGAACAGATAAAGTGAGTGTTTTTTGTATATACAGTGCATCCGGAAAGTATTCACAGCGCTTCCCTTTCTCAATACTTTGTTGAAGCACCTTATATTACAGCCTCAAGACAAGTCTTTTTAAATATTAGGCCAGAAGCTTGGCAAACCTATTTTTAGGCAGTTTCTCCCATTATTCTTTGAAGGACCTCTCAAGCTCCATCTGGCTGGATGGGGAGTGTCGGTGCACAGCCATTTTCAGATCTCTCCAGAGATGTTCATCGGGTTCAAGCCTGGGCTCTGGCTGGACCACTAAAGGACATTCACAGAGTTATCCCATAGCCACTCCTTAGTTTTTTTGGGTGTGTGCTTAGGGTCGTTGTCCTGTTGGAAGATTAACATTCCAGAGCATGTTAATCAAGGATGTCTATGTACATTGCTGCAATCATTTTTTCTTCAATTCTGACTAGTCTTCTGTTTCCTGCTGCTGAAATACATTCCCACAGCATGATGCTGCCACCACCATGCTTTACTGTAGGGATGGTATTGGCCAGGTGATGAGCAGTGCCTGGTTTCCTCCAGACATGATGGTTGCCAATTAGGCCAAAGAGTTCAATCTTTGTTTCATCAGACCTGAGAATTTAGTTTTTCATGGTCTGAGAGTCCTTAAGGTGCTTTTTTTTAGCAAATTCCAGATGGACTGCCGTGTGCCTTTTAGTGAGGATTGCCTTCCGTCTGGCCACTCAGCCATACAGGCCTGATTAGTGGAGTGCTGCGGAGATGAAGTGCTGCTCTAGGAAGAGTCCAAGTGGTTCCAAACTTCTTCCATGTGCAGATGATGGAGGCCACTGTGCTCATTGGGACCTTCAATGCTGCAGAAATGTTTCTGTACCCTTCCCCCAGATCCGTGCCTCAATACAATCCTGTCTTGGAGGTCTACAGACAATTTCTTGGACTGAATGGCTTGGTTTGTGCTCTGACATGCACTGTTAACTGTGGCAACTTTTATGTACCTCATCAACTGAATTTACCACAGATGGGCTCCAATCAAGTTGTAAAAACATCAAGGATGATCAGTGGAAGCAGGATGCACCTGAGCTCAATTTTCAGTGTCATAGCAAAGACTGTGAATACTCATTTACATGTGATTTTTTTGTTGTTGTTAACAAATTTAAATTTGTTGTTTTGCCAAATTAAAAAAAAAACACTTATTTTACATTGTTATTATGGGGTATTGTTTGTAGAATTTTGAGGACAATAATAAATTGAATCCATTTTGGAATAGGATGTGACATAACAAAATGTGGAAAAAATTAAGCAGTGTGAATATTTCCCAGATGCTATATATTTAGAATATTTAGATACGCTTCCTTTAATATTTGGTACAGTAGCCTTTGTCTGCAATTACAGAGGTCAATGTTTCCTGTAGTTTTTCACCAGGTTTGCACACACTGCAGGAGGGATTTTTGGCACACTCCTTCACACAGATCTTCTGTAGATCAGTCAGGTTTCTGGCCTGTCGCAGGTCATAGACCAGCTCCTCCCGTGTAGTTCTGGGCTGATTTCTCATCTTTCTTAGGATCACTGAGACCCCACGAGGTGAGATCTTGCATGGACCCCCAGTCCGAGGGAGATTGACAGTCATGTTTAGCTTCTTCCATTTTCGAATGATTGCTCCAACAATGGAACTTTTTTCAACAAGCTGCTTTGCACTTTCCCCGTAGCCCCTTCCAGCCTTGTGGAGGTGTACAATTTTGTCTCTAGTGTCTTTGGACAGCTCTTTGGTCTTGGCCATGTTAGTAGTTGGATTCTTTCTGATTGTATGGGGTGGACAGGTGTCTTTATGCAGCTAACAACCTCAAACAGGTGCATCTAATTTAGGATGATAAATAGAGTGGAGGTGGACATTTTAAAGGCAGACTAACAGGTATTTGAGGGTCAGAATTCTAGCTGATAGACAGGTGTTCAAATACTTATTTGCAGCTGCATCATACAAATTAATAGTTAAAAATTATATATTGTGATTTCGGTATAATTTAAAAATATAAAAAGTATAATAAAAATATATATCTGTATATATTTGTGTATATATATATATATATATATATATATATATATATATATATATATATATATATATATATATATATAAAATCACAATCATATCAATGCCAAAAAGTGTCCCAACTTACCCGAATTGAACCCTATATATATATATATATATATATATATATATATATATATATATATATATATATATATATATATATATATATATATATATATATATATGTCAAGACTTTTTCTAACCTGCAAGCTGCAATCTGATTGGCTGGCTATATTGCAATTACTGAGAACAAAATTGTCTATGCAAAATTAATGATTTGTAGGCGAAACTTGCTTAGCCGTATGTAACATGCCATGGCTGCATTTCCCAAGAGCATTGCAAGCCTAAGTTGATTGTAGAATTGCCACTAATGGTAACGATCATCTTAGGCTTACAATTTTTTTTTTTTGGAAACAGCCCAGATAGATGCATGCAAGGAATGTTTGTGATAAAACTGTTGTCTCACCGAAGAGGCTGGCAGTGCAGTCCTGCAACACAGGGACAGTGCTCCTGTGGTCCCTCCTCATCCCACAGTAACAGCTCCATCAGCTGGTTGGGGTGACTGTGGCAGCCTTGGCCTTCCTGTGGCTTGGGGCGGCACACGGGGAAGAGCAGGGCTGGAAAGAAAAAAACGAGAAGCGTTAAAAAGAGGAGGGATGGAGAGATAGAGACTACAGAGAGGTACAGCAGACAGGAGATAAAGCAGATAAAGATAAGATGAACTCCAGACCTCAGGAAAGGGGCTGATGTTTCAAAACCACAGCAAATGTTATTGGTGTGTATCTTGTGTGGTTAATGCATATTTGGCAACGGTAAGACAACTGAGGAACATTGTGAACTGAGTGAGCTTGGATTTCAATTGTAAATTCAAGGAAACGATTATTTAGTACTTTGAGAAGAAATCTGTGTGACTGCGAGGTCCAACTGCTGAAACATTTTTTCATGTTTACAATAAAACAAACTGCTTTTGTTGGATATATAATATTGCATGTTTATGTGTCCCAGAGGTTTACTTTTGTCCCAGCCTTTGAATCCTAAATCACGAAAAACAATAATAAAACTATCAATTATATCAACTTTAAACTATGATAATCTATCTATACAAATAGTACAGAACCTTTGTGAAAGGCACAGCAGTGTTGAGGACTGCAGTCGCTCTGGTACTGACAGATTGTTCCAGACTGTCCTTTGGTTCTGTTCTGAGCACAAACACCCCACACACACAGCTGATCTCCACAACACTCCACATCCTTTGTGCACTCCTAGAAATAAATAATATCAATATGTTTTAGACAAATTCTGTGTGTGTGTGTGTGTGTGTGTGTGTGTGTGTGTGTGTGTGTGTGTGTGTGTGTGTGTGTGTGTGTGTGTGTGTGTGTGTGTGTGTGTGTGTGTGTGTGACCCTGGACCACAAAACCAGTCATAAGGATAATTTAAAAAAAAAAAAGTGCATATGTATACATCGTCTGAAGGTTGATGGTTGGTTTGTTAGGATATGATAATATTTGGTTGAGATACAACTATTTGAAAATCTACCCATAATAATATATATTTGATATATTTACGGTAGAAAATTGACAAAATATGCAAAAAAACATGATCTTTACTTAATATTCTGATGATTATTGGCATAACATTGGAAAATGTGATAATTTTGTCACATTTTATCCAATATATTGTTGGCTATTGCCACAAATATACTCATGCAACTTATGACTGGTTTTGTGGCCAAGGGTCACCTATAAATCATTTAATTGTGATTAATCGCATCTAACATAAAAGTTTGTAAATATATACGATATATTGGCAAAAGTTTTGGGATGCCTGGATATGGAGTTGACCCACCCTTTGCAGCTATAACAGCTTCAACTCTTCTGGGAAAGCTTTCCACAAGATTAAGGAGTGTGTTTATGGGAATTTTTGACCATTCTTCTAGAAGCGCATTTGTGAGGTCAGGCAATGATGTTGGACGTGAAGGCCTGGCTCGCTGTCTCCACTCTAATTCCTCCCAAAGGTGTTCTACCCCCAAACTGCCATCCCCAAGCTGTTCCCACAAAGTTTGGAGCATGAAGTTGTCCAAAATGTCTTTGTATGCCGTAGCATTAAGAGTTCCTTTCACTGAAATTAAGGGGCCAAACCCAACTCCTGAAAAACAACCCCACACCATAATCCCCCCTTCACCAAACTTTACAATTGGTACAATGCAGCCAGGCAAGTATCGTTCTCCTGGCAACCACCAAACCCAGACTCATCCATTGGTTTGCCAGACAGAGAAGCGTGATTGGTCACTCCAGAGAACACCCCTCCACTGATCTAGAGTCCAGTGGTGGCATGCTTTACATCACGCATCCAATGCTAGGCTGAATTCAATGATTTGGAAGGGTATCCCAACACTTTTGGCAATATAGTGTATGTGTGTGTGTGTGTGTGTGTGTGTGTGTGTGTGTGTGTGTGTGTGTGTGTGTGTGTGTATATATATAATTTTTTTACAAAAAGTGAGCACAGACCATATTAGTCGTCTGGCACAGGATGCATTTGGAGGAGACAATCTCATACAGGCAGAAGCTGCCTTCCCCGCAGTCCTCATCAATCATGCACTCCTGAGTGAACAAGAATGAACTGACATTATTTATTACAGAAATATTGTATTACAGTTACAGCTGAGCATACAATAAACTATGCTGGACTATATTATTTTCATGGTACAACAACATAACTCCATTTAATTATGCAACAAATTGCAACATTTCTGACAGTGGCAGGCAGTACTAGTGTGCTGCTTTTGTTTACCATTTATGTTGTTCATTGTATGGAAAAGAGCAGCGTGGACATTTTATTAAACCTATTATGATCCACAGAAGAAAGTCATAAAGCTTTGGAATGGCATGAGGGTGAGTACATGGTAACAGTATTTTTATTTTTCTGGCAATTTTTCTTTTAAGTATCCAAAAGTATTGTCCCTAAAGTACTGTAATAGTAAGTTTTGTATTGTACTTTATGTCTAGAAATTCCAACGAGGTGTTTCGCCTTCAAGACAGGACTGAACTGGAAAACACATGTTGTCTGGAACATCTATCTCATCTACGCTTCCCACAATGAGTGGATATAATACAGTATTAACAAAAACAGTCCTTTGTGTGCTTGTACTTTGTTGGAAACACTGGAAATTTTGTGACCTAGCTTTATAGCCTAAGGCTATAAAGTCGTAATAGTTTAAAATATCACTATGCTGAAAAAATATTTACAAATAAACTTGATAAAGAATGTCAAATAGTCTTCCCTGCAGTTCAATGCAGACAAACAGGAGTCATTTTTTTGAAAGTTACTGGCTGATGATCTCATCAGCCGTACCATAATTAATTCCACATTTACGGATCTGGAGGTGCAGAAATCCATCTCAGCACTTCACTCCTGTGAGAGCTGTAATCTACCGCTTAGCATCAAAGCCATATACGTACCCTTCCCCCAAGGTTACAATGTCTGGAGTCTAGACTAATGCGAGTGAGTCACGTGAAAAAACCCCTCATCAATTCCTCACAACGAACAAAAACAACTTTCTTGAAGAACAGGAAGTTCAGGTCCAAGTTCTTCTGGAAGACCATACAAAATGAAAATGTGTAGACAACATAAGACATCATCTCAAAATTCATTACATTTAAAATAAATGAGTGAGATGTATGTATGAAATTAATATATGACAGTTATATATTCTAAGTGATATAATGATTAAACATATTTACATACATTATACATAATTTATATCAATACGTTGTGTGTGTGTGCGCGCTCAATAGATTGATCACATCTAATACAAGTTTATTTATATGTCTGTGTGTGTGTGTGTATATATATATATATATATATATATATATATATACACAGATATGTTTATAATAGATAAATAATATAATATATACACATATTATATACACACATAAACTTATTTTAGATGTGATTAATGAACATCTACATCTATATTAATGAACAATATATATATATATATTCACACACAGCACTATGTATATTATAATAAATAACATATACAGTACTTATATATATATGTTAAGTTTATATTTTAATTGTATCTTATTTAATAATAATAAAAAAATATTTATTCAATAATAAATATGTAAACCAAAATGTAATATATAACGTAATATATAATTATGCAAATAAATGTTGTATATAATTCATAACATATATATATATATATATATATATATATATATATATATATATATATATATATATATATATATATATATATATATATATATATATATATATATATATAAATTATTATTATTACTTTTTTGGTAAGTATTCCAGTATTGATGGTTCACATCTGGGTTTTATTTTGCACCAAAAAAAAAAGACCAGCTGTCCATTACTGCATATACAATGCTTATCAGTCTGTGAGCTCAGATTTGCCTCTGTGCAAAATGGGAGAAAAAAACACTAAGAGCTGCCTCATGGCAACATGGCTGCTGGCACTAACTCTTGACCACACATTCCCTGTGCACCACTTTCATTTTTTCCAGCTGTTCTCATTTCACCATATTGTCCTGGTGCCAGAAGACTGCCTGAACAAGAGCCTCTAATGACACTGGCGTCTGTAAAAATGGTTGCAGAAATGCATAAGGACCATAAGTGGGATGTTTATATATTCTTACTCTGGAATGGATATAACGGTAGCTTATATAGTTTATTTAAATCAAAACCCATTAAAACACAGTTAGTCTGTTATTCAAGAGAATAGAAATGAAGGATACTAAACAATAGATTTTGTCTTAAAAAACTACGACATAATGTGTTTATATTGAGTGATTCAGGGTTTAAAAGAATATTTTTTGTAGAGGACATCTTTTATAAGCCTTATAAGAAGTAAAAGCATTTTTTTTTTTGTCTGTGGTAAGCACAGCAACAGTGCTACATGTGCGGAAAGAGGACTGATATAGACCATCTGTCCCTTAACTACTTTATTTACAAGAATTGTCCATGTTTAGAAAAGTCTCCATAATGATGTGCCACATATTTCCCATGCAAACAGAAGGTCCTACTTTGATGATTGGTGAAGTGGAAAATGCATGTTGGCTTTAATAAATAAACTCTGCTTTCTAACCTCAGGTTGCCAAAGTGATGACAAACTCACTGCAGGGTTCATAGCACTGCCCAGAATGACCAAAAGCAGCCAGATAAATTGGTTGCTTACCTTTTTGTGCACTAGTTTGATATCTGTTTTAGGCTAAATGGTCTCTTTTTGGGAAATTAGAATGGTTTATTACAACTTAATTCAAGATGTATGGGATATTAAGGCTATAGATGAAATATAGACTCACATGATCTACTTCATTCCACCGTTCAGTGTTCTGAATGAGAGTTCTGGAAAAATGAGTCTTTCCAGTCTCATTATCTGTTTCCTAGAGGAAAACCAGGTGTTAAGTTGCATAGAGACGAGGCAAATCAATCTACAAAGGCATGAGCATAATGGACCTCTGTTCATGTCAATACAGAACAAATATAAATATAAATCATATCCAGTACAGGCCAATAAACAGGACATACCTTGTCGATTCTCTCTATCAGTTGGACGGTCCGATTCCCCAACTTTATCTCTGTTGTAGTTTCATTGTGAAAACTGGCAGGAAAGTTGCGTCCATGTAACAGCGATTTTGATGACTCATTCTCCATCTGATGGAGTATATTTATCAAATGAGATAAATATAACGAACCTTTTGTCTAGATGTGAATGAAGTTTCAACTGTACTTTTTAATGAACATTAAGAATTCGGAGGTAAATTTTGCGTTTAATCAAAGTGATGGAAAGTCCGATTCATTTCAGTGAATCAATCCTAATAAAACAGTTCATTTTAAAGAACCGGTTCAAAAACGATTCAGGGAGATAGCATATTACGGTTTTTGTCGATTGCTTTTTATAAATGTAGTTGTTTTGCAATTGTATGTCTCCCAGTTTAGTTTGCTATAAGTAATATAAAACTAAAATATAGCCTACTTAGAAATATACACTCAATAGCCTAGCCTACTAAAAAAAAGAAAGAAAAAAAAACTTTTGTAGGATTCATTAAAAGTTATGTATTAAAACCAAATCCGTTATGAGGAGGTTTTGTGAAAAGATTCCTTAAAAAGATCAGACTCAAAAGAACAAATCGGACAGCCATCCTTACGCAAAAGGGGACCATGGCGCAAAACAAAATTCAGTCTGCTGAAATAGTTTTTTCTTTAGCCATACCTGGTGGACAGCCTCCTCTAGTTTCTGCTGCGTGTCCTCCATGAGTTTTTCCACCTCTCTGAACATCTCGTTTAAAGTGGTTTGCCCCTGTGCCACATGTTCCTCCAGGGTCTCGGTGATGTCCAGATGTCCCCCTCTGTGAACTGAGCTGCCCACCACAAAGCCCACGCAAAGGGATAATATCACAAATGTCCGCATTGTCTTTTACTTAGACGAGTAAACTCTGGCGAAAATCACAGACCTTGGCTGTCTGTGCTTGGGACGTGGTTTATTTGGAAACTTGTGAGGGGAAAAAAAGACCGGAAAAGGTTTTTGGCTCCCACTATTGCGTCTGATGGCTCAATTATTAAAGCAACAGCGCACTGGCCTTCAAATTGAAGGAATATTTACGTTTGTTAGCTCGAAATAAAACGTAATGTATCGGTTTATTGATATTGATACATTAAATGCGTTACAATATTTTACTAGCCTATATAAATTATATCCTCCTGAGTTTTTTTCCAGATCATTACATTGTTGAGCATAAGAAACATTGTTTTGTGATTTTTTTTTTATTTATTTTTTTACAATTTTATTCCTGTAATGTGTCAGCTGACTCGGCTGTTTAAACAATAAAATTACATGGCATGACAGCCTATATGCAAAAACAATGGGAATTTTTTAGGTTTAACCAAACTTTATTTAAAGATTCTCTCAACTATGATATGAAAAAAATATATATAAAATGGAATTGATTGACGTACCATTTTACTTTATGCAACATTTGAGTAGAATATCACAGTAAAAGAGCTGTTTGCCAGATGAGAAGTTTATATCATCTTTTTACTTTTTTAACTCTATTAATTTTCATTGCTTTTATGTTGTTTTAAATCCCTTGTGTAAAGCACTTTGAATTACCACAGTGTATAAAATGTATATAAACTTGCATTGCCTAGTTCCATTCAATGCAATGTACACACTCTATATTGTTAATGGGTTATTGTGGCAACATAATGAAAAAGAAACTATATATTGGCAACATTTTCATAATAATATCTAATATGTCATAGGAATATTGTCATAGGGAATCCTTTTCATAGGGAATTGATTTCCCTATTCACTGGTTGTGCATGTCTCCCATGATCCCTGATCAAATTTAATAAACATTTTCTATGGATATATTGCATGCTCAGATATTCATACAACAAAATGTTCTATGGGCCATTACAATTTTTTTTTTTTTAATTTTTTTTAAAGCTCAACTCTGGCAGGAAAAGAGTTAAGTAGGCTACCTTTTATAAGCGTGCCTTAAAAATGACTGGTGTGCATCTTGAGACAAAACGTTGACACATTTGAAGATATATCTGGGTAAGTTGCTTTCAGTTATAACAGCTCAAGCATCCATTTTAGTCTTGGACTAGACTAGACTGGCCTTGCCTGTGAAACCGGGGGACAAATGAACAACTCTGACAGCACTTTAAGGCGCACCTCTTCTCGAAATGCATGAAGCGTGCACATCCTTTAAGAGTCCAGTAGATGGCGGCAGTGCACAACGTCTCGTCCACCGCTGTGATTCGCTGTCCTAATGAAACACCTGCCAGCATGTGTGCGAGTAAACCAAGGCGTTCGAGCCAGAACTGTTCCACTGTTGTAGGTAAGACAAAATCCATGCTCATCAAGACTCAAATACTAATATAGAAGCATATTGTTTATATATAAAAAATATAATTAACAATGAAATAATTGACTTTGAGTAAAGGCTTTTGGTGGTGTAATTTCTGGGAGTTTGGTAAAATTAGAGTGTTAAAGGATAATTGTACAGGTTAGGGGCCTGAATCTTGAGGCGTCTGCAGGACAGCTGGTACAGGGCAGTAAAACATAAGCTTGCTTTTGTGTGTGGAGAGAGAAACTCTTTTTATGTTACAATAATTCATGCATAGGCCTGGGATTATTATTTTCATGCTGTGAATTGTGTAGTAGCCTATGTGTTCTATTCGTATTAATGAAACGTTTTGCAATCGATGTGTTGCACCCTAGGTATATCATATTTTACAAGAACAATTGTATTCAAACCTGAGCATCTAGTATTTTTGTTTTGTTTGTTTGTTTTTGTATTTTTTTACTGTTAAAAGCATTTCAATTACATGTTTAGTTTTGCTTAATCCCTCAAGACAATTTTTCAGGTAAAATAAAGTAAATTATACAGACGCCTGATGAAAAAATCAACAGTGGGATTCGCCTTCCAAGTTTATCTGAACTTCCCATTGGGCGTCATGGGAAGCGCCGCCTCTAATTATAACAGGGCATAAAGAGCCAGTGAGTCGCGAGCGCGACAGATATCAACAACCGAGTGGATGGAATCATAAGATACAAACATTTCTCTCTACGAGATAAACTTCAGAGGTCATATGCTAGCTTACGGATAATACCGACCTCTTGTCAAACAGATTCTACGGCTGTCGTTGAAGCCGAAAGTCACATTACAACGGAAAAAGTAAGTTTGTTGATCACTTCATTTGAGCTGCTGGGAAACTAGAAGTGACGCGCTATATTGGGCACGCGCTGCATTGACAGGATACACTGCTGCCATACAAATGGAAATAACATTATATTACTACATAAATAAAGAGGTTTAGTTAGGTTATATATTCTTTCGTTATGATACGTATGTTATTATAATGAATGAACGCATTTGTTAACAAAGTTATTGGATATCCAATCGGGTGTTTGATTACATCTTAGCCAGGTTAGTTTCAAGAGTGGTGTAAATAATTGACTACAGCCTTTGGAGTGCTCATCACCTGTCTGGGCTTGTGGTTTGTGTTAGTTTATCTTCAAGATAATGCCACTACAGCAGGAAAGCGTTTTTTCTATTTTATCATTTATCTTTTGCCTGATACAGCCACTGGCTAAAATGACAACATTTTCTTCAACGTAGGCCCTATCTATCTGAAGGATGTTCTGCATCTGTTATACTAGCTAAAATATTACAAAACACAGTTACTAAGTTACAAGTTACAAACTGATATGATTCTTCTCAGATAAACTCTTAACAGCTGATTTTTCCCCCCCCTTTTTTTTCTTTATGCTGATGGAAGTTTCCTAATTTATGTGGTATGTAACATGAATAGTTTTGATTAGACTAGAGTTTTCTGTTGTCCAGGATTACTCAGTTAGTTTGTATTGGTTAGACTGCTGTCAAATGTGTCTCTTGATAAATAACTTTTATTTGTTTTATATATATATATATATATATATATATATATATATATATATATATATATATATATATATATATATATATATATATATCTCTCATTTCAACAGTACTCTTTTTTATTCCATATAGAGTCTTATTAACACATCTGATTGGACTTGCAGTATAAGGCACCACTTATCAAAGAGCATGAAGACCACAGTTTCTTTAGGAAATTTAGCTAAATATTACAGATTCACTTAGAGAGAGAGATAAGTTACAAATGGTCATGACTCTTCTCAGGTGAACCGTTGACAGATGATTTCCCAACTGTGATTGTGTTTCTTCATGCTGATGGAAGTTTCCTAACTTATGTGATATATGTAACATGAATAGTTTTGGTTAGACTAGTGTTTTTCTTTCTCCCTGTTGTCCAGGATTACTCATTGTTAGTGTCTATTGCTTAGACTGTAGAGCTCAACAAGCTCAGACTGGCATCAAATGTCTCAATTGATGAATAACTTGATATTGCCTCCCCAGGTGTTTGTTCTGTATTGGTGTGTTTAGTTTATGACGTAATGAATTTCAAGTTGTCTAGATAAATATTTGTTCTTTTTTTCCCTAAGACAAGTAGGCTACGTCTTGTTGCTGAAGTTTAACCCCCTTTAGTTTAAATGCACTCTCATAATGCAGTGTACGAGACGCACCGTTAGGTGTTTGCTTTTCTTAATCTGTTTAGTCTCTCTTCCAGATTATGTGGTTTGTTTATTAGAGCTTTTCAATATGTTGTATCTCTGTTGCCTATAGGGCAAAATGATACTGTTACACAATCCCGCTTCCTGGAATATGCCATTGACTTATAAGGTTATAAGGGCCGTCCTGAGCACAGAGTAAGACAGAAATACACTACAACTACGGTGTTTCTCTATCAAATGGATTTCAGCCACAGCTTTACCACAGGCACGAGGAAAGATCTGCAATTGCAATTGTGAGAGAGTCGTAATTATGAAATGTAAAGTAGCAATTTTGAGTAATTAGTCCCAATTGTAAGCATGAAGTCGCAATATGCAGTAAAGTTGCAATTGTGAGTTATGAGCAATGAAGTCGCAATTGTGAGGTAAGAAGGTACAATTGTGAGGTATAAAGTCGGTATTGTGTGAGATCTAAAGTTGCAACTAGGGCTGCCCTTTTATTGGATTTTTTTTAAACTTTTTCTATTTAAATTTATTTAAATTTACTTTTTCTGCAATATATATTTCGATGTAAAGAAATACAAGAATATTCACCAAATGAATTAAATGTCTATATTTGGAAAAAGTCTTATAATTTTAGAATGAGTGGGGTGATTTTGTTGGACAGAGCAAAATAAAATAATTTATAAAAAGCTTTTTTTAAAGCTATTTTTTTATTTGATCTTACTTGGGTTTAATCTTTACAAGAGATAACACAAACCTCTTTTAGTAACCATTAAGTGAACCTAATATAATATAGATTTAAATTTTAATATTAATATTAAATATATTAAACAAAATAAATATATTGTAGCATTTTAACTATTGTACTGTAAAAAATAAATTGTCTAAAATAAATTTATTTACAAGTACAACTGTAAAAATACAATATAATTATTTATGTCTTAGTTTTATTTTCAAATGTTAAACCATCACAATTTTATTTGACGCAAATAGATTTCACGGGTCAAGGAAACACTTTATTTTAAAAAAAAATCCACTGGAAGACTCAGGGTAAACAGATATCAAAACCTTTTAAATTGCACAACACTGAACAATGAACTGAATGAAGACAGGACGGATTCTGCCTTCATGCGCATAATCGAATAATTGCAAATACTAGTTTCCTTGTTAAAAAATTGGGCATGAACAAAAGTCAAAGTTTGAATACAGTTAGCTCATGACTTCAGAAGTAGGAAGTGCGAAATTTCCGATAGCAGGTGAAGGCAGCATTAAATACACAGAGGAACTGAGCAAATTATTTGGACAACAGGTGAACAGAATATTTAATCAAGGGAACAAACTGGCATGGAAACTAGGTGTCACAGGCAAACAGGAACTGGGAAAACCGAACCAAAAGAGAATATAAGCATTATAGTGTATGTATGTATTTCGATATATCGTTCAGACGTTTTTAATTCTGAGAAAGTTAGAACACTGAAATATATATATATATATAATATAATATAATATAATATAATATTCTTTTAGTAATCGAGTATTCTATTATATGTGTGCGTGGTATTATATGTGGTGCTTAAGACATTATTGGTCATGTTTCAGTAATAAAATACATAATAATTACTATTCTACTATTAGGCCTGTCACGATAACAAATTTTGCTGGACAATAAATTGGCCAAGAAATTGCGATAATCAATAATATTGTCTTTCTGAGACTAGTTTAATCTAAAATAATGATAATGGCATAAAAATGCAGGTACACCTTTTCAAAGATCAATAAACTTTAATTTCTAAAGACTATTTATCACTAAAAAAGGAAAACATTTTAAATAACCACAATAAATTAACAAAACAACCAAAAACAATAAAAGCATGGACTCTGTTTAAAAAATTTAAATGCATTTAAATAAGTAGCAAAAACAATAAATAAAATGGATGAAAACTGCAACGGATGATTGTGTTTTAGGTGCATATTAGGGGCGGCGCTGTTCACAAAACCCACGGTTCGGTTCGTATCACGGTTTTAGGGTCACGGTTTTCCGTTCTGTACAGTTCTTTTTTCTTTTTCTTTTAATCCAGAAATGTACTTCAGCATATGAGATATTAATTATCCACAATTTAGGATACAGTATTAAAGGGATCCCATGGTGTTGAGACTTGTATGGCTTAATATAACATAAATGATGTCTCTTACTGAATTATGTGGTTGAAAACCCATGAAAGATCTACGTTATTTAAAAAATCGATTTTATATTTGGACCATGGGCGGCGCCATTTTGTTTGCGTTCTAGGTTGATGACGTAGAGTGGTTGAACTCCTCAATCAGCTGGCGTTACCCGTTGCTATTTTTACCACAACGCAACTCGAAAATTGTTTCAGAGTTAAACAAAACCAATGAATTGCTTTGTAATTGTACTTAAAACACACTCAAACATACATGTGCACACAAACTCACCTACACAAGTCACAAACAGATCGGCGGGCGCGCACACACACACCTGACTGCTCTGTCTCAATCGCATGCATCATCACCAAAACATCCTGCCTCTCTTCCTCACGTTACTTTATCCCATCGTCCTACCTAGATATTTCCCTCTGCTGGTCACATTAGGCATTATAGTTAATCTACTATCAACAGTCTATCTAGGAAACAGGATGTGTTGAACAGGATATCAACACAGGGAATAGATTGAGGGTTATGTATGCGCGCGCAGTGCGTGCGTGCGTGTGTGTGTGTGTGTGTGTTCGCGCCGATCTGTTGGGGTGTGTGTGTGTTCGCGCCGATCTGTTGGGGGGTGTGTGTGTGTGTGTGTGTGTGTTCGCGCCGATCTGTTGGGGTGTGTGTGAGTCTGTGTGAGAGAGAGAGTTTGTGTGCACATGTATGTTTGAGTGCGTGTAGTCGGACAGCTGTTTGTAAATCGGCTTTACTCGTTATTGCGGTGGAACGTGAGACTGAATGACTGCACTCGAACATGCACTATGGTGTCGGACAACACTACAAATGTCCGTCCCTTCAAATAATGCCCTATTTAAGGGTATAGGGTCGATTTCGGATTCAGCCCCTGTCGTGGAGACTGAGCAGCCCAACATCTCGATTGAGACAGAGCAGCCTGTCGTGTGCGCGCCCGCCGATCTGTTTGTGACTTGTGTAGGTGAGTTTGTGTGCACATGTATGTTTGAGTGTGTTTTAAGTATAATTACAAAGGAATTCATTTGTTTTGTTTAACTCTGAAACAATTTTCGAGTTGCGTTGTGGTAAAAATAGCTACGGGTAACGCCAGCTGATTGAGGAGTTCAACCACTCTACGTCATCAACCTAGAACGCAAACAAAATGGCGCCGCCCATGGTCCAAATATAAAATCGATTTTTAAAATAACGTAGATCTTTCATGGGTTGTCTACTACATAATTCAGTAAGAGACATCATTTATGTTATATTAAGCCATACAAGTCTCAACACCAGGGGATCCCTTTAAAAAAAATTATATCATAGCCTAATCATGCACAAACTGAACATGACCATCTCTGAAGAAAGGGATATTTTAATACAGCAAGAGAAAAGACATTGATGACAGTCTCCTTTTTTTGCCAAATAAATGAAAATCATGTGTATTTCTATATCTACAGAAACTCATGTGCCTTTTTAGCACACAAAGATCGAACTGAAGAATTAACGCGTCCGCTCAAGCGTGAGGGTGCGCGCGGCAAAAATGACGTCGACGTGGAGTGCGTGAGACTGCTGGCCGAGAATGACGTCTCATCACGCAGCACCCGGTCTGCGCGCCGAGTAAAACACCTCCCCAAACGGACGAGGTGTGCGCAGTCAACGAGCGAGATAAGGAAAACAAAAAAGCATGCAAATGGCAATTATCGCGGCCGGAAAAATTATCGAGCTAATTTTTTTTATCGTGTAATTGCAATTGCCAATTACATCAGTCATGGAGGAATTTAAGACAGCCAAAGTCCGGTTGGCCATGATGTTGCGCGACAGCGATGATCAGGCTGTGCAACAGGCGAACATCGTAGTGAAGACAGGACGGAAGTGGAATGCCAGTGGAGCTCTGAGGCAAGCAGAGGAGCGCTTACAACATGCTGACATCATGGGCACGGTGAATCAGGGAAGGCTGGGCTTTGGAGTCATCACCCGAGCAAGCTGGAAGGAGGCAAGGGCAAAGGACCGGAAAGGGATGGTGCAGAAGGAAATTCGAGCTGTGGAGGAAGAAAGTAGACAAAGCCCGGGCAGTAGCCATTAAACAGCAAGGCAGCTGGACCCGGTGGGAGAGTGTAAGAGGAAGATCTCTCAGTTGGAAGGACATCTGGAACATGGAGGGGCATCGGATAAAGTTCCTCCTTAGTTCAGTGTACGATGCGCTGCCAACACTAACAAACCTCCAAAGATGGAGGCTGACAGAGGATCCCTCCTGTACGCAGTGCAAGAGACCAGCAAACCTGGAGCACATTCTGTCGTCCTGTCGGGCAGGCCTGACTGAAGGGAGGTTTAGGTGGCGCCGTGACCAGGTGCTGGCGCAACTGGCCGATGGACTGGAGAAGGAGAGGAAGCGGAAAAGAACTAAGGCCAAAAAAAAGGCCCCTGCTTCATTGGCTTCCTCAGACCTGGGGAGAAGGCAGTCAAGGAGGACAGATGTTTAGGGATCCTTGGTACGGCAGTGGACTGGGAGATGAGAGTTGATCTCGTAAGGCAACTCAAGTTTCCAGAGGAGATTGCCGTCACCAGCCTCCGACCAGACATCGTGCTCTGGTCCCAAGCAACAAGGCAGATGGCCCTAATAGAGCTAACGGTACCCTTGGAGGAAAGGATTGAGGAGGCACATGAACGGAAGCTAGGGAAGTATCAGTTGCTCATCTCTGAGAGCCAGCAGAGAGGTTGGAGAGCCTGCAATCGACCAGTGGAGATGGGTTGCAGGGGGTTCCCGGGACAGTCACTTTGGAGAGCATTGGGGATGCTTTGGGTTAGAGGGGCAGCCCGTAAGAACCTGGTGAATAATATAGCAAAGCAAGCAGAGACAGCCTCCAGATGGCTGTGGTTAAAGAGAAGTGAGCGGTGGCTAAACCAGGCTGGCAAAGCATTTGACCGAACTGATGCTGAACCACTCACGAGTGTCCATTTCAGAGTGTTCAGTGGGTGAAAATATATCTATGCTAAACTCATACTTGGCCTTTAACACACACTGGCAAGAGTGTAAGAGTTTATTAAGATAGATATTGTTTAGTCGCCCAGAGTGAAGATTTAGTCGCATATACAAGTGATTTACTTGCAGTGTTAATTGTGAGATATAAAGTCGCAGAGAAGATGAGGACTAGGGAAATAATGACTCGAACACAAATGCTGTCAGGGCTTGTCTAAGCTTTTTAAGTCATTTCCAGTCATTTCCATTTTTTTAAGCTAAGACAAAGTTCAGTTCAAATGGCTTGACTCCAATTATCCATAGATGTGAATGCTGAAAGTTTATCTGCTGCACTGTGGACATCTCTCAAAATAACAACCTCTGTATACCTCTTGAACTGCAGTGATCCTCTCAAGCTTTTCGTGGAATTGCATAAGTTCTCTTATTGGATTTTTTTTGCCACACTGATTTGCTTAGAAGGAAGTTAGTGTCGTTCATGATAAAACAACCCCACCAGCGGGTTAGTCAGACTTCAGCTGATTCATGTGGAATAAATAATGCTTTCAACTCTGGTTGTACTTTTTCAAGAGCCAGAGAGGAGAATATGAAGACCTGTAAAAGTTGCTTCATGTTAACACTTGATATCTTGAAGATTTGAACACTTGAAGATTGATAATAAAAGTATTTAAATGACTGACTCTGTTATTTTAATTAACCTCATATGTATTTTTATGTCATGGCAAAGGTTAGTAGGAGGTTTCCATTTGTAAAATGGGAGTGTATAAAATCTAAAACCTAAATCCGTTCACCCTAGAGAATACATGGTTTACATTTGGCCATCCTGTTGTAGTGCAACAAAGACTTTTATCCAGAGAACGCAATTTTTTTTAGTTGGAAATGTTTGGGTGTGTTCATTTAGTTGATATTTGACCTGCTTGTTTCTACATTCATGTTTCCGTTATAATTCTTCCTTCTGCTTCCCAGTGGGTTAGAGAACGTTAGAGGAAGTGGAAAGTTGTGGGTTTGTTATCGTAAGGATCATATCATCCGCACAACAGGATCAGTTAAAGATGCTGCCAGAAATCTTGATGTCTGCAAGAATAGAACAAGCTCAAAACAAAACAAAAATCATATTTATGGATTGTGTTTTTAAAGTTTAGACAAACTCTGCAAATGATTTTCTGCATAGCCTAGGATTACTTACCCCAGGTCTTCATTAGCTTGATGTCAAGGCCTTGAACCTGCTGTACATTGCTGCACTGCTATAGAATCACACCACGCCAGTACTTGAAACTTGAGACCTGGCTATTCTGAGCAGAACCACCAGAATGTTTCTCCAAGAGTGTATCCGTGTTATATGGAAGCCTGTGTCTGCTTCAGAGTGAAAAATAAAATCCACAATTGAAAAAACGTTAAAAAGAAACCCTGTGAGAGATTTCATGTTGAAATTATAATAAATCACACAAGTCAAAATTACAATACAAAAGTCGCAATTGTGAGCAATGAGATTTAAAGTAGTGATTATGAGAGAGTCAATACCTAAAATATATATTTTTTTCTCTGAGGCAGAAATGGGCTTCCATAACATTAATACAGCAGTACAGCAAGATTTGTTAATGTGCAACCAGTTGCATTTGGTAGATCCATCGTTTTTTTCCTCAAATATCTTAAAGCCCCACTGAAGTGCCTTGAAACGCATAGCATTATTCAATTATTCTGACACCGGAAGACAGGGCAGGACATATTGAACAGCTCATCCCCTTTTTTTTAAATGGCCAATAGTGTTTTATTTATCACCGTTTGGTAAAGCTGGAGTTTCCTCCTAATATTTAACCCTTTCTCCTCCTAAAATCCTCCCTATCGCTTTAAAATAAAGCATTATGTGCAGAATTCATTTGAGACTGATTCATTTTTTAGCATGTGCCGACTCATGCTTATGATCCACTATGTGCTATCGTGTCTCTGGACTGGTGCAGACTGTGTTCTTCACTACTTGACAATGGACTTCATTCACCCCAATGGAAAGCATATTTACACTGTCTGAATAGTTACCTATAAATTATATAGTGCACTATGTGCCATTCAGCATGTAGAAAATAGTGAATGAGTGACTGATTTTACCCCAATGTAGGGAGCGTTTGATTGGACACGAAAGATTGATGAGTACAGCTGAAAAACTGAAGTACAAAGCAATGTCATTAACATCATTGATTTTTGAGTTTTGAACGCTTTGCTTATATATTCTAAATGTTTTAGAGCACACTCGCTCATAGATAACATGAAGACTAACATATTCATACTAAAAGCAAAAGGATTTCCATTTTTTGGGGACTTTGAAAATTTTTCAATTCAACATAGCATGACATTTTAGTACATTTGATTTAACCCTCAAAATATAGAGACCTAGTTCAAAGATCAGTTTTCCTCTAAAGTTCTTAATAAATGCCTCACAATGTGTTATTTTTTTGCACAACCGCAGTATATATCAGTTATATATCTGGTGTGATTTGAAGGCCTGGTGTTGATTTTGATGACTTTAGGGATTCCTGGTTACATAGGGGTGTTGCCCAGTTCAATGTCACTCGACCAAATCTTTACTGAAGACATTACTCTAGAGAACTCATTACGGGTTTGACCTACATGACCTACATTCATTATGCCTAATGTATAAGTTGTGCCGTTTTGCAGAGAATGTTGGAACAAGAGATATTGTATGTCATTTTCAAGAACCATGAACTGAAAATAGCTGATTTGCTAGTGATATTAGCCCATTATATTTTAAAATCCTTAAATGTGCCAACATTTTAGCACTGATGTGATCTAGAGAGGCTGCTTTGAATTCTTTGTCCACCACAAAGCAGTAAAAAGTGCACAAACAGGAAGGACTTGGACCTCATACAATATCAGATATCCTGCCTCTGGAAAAAACTGCAGAAAGAGACTTTTATGCACTTTTCACTTTGTTTACTTTCAAAAGTTTGAAAAACTCATTGGGAATAAAGGTCCCTTTAAAGAATAAAACGTTTGAGACATTTCTTTTAAATGTTTTATTTCTCAGGAGTTTCTGGCAAAGTGCGCTACCATGTCTGTCAACATTCTTTGACATGTCCTCTGTTTAAAATCCTATATATTAAAAGTATATACTATTCAATTTTATAATTGCTAAAGATTACATTTAACAGCATTGTTATTAAATTATTAATGTTTAAAAAAAATACAATTACATATACATGATGCTTGCTTCTAATAGGTCAGCAGGCTAACAATTACCAATGTCACTTCAACCAGTGTAACCAAACTCTCCTAGACAGCAGCAGTGCTCTCTGGTTACTTTTGTTTGTTGGTACTGTAATACTTCAGGCAGTAAACTACTAATCTGTGTTGACTCTGTTGGGTGTACTTTCCCTACAAACATGAAAGACTGCTTGTGTGTGTGTTTCCTGGTAAACCTACAATATGGGGACTAAATGTAAGTATATGGGGACCACAAAGACAGTAATACCAGCAATTAAAAACACTTAAGTTATTTATTTATTTATTTATTTATTTATTTATTTATTTATTTTTTGCAACGGGTAGGTTGAAGGTTAAGGGATATGTTTACATTCTAAAAATAATTCTATCTTTGTAAATTCCCCATAAAACATGGAAACCTGTGTGTTTGAACAAATTTGTTATCTTTTGTTTGCTCAAGAGACATTTCTATTGTCAGATTTAAAAACATTTGTGCTGCATAATACCCCCCCCCCCAGAATTTTATGAATAGAAAGTTCAAAAGACCAGCATTTATTTGAAATATAATTTTTTTTGTGACGACATAAATGTTTTTACTGTCACTTTTTAAAAATGTAATTAGCCATTGTTGAAAAAAGTATTTTTATATATATATATATATATATATATATATATATATATATATATATATATATATATATATATATATATATATATATATATATATATATATATATATATATATATATATATATATATATAATATTTTTATCATACACCAAACTTTGAACGGTAGTGCATCTCCGCTTCCTCAAATATTAAGCAGCACAACTTTTTTCATTCAATATTGAAAATAAGAAATGTTTCTTGAGCACTAAATATTAGAATGATGGATCATGCGACACTGAAGACTGGAGTAATGATGCTGAAAATTATCCTTTGCCATCACAGGAATAAATTCAATTTAAAATTATATTAAAAACCTTAATAACATTTCACAATATTACTGTTTTACTGTATTTTTTTATCAAATAAATAATAGAGGAGGTCATCTTCCCATTTGTGTGCTCCTTTAGGTCACATGAATAATCTTAGTGGTGTAGGAATGTTGGCTGTTAGGAATTCCAGTTTTAAGTGGTGCTGCTTTCTGTCAAATCCACTGGGATGCGTTTGAACCCTTTGATGGTTCCTTCAAAGCTGAAGCTCCTGCAAAAAAATCCATCAAGACCTAATGGTGAAAGACTGCAGGTCTGAACTGTCGGAGGGAATTTGTTTGGGAGGCACAGTGACCTTAGCATGGACTAGTTTATTGTCTCTTAATGATAGACAGGATGGGCAAATGTGCATGATCCTGTTGGAAAAATATCTCCGAAGGCAATGGAACGGTGTTAACTTGAATTCCCTTGCTTGCAGTTGAGCCATCTGTCGAGAGGCTGGTCCTATCAGTAGAGACAATATGATTTGTAGCTTCTAAATGTGGTCCGTCTTGCCGTTTTACTCACACACAATTATTATTCTGTGTCAGGCAACTTTCCTGGTACATCTTGCTTCAAGAAATATCCCCTGATGCTTTTTCAGCATGGTTAAATTTAGCAATGGGAACTTTCCCACACTGCATTGGCTGGACTGACTGTTGATGACATAAAAATATGGTCCTTGGTGAATTCAAGGACTAGTAATTTGAGTCAAGTTATATATTTTTTGTGTGTATGTTTTTTGGAGAGTGAATAGTAGAGGACCAGGGAAAATGATAACAAACATTGGGACAAATGACTGAATGAGGAGAGAGCAAATAATACAACCCTGCAGATAAATGAGAAGGTCTCGTCAGCTGCCAGATTTGATTAGGCTAGTGAGACTCAAGTGACCCTCAGGAGTGTTAATCGAGAGAGAGATGCTGGATTGCTATCGAGCTTGAGCTTTTGACAAGTCTGCTCGCTCGTTCAGATGACCTCTGACACGCATTCAAATCATTCACATATCTGGTTTCACTCCCAAATTCACAATCAACTCTCCATTCACTTACTGGATTCAACTGAAGGACACATGCATGATAGTCCCATCATCACGTCATTCCACACCTCTTAACGCTCTTCTGCACTGCACAAAAGGAGACATTTTGAAGAATGTGAAGGCCACTCTTGGTGCACAGATTTTTCTGGCTCACAGGTTGTCTTCAACTGGGCCAAACTTGGTGTCCTGATTTTTAGCATTCCTTTGTTCTGTCCCATTTGCTCTGCATGCAGTAATCCTATCAAGCTCTAGACTCTGGGTTAACGTGACTCTTCTGGCCTTTTTTGCAGCACATGCCAAGTGTTTTTGTGTCCTCAGACTCTAGAGCATTTTCATTTGATGTACCAGTAGTATTCAGGACAGAATGCATTGTGTTTTACAAGGCATTGTACGATGATCCATATTGCCAAAAATTGGCATGTATACATTATTACCTATGGTTTAGGATGGCTGACTAGCTGTTCAGCAGTCAACTAGTAATTTTATATTTTTATTATATATATATATATATATATATATATATATATATATATATATATATATATATATATAAATATTTTATATACAAATAAAACACAAATATATAAAGTGATAAACAAAAATGCATTAAATAAATAAAATAAAATACACATATATAAAGTGATAAAGTAAATAGATGCATGCATATATATTTTATATTTATTTACTTTTTCACTTAACATATTTTATTTTTATAAAGCATATAAAAATGTCAGCATATATATATATATATATATATATACTTTATTTCACTATATATATATATATATATATAGTGTTTATTTTCATTTTAAATGTATGCATTTATTTACTTTTTTCACTTTATATATTTTTGTTTATTTGGTTTAGTTAGTTTTAGTATTATATTATACCAAATTATTTGGTGAAAAATATCAAATAAATTCAAAGACCTGTGGAACCCAGTTTAAAAAGCTCTGACCTTTATGAAATGTAGTTGTGCACGTCTTTCATTCTTATAAGGACAGTGATGTTTTATTGAGATAATTGACCTTTATATACAAACAGTTTCGACAGGCTGCAATCAGAGCCCTAAAGCAGTAAATCAATTCAGGCGATGTCAACAGCCTACCATTTTTAGTCATTTTGCTGCTTTGTATTCCCATATATAGGATGTTTTTTCCTATACAGATTGTGGATTGCAGATAATGAAATATATGGCACTCACTTTCATCTAAGTCTAGAAGCAAATAAAAACCCTCTGTTCCTTTTCTTTCCCCAGTCTTGGAAAGGAATGCCAGCACCAACCAAACCCTGACTGAGTCCCCTGTCAGCAGAGGGAAAGAGATGGGGGAGACGGAGGATGAGCGCGCGTCTCAGGCCGGCCAGCTCTTTGAGAATTTTGTTCAGGCCACTACTTGTAAAGGCACACTGCAGGCTTTCAGCATCCTCTGCAGGCAGCTAGAGCTGAACCCCTCCGACCACAGAGGCTTCTACAGCAGCCTGAAAGCTGCCATCACTTACTGGAAGGCTAAAGGCCTTTGGGGGAAACTGGACAAGAGAGCCAGCCACAAGGAGTATAATAAGGGCAAAGTCTGCGCTGACACCAGAGTAAGTCTCAAGAGCTCTATACATGTTCTTAAAATCTCACACTTCTTAGAAGAAGGAGAAATTACTTTAAAGAAATAAGGACACTTTGAAATGCTGGGGATTTGATGTAGAAGATGACAAACTTTTCAAATGTACTTTTATGGAATTCTGACTAAAAACATCAATACCTGTTGAGAATTTAAATAGCACAACAACAACTCATTTTCATATTCACATTTGTTAGTCAAATAACTTTGGCCTGATTATAAATAGCTGAGATCGCTGTAGTGGTGGCTGTCTTGGCTTGTCTTGTGTTTGTTCTATTTTTAAAGCGAAATGGGAAATGAGGATCAGCTTCATTTAGTTTTGGCCATTTTTCCACTACAGTTGACCGTTGGACTGAGGGATCAAGGGTTTGTGAGGTCATTAGTTAGTGTTTTTGTCTATCTGAATCTCATTTAGAAGAGTAGCACATGCATTTACCCATTACAGATGGACTGAAAGATCCACGTTCATGAGATCTAAATACTAATTAGCATTAGCATGGTTTCCACTAAAATCTCATACAAGTGATTTTCCTCATCAGAGAGATTTGATAATGTTGCTTTAATTTATGAGAATGGCATGATCTCAATGCTGGAGTGCCATATACCAAGCTAATTTAAATTTACTTTATGAGGAGGCTTAATGCTAGCTAGTGTTAGGGCTAATATTATTGTGTTAGGGGAAAATAAGTATTTTGTTTAACTATAAGCTCCGAGTGTCTGTTAAAGTCTACTACGCATTAACTAGTCCACTGCTTCACTGTGTGACCAGTCAATGGAAGAGTCAATCTCAGGTCAGGTTAGCATATATGTTGAGATTGTTGTTAGCAAGTTTTGCATGCTGTTTTACAAAGTGCCTGTGGAGTTATTGACCTTATATGTGATCGACAAGGTGTTGAAAGAATTGTAAACCCTAAAGGATATTAGTTTTGCAGTTTAGTGTCAGGTTAAGGAGATTTAAATGTTAATCTGTGTATTTATGGGGGTTTGGCTATTTATTTCTAGTGTCTCTGCTATGATTATTGCTTTTCTTATTGTTGTGGTTCAAGTTGTAGTTTGTTTGCATGGGTTTGCATTTCACATTGTAGGCTCCCATTGTAGGTTTATCTTGTTTTGTGCCACAACAACAGTTTTAAAGAAATATCCCCTAAAAATATTTACAAAAAAAATGGAAACTCAAAATATATGAATTTGGGCTCTAAAGTGAAAAAAGTGTTAAATGGTTAATAAAATTGGGCATAAAACTTGTATACATATTCTGACGCCATATGATATTTTTCTGTGACAAACAGGCCGAAATTCAAACCACAACCCACTTTTGCTTATTCAAAATCGATGCGTTTCAATTGTTCATGTGTTGTTCACATCATTGAGGATTGGCTATGTCTGGTTGTCACAATGTCATGAAATTACTGACACCAAACTTAATATAATACATATTACAATAGATGCAGAGGGCAAGATTTACAGTAAATAATGCGTGGGGGGGGGGGGGTAGTAGTAATTAATTATTAATACTCGGATAATACTTTTTTCCGAGTATGGCTCGGCTTGACGTTAATAGAGCGGGAGGTCTTGTACGGGCTCTTCTCCTGGAAGGGTGCGCGCGTGCGTGACTAGAGCGAGAGAGGAAATGCACGCCCATAAACACTTGCTCAGGTGCAGATCCAGTCATGACGCGCCGCGCTCCACTTTATTCCTATGAGTGACATCAAGCGACTTCAACGCTTCAGCACAGCATTCCAGGAAGGCAGCGCTGCATTTGAACCGATTTGAACGCAGAAATGACGGGAAGCTTCACAACATCGCGGATTTCCACGGTCACTGCTGTCACAGGACTTTTGACAGTTTTTGACAGAGCGGTCCCAGCGATTAAGGTTCGGTCCTGCTTTGGAAGCAGCCGGTGAGTAAAACTGCTTCAAATGTCTGTGCTGTTGGCTATCGTCGCGTGAGTAAACATCAGTAAATGACACGATTGCGTGCTTCGTCATTCAAATGCGCTAACGGACTCCATTGTTGTTCCATGTATAACGTTACACTATTCTGACGTGCAAAACCATTTTGCTTGCTACTGCTAAGGTTTAGTCGCATACAATAGTCCATAAACCAAATCATGTCATCATAAACTGCGAGTAAAGACACACAAATGTTGGCAGGGCACTAAATACAGTACATACCACAGAGACGGACATCCTGCTGTTGCTGTTTCTCCTGTTCAATTTATTTCAGCCTGATTCTGGATCACGTATTAGCTCAATCTGCTCGATAGCCATGGGTTTCTCCATGCTTGAGGACGTCACCGCTTTGGGTGTTTTCGTCATTCTTTAGCTCCGCCCACACGATACGCCTCCAGGCGCTCGTTTTTTTCCGGAAAGACTCGGTACAGCCTATATTTCTTTTATAAATATAATAAAACTTAAGACTTTTCGGAGATATGAAGGATGCAATACTACTCTATAGGTACTCAAGATTGACATGAGATTGACTGAAACTGAGTGTTTCACCCCCCCCTTTAAATTCAATTTGTCCTTGATGATTTGAGTTGTGATTTGTTTGACTCTTAGTACTCCTAGATTTGCCCCATTTTCAGACTGTTCTATTCCGGTGGTCTTCGTTGTTTGAGAAACTGTAATATTAATCCTCAAGCTTGGCTTTTGAATGCGTGTCAGCTGCTGTTAGCACTGCTCTGGCACAGAAATGTCTTCCTTAATGTCTTCAAAAGTAGAAATGTAAAGCGACAGAAGCACACAGAGATAGTGAGAGGAAGGCTTCCTCCAGTTATCGTATCCAGAACCGGAGACATGGGTACACTGACTCATCTCACAGGAAGTTGGGACCATCAGTCAGAGGCTAAGATGAAGACTAATGGCAGAAATTATGGTTTACATAAACGGAACTTGGTTGTTTGCACAGAGCCTAGAGTTGTTAATGTGCAAATGGGAACATATACAAAGATACAAAATATATAGAAAGATTCTTCTTGAGTTGTTGAACTGGAAAATAAAAAATTCTCATCAAATAAAAAATGCATATTTAAGCTCAAGGGTGAGTTTAATGAAGGCACCTTTTTCGGACATCCTCTGAGGTGAAATGAATTCACATATGTGGATATAAATGGTAAAATTATTACATTCCTCAAGGCCAAGACCTTTGAAATTGTGTCTAACACCTAGAGTTCAAGTTAGAACAGCAATTAGTTTTATGTTCAATGCAGTCTTCTCTCTTTACTCTTACACGCCCTTGGCATCTAATAACAGGTAATAAAATTGTGATAAGTGTTTTCGACAATTTTATGACCACTTTTGAGCAAGCCTATTATGGATATGTCAGTTTATATGTCATATTAAAGAGAGAGTTCACCCAAAAATGGAAATGGTGTCATCACTTACTCACCCTCAATTTTTTCCTAGCCTGTATGAGTTTATTTCTTCTCTTGAATACAAAAAGAAGATATTTTAAAGAATGTTTGTAACCAGGCAGTTAATGCCTCCATTGACTTCCAAAGTAGAAAAGAAAATACAATAGAAGTCAATGGGGTTCATCAACCGTTTGATTACCAACATTCTTTAAAATATCATCTTTTGTGTTCAATAAATGGAAGAAACAGGTTTGGAACAACTTGAAGGTGAAACTTTTCCATTTTCACACTTTTTTACAGTATTTTTCTTGGAAACTACAGTCATAATCCCTGATTTGTTGTGAAGAACGAGTAAAGGCGTCACCCACAGTCCTGGTTTGTTAGAACTTGCTTGGATTGGGGTTTGAAGCAACAAGTGGGGAAATTAAATCATAGCATGTGGTTGTGCCTGAAGAGTGGGCATGCACATATTGGTTTCGATTGGTCAGGAAGTTGACATATGCGGAGTGAGGTCACTAAGCCTGTGCTTACACTTATAGATGTTCTTCCAAAAAAGCCAAGCAGTTTCATGCAATGAGTTCTTCAAATAATGCCACTTGTTTGTTTCCACAGTGTCTCATCATTGGTGGTGGCCCCTGTGGCTTTCGGACTGCCATAGAGCTGGCTTTGCTAGGTGCCAAGGTGGTGGTGATTGAAAAGAGGGACACCTTCTCTAGGAACAATGTCCTGCACCTTTGGCCTTACACCATCCATGACCTCAGGAACCTTGGAGCCAAAAAGTTCTATGGAAAATTCTGTGCTGGATCTATAGACCACATCAGTAGGTTACATCTTTTCCAGTTACTGTGCCATGCTTTTATTGATACTATTCACTGGCATCCCTTCCAGTTATCAAGAGACACCACAACAGAAACACAAGAAATGGTTTCACTGTAGGAACCTATTAGATATTGTAGTCACATTCAGGGATTTGTGTATGAGCTTGTTGGATGAGATTTTCAGACACTTTGGTCTTTCTCTTTCAAGCTCTGCCAACTGAACTTATTGTAAGTCTGATATGTTCCTATTTATGGTCCCTGAGATAACACCAGTCCAACCCAACCAAAAGAGATGTAAAACATTCAGAGTAGCCGAGATTATGCAAATGTATTTTTCCATGCTTTTCTCTTGAAATATATTGGTTGCCATCTGATAGCTTATGTTTGTGCAGCACATATAAGAGTCATTTGTTTATGATTTGGACTGCATTGGTCACTGTATTTTTGCATACAGCCATAAAAAAATACAATAGAAATATGTCTTTAGAAATGTTATAGATTTTTATTATACACGCGTGCGCGCGCACACTGGTCCTGTAATTAGAATATAATAAGGTTTCAAAAAGTGAAACTTGTATATTATATTCATTCATTGCACACAGACTGATATATTTCAAATGTTTATTTCTTTTAATTTTGATGATTGTAATTTACAAGTGAGGAAAATCCAAAATTTAGTATCTCAGAAAATTTGAATATTGTGAAAAGATTTAATATTGAAGACACCTGGTGCCACACTCTAATCAGCTCATTAACTCAAAACACCTGCAAATCCTTTAAATGGTCTCTCAGTCTAGTTCTGTAGGCTACGCGAAGGGAAGGAAAATATGTGGTAGAGAAAAGTGTACACGGATTGTGAAACAAAACCCATTCAAAAATGTGGGGGAGATTTCACAAAGAGTGGACTGCAGCTGGAGTCAGTGCTTCAAGAACCACTACGCACAGATGTATGCAAGACATGGGTTTCAGCTGTCGCATTCCTTGTGTCAAGCCACTCTTGAACAAGAGACAGCGTCAGAAGCGTCTCGCCTGGGCTAAAGACAAAAAGGACTGCTGAGTGGTCCTTTAGTTGTTCTCTGATGAAAGTAAATTTAGCATTTCCTTTGGAAATCAGGGTCCCAGATTCTGGAGGAAGGGAGGAGAGGCACATAATCCACGTTGCTTGAGGTCCAGTGTAAAGTTTCCACCGTCAGTGATGGTTTGGGGTGCCATGTCATCATCTGGTGTTGGTCCACTGTGTTTTCTGAGGTCAATGCAGCCGTATACCAGCATTTCTTGATTCCTGCTGCTGACCAACTTTATAGAGATGCAGATTTCATTTTACAACAGGCCTTGGCACCTGCACACAGTGCCAAAGCAAGTTTAAGGACCATGGTATCCCTATTCTTAATTGGCCAGCACACCCGCCTGACCTTAACCCCATGGAAAATCTGTGGGATGTTGTGAAGAGGAAGATGCGATATGCCAGACCCAACAATGCAGAAGAGCTGAAGGCCACTATCAGAGCAACCTGGGCTCTCATAACACCTGAGCAGTGCCACAGACTGGTCGGCTCCATGCCACACCGCATTGGTGCAGTAATTCAGGAAAAAAAAGCCTCAACTAAGTATTGAGTCTTGTATATGCTCATATTTTTATGTTCATACTTTCAGTTGGCCAAGATTTCTAAAAATCCTTTCATTGTATTGTAATTAAGTAATATTATAATTTTCTGAGATACTGAATGTGGGATTTTCCTTATTTGTCAGTTATAATCATCAAAATTTAAAGAAATAAACATTTGTAATACATCAGTCTGTGTGTATTGAATGAATATAATATACAAGTTTCACTTTTTGAACAGAATTAGTGAAATAAATAAATGTTTTGATGATATTCTAATTATATGATCCATGTGTCTGTCTGTCTCGCTCTCGCTCTCTCTCTCGCTCTCTCTCTCATTGTATTGTTTAATGTAAATATTATTATTATTCACACAACAATATTGTAATGGTCTTGTCTAACATCAGCACAGTGATAGGATATGACATCATAAACCATAAAAATGTTCCTACTGGATTTGATGGTGACTTCCTTATATTTTCCAGGTATTCGTCAGCTGCAGCTCATGCTGTTAAAGATTGCTCTCATTGTTGGGGTGGAGGTACATGTCAACGTGGAGTTTGTCAAGCTTCTGGAGCCGCCTGAGAACCAAGGCACTGATGGTAATCAAACATGTCATCTTAGTGTGACGCATATAGCTTTGAGGACTACATTGGCACTACATTGACCATGGTGTTACCTTGGCTCACATTTTACGGTCCATGATGCAACCTGACAGACCTGAGACTTGTGGATCTCCAAGGCATCATAACATAATCCCACACAGCCATAAAATAACTATAAATGCATCCAAGAAAGCCATCACCTGTTTTCTTTACAACTCATGTGGTCTGGAAAGGGTTGGGTAATCATTACCTTTCATCTTATGTCATGTCATTCTTTGGCGGATTTACACACCCTTTTGCCAGTGGCCCTACACGCACATCCACATGCACATCCCGGCAAGTGTGTTTAAGAATGAGATCACAGACAAAAATGATCTGTTAACGAGTTTTCAAATTTATTTACTTTGTTTACAGAAAAGGCTGTTTCTTGCAGCCTATTTAACACTCTTAGTTAGGGACAGTCACATAATTTCCTCTTTAAACGTCTATGTAATTTTAACAAGCACAATGGGCCTAGCTTGAATGTCAAATTACCAAAGGATTGTTGTATCTTCCTACTTCAAGACCCTAATGGATTTACGGAAGCAAAAGCAGAGCTAAACCAGATCATGAAAATTGACACCTTCCCACTATGTACCCTTGACGTACACACGCTGCTGATACCGAGAAGGTTTGTGTCGTTCCTCCGCGTCATTGGCACTCACCATTCTGCACTGTGCTAATGATAAACCCTCAGTTCTGTGCTATATATAAAGTCAGGGGTCATTGGGGTCTATAGCACCTCTCTTGCTATGCATTGCTGTTTAAAAGAGCATCACTGGCCTTATGTCAAATTATAGAGGCCTCACACATGGATAGAACATAGTTCAAGTAAGCTTTTCTCCCAGGCGGCTTCACACACTGAGCTGGCTGTACTTTTAGAGTCGTGGTAAACAAAAGAAAGGCCTAGTTAGTTTGTTTTCCTCTGAGCCGCTTTAGTTTTACCAGGTGTCTGCATTCCAGGGCCTGGATGGAGGACGGAGATCCGCCCGACTGATCACCCGATCTCAGACTATGAGTTCAATGTGATAATTGGGGCAGATGGAAGGAGAAGCACTCTTGATGGTAAGCGAATATTCAGTTTCTTTCTTTCTAAAAAAAAATTCAGCATGCATAGTTTCTAAGTGGCTTGTGTTTGTAATCAAGATGTTTTACTGTAACCATAAATCAGCTGAGGTTAATTAACTCATGTGTCTCAATGTATTCTCATAAATTGAGAAATGAAATGATCATATGTTCTAAACAAACATTCCTCTTGCATAGAAAGGTATTTCTGCATTGGAATCAAGCAATCTTGCCTGAAATATTCCATTATCATATACGTAAAATGTAGTTATATTATTATGATTTATATTTTACATTTTACAAATATTCTTAGTAGTAATATAGCAATTGTATTGTATGTTTGACATAAAATATTATATATTTTAATCGATTTTAATGTAAATAATTACCCAATTTGTAATAATACTACATTTTTTGTATTCGTTTTATTATTTACTATTATTAATGTAAGTAAATATATTATATGGAAGCTTGTTTCAGCCACTGAATAAAAAATAAAGGTAATTTTGACTGTTTATCCCACAATTCAGACTTTTTTTAATTCAATTTATATCCTGTGATTCTGAATTTATAACTCACAATTGCAAAAAAAGTATAAAAAAAAGTGTGATAAGTCACAATTATCTTTTAAATGGTTGTATTGGTAGAAACAAGCTTCCATAGTAATATCTAATATATTAATACTTAATTATATATTTTTCACACTCATTCATGTATTTAAGAAATATGTGCATGTATATAATACCGTGTACTATTGTATATATAAATATAAAAATAATTCTCAAAAAAATATAAATGCATACATGCATACATACATAATCATGTACATACATATGTTATGTATAATTATTATACACAGTACATACACATTATGTAAACACAAATTTTTATTTTGGATTAATCACAATCGATTTGACAGCACTAATAATTTGTGTACCAATCTAGCTCCTAATCAAACTGCAAATAGTGTTGGTTTCCGTGATAAATTGCTTGCTATGCTCCTCACTTTGGAAAAATGTGTTAATGTAGATTATGAAATGACCAACAATAAGCCTAATTCCACATACAAACTTTCATTGTGTCCACTAAGCACATTATGGTGTAATTTTGGGTTTTGTTCTCCACACATCATGTGGTGGACCAAACAAGATTAACTCCTCAGAACATCAACACAAAAGAAGAAAAAATGACTCGTTTTGTCTGTGAATAACACATTTAGCACTTTCAGGCTGGAATCTTTCATCTTATGAGATGTGGCTCTCTCAAGCATAATTGACTTGCTAAAGGGCTTTAACGTGCTCACTCAGTCAAGAGAATTGCCCCAGTGACTGAAAAACTGTCCTACATTCAGTCTCCCGTTCCTTCAGAACACGGGTCAGCTCTTTGTATTTGACAGGAAGTTTGTTAACCCACCACAGGAGGGGTGGAACAGGACTACTTTCATTGCTTCCTGCTGACACAGTTAGACTCTGGTGGAGTTCACAGACTTTAAGCAGAGGAACTGATTCTAGATCAGACTCAAATCTGCTCTCAAGTTAGAACCAGAAACCTTTAAACCATGCTGTGCATAATTGCACTTAGGCATGTGAGAAACACTCAAATTGGCATGCGAATTATGTTTCTTGATTCTATGTATCTTTCTTTTTTTAATGTGTGATTAGTGGCCATAAACAAGTGCTTGGTGTATAAGTGCTACCATGAATGCAAAGACTGTATTGTGTAACTTGTTGTTGTGCAAACACTTTTGTTTTGCACAGGTCAATGAGACCTGAAAGGTCTTGCACCTTTATTTTTGCAAATATATGCTGCCTTAGCAATTACGTTATCTATTGATTTACATTAAATATTGATTTTAAAGCAACTTGCATCTTATCTTACACTTAAAGGGATAGTTCACCCAAAAATGTAAATTATCCCATGATTTACTCACCCTCACAGCTCCAGGTGGTTAATAAAGGACTCCTGAAGCGGACTCTTTTCCATATTCAACTTATTAAAAATCATAACTGGTGTGACCATGCCGTTGAATGTATCGTAAGCATTTTAAACGGCGAGAGACGTTACACTTTCTTCTTTGAATATGGAAGGCAGTCTGCTGGAAGCTAGATATTTTACTTTATAACATGTTAAATATGGATATTTTTCTTACACAACCCCATCGATCCGCTACTGAAGGCCTTTATTAAACCCCAGAGCCGTGTGGATTACTTTTATTATTATTTTTAATTTTCAGGGTTGACTACAACAACTTTCACATACTGCTCCCAAACTTGGGTTTAAAATTTAGATGATCCTAACATGCTTATGGTTTGCCATGAGAAAACAATGTTGATCACAAACTCAATAAATCACATGATGAAAAAACACACAGTGTCAGTGATGGTAATTGTGATGCTTCTGTTAGCAATCAACACTAATTAAAACATTGAATGCAAAGCAGTAATGCTGTCTCTGCTGCAGGCTTCAGGAGAAAGGAGTTCAGAGGGAAACTAGCCATCGCCATCACCGCAAACTTCGTCAATCGTAACACCACAGCTGAGGCCAAAGTGGAGGAGATCAGCGGAGTGGCCTTCATCTTCAATCAGAAGTTCTTCCTGGAGCTCAAGGAGGAGACGGGTGAGGAAGAGATGGCTAAAAATGACACCATTACTTAATGTTTTTAAAATACAAACTTCATCATAACTGTAATAATGACACAGTAGCATCATTCCATAATGGTTCCCCTTCTTAAAGAGAAGATGAGCAAAACTTGATTGTATTCGTCTTCTGAGACGGATGTAATTTTAGATATGCCCTCATCAAAGTTAATAACAGAACTTAATTAATTTTGCACAGTGATTCATGAAACACCAGCAACAAAAGTCATTCATTGTTTAACACTTTACACGATCATGCTAATTGATCTCATTTATCTTTTGAACAGGGATTGATTTGGAAAACATCGTCTATTACAGGGACAACACACACTACTTTGTCATGACTGCAAAGAAACAAAGCTTGCTGGACAAGGGTGTGATCATCAATGTGAGTTCTGGTGGGCTGTTCAATGAACTGTTTAACCACCGTGACCAGGAGATGCGTCTTCAGAATGTTATGAGCATGACATGCCACAATATATTGGAGATTAAAAAAATGTGTAAATATGTAACCATTGAAATGGACCAAATGTTGGAGTTTAAAAACTTTTGTGTTTTATTTACATATGATATACTTTTACTCTTTTAAATTATACTTTATACTTTTAAATGCAGTCCATTTACTCTAAATATTGTAGCAATGAGTATTTAAATTCATTTAATTTTATAGATTTTTATATATTCATTTTAAATAGCTGTAAATGTTGGTTTTATCACATAAAATGTAATTATAAATATGTATTTTATTAGTAAGGTTAGAGTTTGTCTATAATGAGCTTAATTTGAAAATGCTAAAAATCTATAGACGAACCCCACTATTATGTGAAAAGTGTACACGTGCCATTGCAAATATTAGTTCTCCTATGATAGAGATTACAAAGTGGATATTTTGTTCTTTGAGAGCATTAGAAAGAACTATTTCATGTTTATTATGAAAAGAAACACTATCAGGAAGCTGTGTGTTGGTGTCTGTGTTTGATGTAGTTTCTCAGAGTATCATACAGGATATTACAGCACAGCAGTTGAGTGATTAAAGCTTTTTGTAGTGTTTGGAGTTCGTCTGGAGTTTTAAACTCTCACGCCCTTAGACAGCGGCTCCGACCGGTACTCAGTGGAGTTTATAAAAACCCTGATGATGAAACATCGCTCATCATTCCAGCATAATGACGATGATGCTGCTGTGCAATCCACTTAACCTTAAGCTACTTGTTGAGGTCAAATCTGTCCTATTGTTTTGACATGCCTTGATAGGATTGTTTGTGAATACTTAACATCCATGCACGTGCACCTAAAACTGATCTCAGTTATCACAATTGCCCTAAAAAGTATTTGTCACTTAAGTTGCATTTGCGTTGCATTAAAATAAAATCATGAAATAAAAAATAATAATTCATAATTACATAAAATTGTATATTTTTTTAGTTTATTTACATATAAATTTGATAACAAATAAGGTTTCATTGAATAAAACATTAAAAAATACATTTATTGTTACTTTTGTATCTTATATGTGAAGTTGATAACACTTTAACTAATGTTAACAAATTAAACCTTATTGTAAAGCAATAACAATAAGTAATATATTTGTATAGCATTTATTTACCTTTGTTAATGTTAGTTAAATACAATGTTTGTTAGTTCACAGTGCATTAACTAATGATAACAGAAATGTAATTTGATCTTAAATGTTATTTTTAACATTCACTAATACATTTTTAAGTAAGATTAATAAATGCTGTAGCAGAATTGTTGATTGTTGATGTAATGTAGTTAACTAATGTTATCTAATGAAACCTTGATCTAAAGTATTACCATAAAATTTATATAAAAATATATAACAGTATCAAACCGTGACATTTTATTTTATTAATGCAAGTGCACTTTATGTAGAACAAAGTGTACACCGTAGACATTTTTTAAATTGCTATTTCAAATGTAATGGTTTTTGTCTTTTTCTCTGTTTAAAAGCACATTTCCTCTGTTTTTTTTCTTTTCCCCAGGATTATATTGAGACTGAACGGCTGTTGGCAAATGACAATGTGAACCAAGAGGCTTTGCTCTCATACGCCCGTGAGGCTGCTGATTTTGGCACGAATTACCAGCTGCCCTCTTTGGATTATGCCATCAACCACTACGGCCAGCCTGATGTGGCCATGTTTGACTTCACCTGTATGTACGCTTCGGAGAACGCCGCACTGCTGAGGGAAAAATGTGGACATCAGCTGCTGGTGGCGCTGGTTGGAGATAGTCTTCTGGAGGTAGGTGCCATCATAAGGCATAAAAAAAAATATATATATATATATAAAATATTAATTGGAATTTTCAGAATATTTTGTCCACCTTTTGCTTTAATAACAGCTGCACTTAAACTGCACAAACCTTAAATATTTACTAATTTTACATCTAGCCATTCTTGTTTTGGGCTCTTCGGTCATTCTTGACTGAGAATTTGCTTCATTTACTTCATCAGAAGGGTACGAAACTTAGTAAAGGTTTCGGCTATGCACAATATGGGCGACAGTGGCTCAGTGGTTCATGTAGGTTGTCTACAAACCAGAAGGTTGGTGGTTCAATCCCCGGTTCCACCTGACCAAGTGTCGAAGTGTCCATGAGCAAGACACCTAACCCCAGCTGCTCCCGACGAGCTGGATGGTGCCTTACATGGCTGACATCGCCGTCGGTGTATGAATGGGTGAATGTGAGGCAAAAATGTAAAGCGCTTTGGATAAAAGCGCTATATAAATGCAGTCCATTTACCATTTACAATACACACGCACACAAAAAAGAAAATCATGGACACGATGGCCGCTTTGGAAACAAATGTGAAATTTACTTCATCCAGTGGAAACGTTTGGTACTGCGGCCAAACAATTTTATTGCAAGCACATTTAAGATATCAACCTCAAATTTAACACAATTAGTTTAGATTTTATGCTTCGATTTTCTTGCAGTTTTAGAGTAAAACATGTATTGGGAAAAATATATTTCATATAAAATTTAAGTATAGTATAGTAGTTACTTACAATTCTTGCAATAACAGTAAACTTTTCTTAAGTTCATTTACAATTTTATAATCTTTTAAATTAGTTTTTTTCCAACTTAAACTCTTTCACTAAATTTACTAAAATAGTAAATTTATTTCTTTAAAAAAAAAAAAATAACGGCAGAGGGTTAAATGTTTAAATTAGGTTTTTAAATGTTTCATTTTTATAATTTTTTTAATATAATATTATTATTATTATTATTAAAATATATTTTATGATGATAAAAAAATGTATTTATATATTTACTTTTGGACTCAACCGCATGTCTAAAATTACAAAGAAATATTGATTACTTTAGGTTTAAATATTGCTGATTGTTTCAACATGCAGATTGACTGTACAGTGTTTTGTTAAGTGTGGCCTGTAAACATGCCATGTTTTCTCTACATCTCATCTCCAGCCTTTCTGGCCCATGGGGACAGGATGTGCTCGAGGGTTCCTGGCTGCCTTTGACACAGTGTGGATGGTGAAAGGTTGGGCTCAGGGCAAAGAACCCCTTGATCTTCTGTCAGAGAGGTGCGATCATACTCCATCGCTGCTGCTGCTCTCCAATGAAAAAGTATTTTGTCTTTTTGGCCATGATCCAATGTCCTTTTTGTTCATTTAATATAGGGAGAGCATCTATAGGCTGCTGCCTCAGACAACTGCAGAAAACATCTCAAAAAACTTTGAGCAGTACACCATAGACCCGGCCACACGTTACCCCAACCTTAACTCGACGTGTGTACGACCACATCAGGTGAGACAAACACCCATTATCCCTATATGCATGTGTCTTCCACTTGTAAATCCTAAACTTCCTGTCTCAGGTACGGCATCTGTACATAAACGGCGAGCAGGACTTATGTTCTCTGGAGCGCAGTGGACCCACACGCAGATCCGTAAACATCTCCAGACGAGGTAGATTCAATATGGTTTGTCTTACAAGATGGCAGCAAATTTCACTCCCGGATTTTGTTTTGTTGAAACCGTCCTTTCAGTGATCATAATCACAAGAATCAATGCAAATTCAATCGATCCCTGCATTTGCTTTGCACAAATTTGCAATTTTGTCTTGTTTCTGCATTTCCACATAAAATTGATGGAAAAAGAAAGCAATATCAGGTAATAAATCCCCATGACAAATTTCCCTTGAACATGCTATTGTTGACTCGATAGCTCTTTATTAAACTCCATATTGATAAACTGAGCTCATTTCATAATAACAATAGGCCTATTTGATTAATGTCTTTCATATCTCATTCGGTTTCCTCATATTCTGATGTGAATATGTGACCCTGGACAATTAAAAAAATAAATGAATTGAGATTTATACATTATCTGAAAGCTAAATAAATAAGAAACAATTATTCCATGGATGTATGGTTTAGGCTAAGACAATATTTGGTCGAGATACAACTATTTGAAAATCTGAAATCTCAGGGTGCAAAAAAATTTAAATATTGAGAAAATCGCCTTTAAAGGGGGGGTGAAACAGTCAGTTTCAGTCAATCTCATGTCAATCTTGAGTACCTATAGAGTAGTATTGCATCCTTCATATCTCCGAAAAGTCTTTAGTTTTGTTATATTATAAAAGAAATATAGGCTGTACCGAGTCTTTCCGGAAAAAAACGAGCGCCTGGAGGCGTATCGTGTGGGCGGAGCTAAAGAATGACGAGCGCCAACAAAGAGGTGACATCCTCAAGCGTGGAGAAGAAAACGCTACCCTAAATCAGATTCAACTAATACAGATATGATCCAGAATCAGATCTGGAGGCTGAAATAAATTGAACAGGAGAAACAGCAACAGCAGGACGTCCGTCTCTGTGTTATGTACTGTATTTAGTGGCCTGTCAACATTTGTGTGTGTTTACTCGCAGTTTATGATGACATGATTTGGTTTATGGACTATTGTATGCGACTAAACCTTAGCAGTAGCAAGCAAAACGGTTTTGCACGTCAGATAGTGTAACGTTATACATAGAACAACAATGGAGTCCGTTAGCGCATTTGAATGACGAAGCACGCTTTGTGAGAACGCTAGGTTTATGTTTGGGTGGTTTTACAATAAACAAACTGACACCTACATTGGTCAGCTAAACAAATGTATTTAACCATAGATCGCATGCTTCTTTGAAAAATTAACTAATGTTATACACGATCGTGTTGTTTACTGATGTTTACTTACGCGACGATAGCCAACAGCATAGACATTTGAAGCAGTTTTACTCACCGCCTGCTTCCAAAGCAGGACCGTGAATCTTTATCGCTGGGACCACTCCGTCAAAAACACACTTCTTTGGTAACTGTTGATTTCGTGAAGTCCTGACAGCGACCGTGGAGATCCACTTTTGCGGCACGACTGAAGTGATGTTATGAAGCTTCGTGTCATTTCTGCGTTCAAATCGGTTCAAATGCAGCGCTGCCTTCCCGGAATGCTGTGCTGAAGCGTTGAAGTCGCTTGATGTCACCCATAGGAATAAAGTGGAGCGCGGCGCGACCATAGAGCGTGTCAGAAGTGTTCACGGATGACTGGCTCTGCAGCTGAGAGTGTTTATGGGCGTTTCCTCTCTCACTCTAGTCACACGCGCGCACCCTTTGGGAGAAGAGCCCATACGGCCCATAAAAGAACCTTCCACTCTGTCGATGTCAACATGGAACATACCTTCATGGAACATAATGATTTTTGGAATTAAAAAAATCTGTAATTTTTACCCATACAACGTATTGTTGGCTATTGCCACAAATATATCTGAGCGACTTTTGTGGTCCAGGGTCACATTATGTAGTGGCATCATGTTTGTCTTATATTGGCTTCACCTGGAGGTGGCCTAACTGGAACAATGATTTCCACACCCTCTACTCAATCAAAAGGGTCATGTTACATGACGAAAGAGTCAACAAAAGCATGTGCAGACTTTTAGTAAACCTTATCACTTGCAATAGTGATATTTCATGCGGTTTATCTTGCTTCATGTGCACTTAAAATAATAAAAATCAGTCAATGCAGGGGTCTTGTATCATCAGAAGGGTTGTGTGAAGGAAATATATACTCACTCAAAAATGTTACAAATGATGGTACAAATTTGATTTTAGAGTCCGAGGTGCGTCCCAGCCGGCTGCTGCTGTGGTGTCAGAAGCAGACCCAGGGCTACAGGGGAGTGGATGTGACTGACCTTACGACCTCCTGGAGAAGTGGCCTGGCGCTGTGCGCCCTCATTCACCGTCAGCGACCGGACCTCATGTGAGCAAGTCCCGACACACAAACTGGCTTTCATATTAATTCAGTCGCATGATCACACCCTCATACGGTTTGTCAAATGCTCCATTATTTAGCACCTCTTTGATCTCGCACACGTGGCGGTACTTCCTTCCCCTAAGCCATCAAAACAAGTTTTTTTTCCTTTTACTGAAGGACAACAGCTTTGATTGTTTTTTTAATTTTTATTTACCCTGCAGCTTAGTGAAAGTAGTTGTTTTAATTCAGTTTGTTGAATGTGTTAACAGGGACACATAGAGAAGTGAAAAGCTTCTAAAAGAAAGAGAAAGAAACAACATGCCCATGTCTTGACCTGTCCTATCACGCATCAAAACAAGACTCTTGCAACTTGATTTACACTGGCGATTAGATCATAAAATAATTTTCACGTTTTTGAAATTGCCATAAATCTTGCAGCCTCTCCTGGAAAATGTGACTGAGCTATTCAGTGAGATTATAAATCAGCTCATCCAGTCATCACACCATTCTGTGAAAGGTTGTTGGACAAATATTATTGGTCACCAAGGATACAGATTGCGAGAACACAGGTTCTTAGTTTAATGGAATGGCATTTCCACCTGATAAGGTCTTTTTTTTTTAACCTGGTTTCTCTTTCCCGATCTGCCACTTTATCTCACTTCTGTGGACTGTTCTTCCCCCCTTTGTCTCTACCTCCAGTGATTTTAACTCCCTAAACGAGGCAGACTGCGCTAAAAACAACCAGTTGGCAATTGACGTGGCAGAGCGGGAGTTTGGCATCCAGCCGGTCACTACAGGAAAGGAAATGGATTCCGAACGGGGGCCAGACAAGCTCATTATGGTGCTCTACCTATCCAAATTTCACGAGATGTTCCGCAACTCAACTCAGTCCAACACAGGTAGAGCTTTCCACACTATAGCACCTCAAAAAAAAAAAAAAAACGACACACAAAAAAAAAACCTTGAATTATATTTTTAAGTAAAATAAATTGTAAAAGTCTAAAAAAAAAAAAAAAATTATCCGTCTTTGGATCAGCAAAAATTCAACATTTGTCGTATAACACATCTGATGTTTTCAGATGTAGATTACATATTGCATTAGCCATCAACCATGCAAAAGAGCTGACTTATAGTGCATTGCACTGGATTGCATCAACTATGCAAAAGAGCTGACTTATAGTGCACTGCTCTGGATAGGATCAACTATCCAAAAGAGCTGACTTAGTGCATTGCACTGGATAGCAGTGCATGTTGCACATTCTTCATGACTTACAATAAGGTATTTTAAAAATGTTGGCATTGCAGATATAACTTGCGGGTGGGGCGTCAGCTATGGTGTGCATTTGAGCATCTGCTGTACACATGCTCTCTGGTTCTGAGCATTCTCCAACTTGCAAGAATATAAAAATATTCTTATTACATTTCCTTTAAGCATTTATTTTATTTTATCATCATTCAGTAATGGTTCAAGCCAATGTATTTACTAGGTAGAATGTGTTTTGCTGTGTTTTTTTTATAGATTTGTGCATATGTTACACAACTATCTATAATATATATTAAAAACTTAATATAACTTAAAATAATAACTAAATATAATATAACATAATATAACTTAAAATTATTACATAAACAAGCACCGGCCACTTTATTAGATACACCTTGCTTGTACAGAATTGGACCCCGTTTCGCCTTCTGAACTTCCTTAATTCTTTGTGGCATAGATTCAACGAGGTGATAAACATTCCTCAGAGATTTTGGCCCATATTGACATGATAGCATCACACAGTTACTGCAGATTTCTCGGCTGCACATCCATGATGCAAATCTCCTGTTCCACCACATCCCAAAGGTGATCTACTGGATTGAGATCTGTGGCCGGTTGCACCAGCTGTGCGTAAATTACAACTTAGCCTAGTTTTGACGTAAATGGGCACTAAGTTACAACTTAGCCTAGTTTTGACGTAAATAGGCACTAAGTTACAACTTATGCAGTACTAAATATTTTTGCGTTGCACCATTAAATTTAGTTGAAGTGTAAATCTACGCATAAACAAAATATTTACGGAAGCCTCCGATCAGGAGTAACGGTTAGAATAATAGTAGACAGACTGAACTGCACAATAAGCTCTTGTTTTACATGAAAGTTCTTTACACGTAATGCTGACATTTACACTTATATTTTAAGAGAGAAAACTTTATGTGAATAGATTACTTTGTTAGCGGCTCTTTAACATGAACCCATGCGAAACATCTGTGTGTGTGTGCATCTGTCCCATCGTGTTGTCATGATGTCAAATAAAATCAGTCATAATCAATAAAAGTGAGTCATAATCAATAAAAGTAATTTCTTATGTTTTTTTTGTTTTCTTTCAATATTTATTTATTGATCCTTATTAATGTTGTTTCATATACTGAATGCTTCTGAATGTTATTTATAAAATCACTTAAGTTATTCATAATTAATTATCGTATTTAATGGAAATGTGTGTTTACCGTTTGTTACCCTACATGAGGCAAAATAAGTTATAATAATGAAGGATAAGCTGAAATTCAGAGCATTTTAACCCAACTTCTGCTCTGTGTCATATAATGCAACTATGCGTTACTTTATGGAGAGATTATGACCTACAAGCTACGTTCTGCCTTAAGATCAAATGGTGCAACTGAAAAAAGTACAGAGTTAGTTAAAAACTAGCTAGAAGTTACTAAGCCTCTAGTGTGGACTTTACATTCAAATTTAATAAAGAACTTAGGAACGACAGGTGCAACCCTACCCAGGTCTGTGGAGGTTGTTGGAGTTTAGTGAACTCATTGTCATGTTCAAGAAACCTGTTAGAGATTATTTGATTTTTGCAGTATAAGTAGCCATTAGAACACTGTGGTCATAAAGGGATGGACATGCTCAACAACAATACTCAGGTAGGCTATAGTGCTTAAACGATGCTCAATTGATATAAGGGGCCCAAAGCCCAAAAGGGCCCACCAGTCTCAATGTTGATCTAAGATGAGAGATGGTTTGGGTGAAAATCCCAGGACAATTTCTGAAATACTTGTCTGGCATTATCCATGCCATGTTCAAAGTCACTTAAATCACCTTCTGATGCTCACTTCAGCAGATCATCTTGACCATGTCTGCATGCTTAAATGCATTGAGTCGCTGCCATGGGATTGGCAGATTAGATTTCCGGGTTCACAAGCAGTTGAAGAGGTGTACCTAATAAAGTGGCCTCTGAGTGTAAAAATGATAAGAATCTTGTTTATTTAAAATTTGTGTAGTAAAGGCGTAGTATTTATTTTTTATTTTCATTGGCATAATACATAAAGTATAATGTTTAAAAATTGTGTTGTTTGCAGGTGTACCCAAAGAGACTGATGCAAATAATGAAGACTATTCATCAAAAACTGCGAACTCTCTTTACAACTCGATAAATAACGCACTGCCACGGAAGAGAATCCCAAAGGTAGCATTTCCTCTCTGACATTAATCCCTTTAACCAATGTAAACTGAACCTACATCTAACCCTAATGATGTAAAATACAATACCACTTCTTTATGTTAAGGTTGATAAGAAGTTGGAAGACAATGACTCAAACAAAAAGAGGAAGAAGGCCAGCAGTCACCTGGAGGATGTATGTTAACTTGGTCTTTTGGTGTTTTCTTTCTAAATGTTCAGTTTATTGCTTTACTTCCCCTAATTGGTCTGCTTCTTTTTTTCCTAGCTAATGTCCAATCAGAGTGCGCCCCCTGTAGGTGAGAGAGAGGAACAGAAGGAAAATAAAGTGCGCTCCATGGCAACTCAACTGCTGGCCAGGTTTGAGGAGAACGCGCCAATCTCTGGTTTGCGCAGACAGGTACAGCTTCCACATCTCACCTTTTCTTTATTTAAAGCAGAATGTCCATCAGCAGGGGACATTACTACATCTATGGTTCTTAAGATCTTCTAAGATTTAGCTGCTAAAATAATAACAGAATGTATATTGAGCCTATTTGTTGGGTATTGGGGCTATCTTTTGTTCTTCTAGTCGGTCATTTTACTTTTTTTGAAACGTAGACCGTAAACCGCTCATGTGGTAGCGATACTCTGGAGTCATAAGAACGAGCAGCATGGGATCTCAGATCTAATCCGGCCTCTTAACCATGCCTGTAATCCCATTTGAATACCTGTCTTTGTGCAGTGAAAGTAAATCCTCTGGTTCATCAGATGCAAAATCTGAGCACCACAGACCAAGATAAAGATATTGATTTGGATGCATGACGGTGCATTTCAAAACATGACTTTTGGTGGTCCGGTCATCAAAGACAGTGTGTGCAAGATTAATGTTGTGAATGTGGGAATTTTTTTTTTTTTTAAAGATTGGTGGGCTATTGGTTGAAAAAGATTTGGATTCTGTGACGTTACTTTGTTACATGTCTGTTTAGTTTGTGTGGATCTGTAACACTGCAGTATGGTTAGAATGGAATCACAGCTTACTTTTGAAGCGCACATCAAACACCTGTGTAAAACCTCCTTCTTCCACCTCAGAAACATTGCCAAACTTCGTCCCATTCTATCACTGGCTGATGCGGAGAAGCTTGTCCACGCCTTTATCTCCTCCAGGCTGGACTACTGCAATGCGCTCCTTATTGGCATCCCTAGCAAAAATCTCCAGAGGCTGCAGTGTATTCAGAACAGCGCTGCTAGGATCCTCATGAGGGTGCGCAAATACGACCATATCACCCCCATTCTAAAATCACTCCACTGGCTTCCTGTGTCGTTCAGGATCGAGTACAAGATCTCTCTCCTTACCCACCAGTGCATCCATGGTGATGCTCCCTCCTATCTTAAGGAACTCCTCACCACACAAACAGCCACTCGTAACCTCTGTTTCGCTGTATCGCCTTAAAACTCCCACAGCCAATCTCCGTACTATGGGAGATCGGGCCTTCTGCTCTGCAGCCCCCAGTCTGTGGAATGCTCTCCCTGACCACCTGCGGACTCCACAGACTATAGATGCTTTTAAGCGTGGTCTTAAAACCCACCTTTTTAGCAGAGATTTTAATTGACTTATTACTTCATTTTATTTTATTTTTCAGTTTTATTTATTTTATTTGATTAATTTACTTATTTATTTATTGTTGTTGATTGTTTTTTAATTCTGTAGCACTTTGAGATTTTGTTTAATATAAAGTGCATTATAAATAAAATTTATTATTATTATTATTATTATTATTATTATTATTATTATTATTATGGTTGACTTTTTAACCATAGTTAATGCATTAAGTATCATAATAAATACATTTATTATACTTTTATAGCATTTATTAATCTAGATTTATGTTAATAATATTTATTAGTGTATTATAAGAAAATATGAATAATAATTGTATATTTATTTATATATAAAAAAAGAATATGAACAATTGCATATTTATGCAAATCATTTTTTAAATTAAACACAGTTAAACCTTGTAAAGTGTTGAGTCTGCTAAGTGTCAGATGTTTGTCATTTTTAAAAATCAAAAATTAGCCTAAAATTTATCAAAATACCAGTCAGCAAAATAGAATATCATTCTTAGGGTATCTGACTGATATTTTATGTAGATATGATACAGATTTTTATACAGTATGTGTAGTATTTTTCAAGAGAAACGCTGAAATCAGAAGAATTTATGTTTTGACTGTAGTTGAAATCCCTTAAAGGTAGATTTCTGCAGCTGTCAGGTGGGGCTAGAGTTCTGTAAGTTGGTTACAATCATAATTTTATGTAATGTTATGTGCTTTGAGACATGAGGTTTAACAGAGTCTTGTGGCACTCTGCAGACTCTGCTGTGTGTTCATGTGTTTTGGAGGAGGCCTGGTTTTAGGGTGTACTCACACTAGCCAGTTTGAACCATGCCTGAGTGCGTTTGACCACCAAAGTGAGGTTCGTTTGACTAGTGTGAGTGCTCCGAACCGTGCCGGGGCGGGGCTCGATTAGCCAGCCCTGGCCCGCTTGGAAGAGATGGGCCAGAGCACGGTTCAGTTGGACAATTGTACCCGGGCCTGGTTCATGGCAACCGTGCCTAGTGTGAGTACACCCTTAGAGAGCTCTATGAAGAGAGGCTCTCATGTGTCAAAGCTATCTTGCTATTGCTAGCCACTCTGAAATTGGGTACCCTACCTTTAATGCAGTGTTTTGTTTTTTCACAAAGTCTGCTTTTCCCCTCCATTTTTTTCTTTTGAGATTAGTAGTGGCCATTAAATGCCATGGCTCCTCAATTATAGGCTTAAAGGATGTAGGTCACTCATGGAGTGTTAATACTCCATAATGAGTATGCACATCTACAGTACTGAACTTTCTTTGCAGTGCAGTTGAGAAGTTTAAAAGTTTTTTTTTGTTCAGTTGTGCTGCTCTTAAAGGCCTAAGGACGATAACTATAACCATAAAGGTATAGTTCTAAATATTAAAAAACATCAGTCCACTCCACACGACAAATATAACAATAATGGCGGAGAGAAACTATAATATAAATAAGCCAATAATAATCGACCAGACTTTAAAGTGCTCGAGCATTTAAAATGGCAGACAGCAAAACTGAAGCGCATGCTCAGAATAATCAGAACGTGTCTGCTGGTATGGATTGTAATATAGTTATTCTTTTATAGTTATCGTTCTTGATATGAATGGGCTTTTTGACTTGCTTGCTTTCCTTTTTTTCTGTGGCTCTTACAGCTTTCCTCTGATCTTTCTTTCTGTCCTGTTTCTCTCTCTCTTTTATCTCCCCTGGTGCAATGTTACCGAAACTAGTCTGAATCTGAGACTGACTCTGTTGTTGACAAGCCTGTATCTCTGGACATGACTGAAAACCCTCGCTTTGCCAAACCTAAGAGCCAGCCCACACCCTCTCTGCCCCAAAACAAACCAAAATGGCAGGTATGCTCAGCCAGCGTGTGCAACATCCATCATTCCGCGTTACCCAAAATCACATGCATCAGTGTATTGATTCCATGTGTGTGTCCACTGCTGATATGACACACATCCACAACACAACGTGATTTACATGAGTAGACCGCGTCACTGGATCGACATTGTTCCTTGAATAACATTCCTACCAATCAATCATTGCATGTGTTTTTCCCGTATTCATTTATTCCATGTCGGTCTAGTGGATGTTGATCCAGCAACATGTCCTACTTGTGTAAATCAGGGTTAATGTCATTAATGTGGTCTGGTGAACGTGATTTCGCCAAGCACATTTCAATCAACCAATCAGATTTGAGGGAGAAGTTTACAGTTTGTCAAGATTAGGCTTAGCACCTGGATGCTTCAACATTAGTGTTATTCCCCTATCATTTCCCTCTGATTTTTGGGATAATTTGTGTGTAGGGATAGGGTTAGAACTAAATTTTCAGACAGGGATGTTGTTCAAATTATCATAGTAACCCATGTGTTTTGATCTTGTTAGAACATACATTTCAAGAACAGTTTGAATGAACATGTATGATTTAGAAGCCTTTTGAAAAGTGGGGAGATGGGGAAATGTCCTCATAAGTCACTCTCTTCTGTAATACCCGTCATGCCCATGTCATTATACACATTGGTGTCCTAAAATGTCACCAAAACAAACACACACACACACACACACACACACACACACACACACACACACACACACAAGCCAATAAGCCATATATAGCTCTGGAAAAAAAAATGATTTCTCAATGTTAAGTGGTCTAATAAATTTTTCTATCAAATTTAATCAAATAATTCCATTTTAAATGTTTACATTTACAACAATGAATTTGTTGTGTTATATATATATATATATATATATATATATATATATATATATATATATATATATATATATATATATATATATATATATAGTGTGTGTATATGTATGTACATGTATATATATATATAAACTTTAAAAGTAAAATTAATTGATGCTACAAGTAAATTTGAGCATCACAGCATGTGGTTTCATTTTAAGATTTGAGATTATATTTAAGTGTCATTAAATTATGTAATAATTTAAAATTGTTTTCTAAATTATTACTCTTTCACTAAACGTAAAAACAGAGCAAATAAGCACAAACAAAAAATATCCAATATGATAACTTTGGCACTCGGACTAATTAAAATAGCACTCGGATTTCATGCATCCCTAGTAATTTGAATCAAGTTAAACTTTTCTTAAATTGTCACCTGTGTCCTTTCAGCCATCTCCTTATCTAAGACTTCTTGAATCTCACACACGGAATGAGAGCCACGAACACACAGAAATCCAGTCCAACTACGAAAACACTGAAATTCCCCCGAGTTATCAAACCAGAGAGCCTCGTCCCAGATCTCCTCACATTCCCTTCAAAGTGCTCCAGTCGGTTTCTCATCCGCCCTCATCGACGGCGGACCCCTCAGATTCACTCCCGTCATTCACACCAGCTCTGGGAGGGATGTTGCAATGCCTCCACAAGCTGGATGAGGAAGTCAGTCAGGTGAATGGTGTGATGCTGCATGAATCCAATTCCAAACATATTACATTTCTGGAAAAGACCATTTGAAACAGTTTAGGAACTGCATAGTAACTCCCTGGAAACCACCTGTAAAAAAATGCATAAAAAGAAATTAATTTGGATGAATTCTTTAAATATATATAATTAACCCAAATAATATTAGCCAGAACTTACTGGAATAATAAAGTTAATCTCTTATCTTAGATCTCTTACCTCTGCCATCTCTTTATTTTCTCAGATTGAGCATGGAAAGCCTCTAGATCTCTTTTTCCCATTTGAAATCACATGCGGAATCAGGAATATTATTGTGAAAAATCTTTGATTTTATTGCTACAGATATTGATGGTTTTCCTTTCTGTTTTGTGATGCTTTTGGTCTCCTCTGCAAACCATTTGCAGAGAAAAGTGCAAGCTGAACTAACTAGACAGTTCAAGAAAAAGAGCATTAAAGAGCGAGCTCAGCAACTGAACTGCCTGTTCACTGGCAGCCCACCTCAACCTCAGGTGAAAAGTAAAGAGTGTCCCGTGTCAGTAGTGCCTCACTAATACAGGAGCATGCTGTGCGTTCACACAACTTCAATGGCCGTGAACTAACTGAGTGCTTTTGGTCTTTGACTGAAAATAGCCTCTATATCCATAACATTTCATCTCGGACTGTTCCGTTTCTGCTCAGTTAGTTTGCCCTTACTTGACCTCATCAGTTTGTAAGAACTTCAGCGGAACAAGGGCTTAAATACACCAGCATCCGGTGTTCTGTTTTTTTTCTACATGCTTTATTTACACCGACCTTTTTTTTCATCCTGACTTATATAATTATTGAGCTCAACAACTGAAGCAGAAAAAAATGCAGAATGGTTTGTTTGGTCAGCACGCTTTCATTTCAGCAGAACTAATCAGGAATGCATACGGTAGGCACGTTGCGTTTGGCCACTTTGCTGTTCTCCCTTTATTTTTCACTTTTTCATTCTCTACTTTATTTCTCACTTTATATTAAGTGTCCTTAACTACTATGTACTTACATTAAAAAATAAGTATAATGTAGTTCTATTGAAGTTATATTGAAAAACACAGTTAGGGACCGGTTTTGATAGTAAGGGTGGGCTAAGGGAAGGGTCAACATAGATTAGTTATATAAAAAAAGTGCATAGTATCAAATGATTAATTTGAATGTTAGTATGTATTATTGTGGAGTCAAGACCAATATGATTATATTAAGATGCATAATTATTACTATTAGAATACTATTAATAAACTATTACTGTGATTGTAATAACAACACTTTAAAATTAAACTAATTGTTAATTTTTATTTTTATTTTTTATTGCAGTAGTAGTAGAAGTAGTAGTAGTGTTTTATGTGTGTATATTTCAGTAGTAATACTTAAAACATCTGACCATGGATACATGTCTAGTCTTCATGCTCTGTTGAGTATGGTTTCACTAATAATAAACATACATTTGCATAAAGCTTGCATATTTCTTTTTCCATACCATGTTGATTAGAGTATTAAAAACTTGAAAAATTAATTTCAGATACATTTATTACAACTGATAAAAATGTGATTAATCGCGAGTTAACTCATGACAATCATGTGATTAATCACGATTAAATATTTTAATCAATTGACAGTCCTAGTATTAATATAAAGCTACACTCTTTAAAATTAAACTAATTGTTTATTATTATTATTTATTGTAGTAGTAGCGTTTATCTGTGTAATATAACACTAACTATAGTAATACTGTATCATTTCAATTATAGTTACACGGTAATAATAAAATATTACTACTACTAATCATCATAAATATCATTTATGTATTTATTTCTAACAATATACTATTTTATACAATAGTGTAGTATTAGCTATGATAACTAAGTGTCTAAATAATCTAGAGATTATTTTTTTATTATTATTATTTTTCGTCTTTCTGCTCTCCTCTCACAGGCAGATGGAACTCCTTCTGCTGTTTCTTCTTCTCCTTCTAAAATGTTCTCAGTCCACACTATCACAGAACGCTCTACTCTCTCCTGTCGTCTGTCTCCTGTTCCTTCAGTCCAACACGAGCAGGTAAAACCTCAGATGATAATACCGATGCTGGTCGTTTCAGCTCTCCTGTTTTAGACTGCATAAACACTTTAATAACAAACTGATCTTTTGAATTCTGTGATTCAAAGCACTGTGCTGATAGACCCTGAAAGCATTTGATGTTGAAAAGCATTTTCCCATTGGTTGCAGTGCAGCGAAGAATCAGAAACACAGCTGAACCATGATAAACTCGCAGATCGTTCTGAAATCAGACGTGTAGAGTGCCTTGACCCTTCCAAACAGGTATTCAAGCTGATGTTGTGGCTGTACGTCCTTACTGCTGCCTGAATAAAAAAATGATGTAAAAGCAAAACAATAAACAGACCATAACCTTGCATTGCTATTATTAAAGCAGTTATGTTTTCCTTTTATATTTTGAATGAGTCAGAAAATGAAATGACTCCTAAGTCATAACTAGGATCAGGTCTCGCATTTTTTTCATGATTTCCATGCCTGACATTGTATAATAAGCATCTTGCTCCTTTGTAGGAACACCACTTTTGGTATGAAGCATTGAAATGCTTGAAAAACACAGTCGGTGTTTTATGTAGCATTGTTTGCTGAGAATGCATAGGAATTTTTAAGATTTAGTCCCAATAACATAGAGAAATGAGATGGATGTAAAAACGACTGATATTTCTATATAATATATCATGTCTCTATATTATGTAGTTAGTAGAAAATCATTAAATAGGGCCATAGACGATGTAAGCCTAAAAGTTGACCAGTGACAAAATTACTCTCCCCTATAGTTTTTCCACTTTTCTTTTTCCTGATTTGCATTTTCATTTACTTTCTATTCTCTTTTTTCCTCGCTTTTCATCATCTCTTCACTACTGATTGCTAGAGAACTGTGGGGAAGGTTTCCTCTGCCATTGGGGTTAAAGCAGCTACCCTGGCCATCTTGTATGAAACCGATCACAGACCTAACAACCCTTTTACCCTCTCGCTGGTAAGCACCTCATGTCCTGGAACAAGATGATCAGGTTTAAGAGACATGGTTGTTTCTTCGGGCTACAGAATCTTCAAAAATAAAGAGAAGCCTTGATGGTCTTTTTTTATGTGAATCAGAATTTTAAATCCCTAACAAAGATTCGGTCTGTATTGCAAAGTTACCGCCGCAAGATGAACGCCACCGTCATGAGTTGTTCTTTCATTTCTCAGTTGTTGTTTTTTATGTAAACTGATGCGCTCAAATCTTGTGATCTGTAGAAAGTGGAAAGAAGCTCTGTAAAACTGCATGTTCTTTTGCTGACGGCCACAAAAATGACATTTTCTGTAGTTAAGAGTCTTTGTCCACAGATAGAGGCCAGAAGGTGTGCAGAATCTGGGGCGGTAAAATATATTTTTGTATCTGGCTCGAAGCACAAAGCTTTTCGGCTCATTTTTGTAAGGAAAATGCATCATGCTTTGGTTCATGAACTAAATATCATGCCCTTATGTGATTGCACAGTGTGGCATTGGCCTGCTAACTTATATCTGTAATCTTTTACTTCAAGGACAAAGTGGTTTTCTAGCTAGTTTTTCCATTAAAACAGATGATCAGTGCTAGTAATATGGCAAAATACTCCGTTTTATTTGAGCTTTTATTATTTTTCTGTCCCTTTTTTAACGTATTATCTTTTATTATTTTATCTATTTCTTTGTATTTTAATTTATCCACATATACTATCACACTGTTTTTAAGGTGCTTTATAAACGCAGTACATTTTGATTTGATAATCTTAGTGTGTCAGAACAGTATTTGTAACAGCAAAATGTGTTGTATTCCTTTCCCCATAATTGCATAAATGATGTTGTGTTTCAGACCAGCATGCGGAAGGAGTTTCCTCAGGGTCTGGGCGGCAGCGACGTCTGTCACTTTTGTAAGAAGCGCGTGTACATAATGGAGCGACTCAGTGCGGAGGGATACTTCTTCCACAGAGAGTGTTTCCGCTGTAACGTCTGCGGCTGCACGCTGCGTCTGGGTGGTCATGCCTTTGACTCCAACCAAGGTACGTTATTCGTGAGGACTGCATTTATAATGACATTTTTATTCGTTAGACTGCTGTGGTGTTGGATGGAGCAAACGGTGTACTTTTGTCATTTTTCTTGCAGGCACTTTTTACTGCAAGCTGCACTTTTCTCAGCAAAAAATCAGCAGTAGGCACCAAAGAAGAGAGGTAATGTTATTATATTTGTTATATTTTTATATTAACAAATGTAGATTATTATTATTACAACAATAACATTAGTGTTCACTTAAATGTCAGTAATTTTGTGTGCAACTCATTTGCTATTAAATACAAAATAAAAAACTAATTATGCTGTGTAATGTAAACAAAAAACAATAAATCTGTTTGCAGAATTCAGTCAAAAATGGATATATAATGAACTCTAAACTGTATAACTGACTGTTTGAAAACCTGTATATATGTATGTGTGTGTGTATATATATATATATATATATATATATATATATATATATATATATATATATATATATATATATATATATATGTATATATATATATATATATATATATATGTATATATATATGTATATATATGTATATGTATATGTGTATGTATATGTGTATATGTATATGTATGTATGTGTGTTTATAAATGTAAACAGGTAACTATATATTTTATATATATATATATATATATTTATATATATATATATATATATATATATATATATTATTATTATATTTTTTTTGTGTCTTTTTTATGTGTGTGTGCCTGTATATTAGTGCTGGGCGATCGATTAATCGCATCCAAAATAGAAGTCTGTTTACATAATAGTTAAGTGACTTTTAGTGTATTGTAAATGTTATTGTCCTCTTCTGTTTATTTACATCCTCATTATTACATCACACAGATCAACGGAGGCAGCAGACCCTCGTCCAGCGCTAGTTCAGATTACACGGCCCCTGACGGCCTCCACGGCCAGCCCTCAGGTACCCTGACTTCCCTTATTAGGAAACGTCTACACTGGCCACTGCACGTGGGCCGCACACTGTTCGGTTCGCCCCGCCAGCTTGCCCGCTGGATGTATAAGGCGGCCCGGGCCGTAGGGCTACACATCAGAGAGCGCCAGGAGGACTATGTATTCCTTTATGAGCTGCTGAGTCTGGGTGTGCCCTTCATATACGTGCTGCATGAGATCACGGGCCAGATGAGCCGTGAGGGCATCGCTCCCTCCCCAGTGAGCATGATGTAGTCACTCGAGCATTACCAGAGGCTCTGAAGGTCTTAAAGAGGCCTCGGTACTGCTGGACTGATGAGGGAGGGGCTTCTTAAACTCTGTAGACCGGGTCAGTCCCGCACACTGCGATGCTTAGTATATCTGCCTATAATATTAGCTCTTTCTTGGTACTTTTTACAGTCTTAAGTGATTTTGTACAAAAAGCTGGATTTTGTTGAGCATCTTAAAGAGACAGTTCACCCAAAAATAAATTCTGTCATTTTCATTCCCTCGTGTCGTTTTAAACCTGTTTGACTTTCTTGCTTTTGTGAAGTGTTTTTGTACATACAGCGAGAGTCAATGGAAACCAGTGTTGTTTTTTTACTGTCATCGCATGCACAACAAAAGTGGAAACATTCAAGAAGAAGAAAGTCATTCAGGTTTGGAACGATTGTCATTTTTGGGTAAACTGTCCCTTTAAGCTGCAACTTAATTGGCCTACAGGGTTTAAGAGTAATTCAGTGATCGTATATTCCTCTGAATGACAAACATAAGATCCAAAGCTGATAAACTAAGAGCACTTTAACTGAGAAAGGTTTGCCGCTTTATTCTAACTGCTTGAAACTGCCAGTTAACGTTAAGATTTGCATCTCCCCTTATGTGCAATGGAAATGCCAAACAGTATTAAAATGCATTTCAATGACACATGATAGGCTTTATCTTTTTTTGTTGTTGTTGAAATGTTCGCTACTTTTGTTGTTTACAACCTTTTGGGGTACAATAATTTTTGTTTTGCTTTCTCTGAGATGTAATGCAGATGATTTGCTATGTAAAAGTGGATAAAATGTTCTTTGGGAACACCGTGAATAGGGTTGTTTAACCTAACGGTGTTCAAAAATTCCCCTAAATGTTTGGTGTAAAGCTTTAAAAATGTTTTTTTTTTCCTTCTTGTCACTGTTTTATCAGTGTCTTTGTACTGCTTATGCATAATTATAGTTCTTCTGCAAAATCCACCGATGAGTTTAGTGCCATTTCTCTCTCAATTTCCTTTTTTCTTCATATTTCATTCTTCCCATCCTGTCCACATCATACATAGTCTGTTTCAAGTTTCCAATGCTCCAACCCCTGATTGGCTGAACCGTGAGAGCAGGAACACGATTGGCCTGCATGGGTCAGGTGATCGGGTTGTTTCGCTTCGCACCGGCTCCCTGCATATCCCTTAACTAACCCCACTATTGTGAATGAGGCATGGGTCTAATGTATGAACGTTTCTAATTAAAAGTCACAAACATTCACAAAAAAACGCTATTACGTTTGTACGTACCCAGAGCTACTAACAGAAATGCACTTGTACGCTTGACTGTCCCAGCATGCTTTTTGAATGCACTTGTTAAGCTCGCTGCGTCCCGTAAAGTAACCCCCCTTCTTGTTTCTCTCCATGTTTTGTCCTCTCTGTTGCAGAGGCTGCTTTACTATCCCAATCCCATGTAAGACCACTTTCTTGTTCCTTTTCCTAAAAAACAAACTGAGGTCGTCATATAAGAAGACTTAAGTTTTGCACAATTTTAAGTCCTTTGAGGTTAAGCTTCTTTTTTTTTAATATTAAGCTTGCTATTTCTTGTATATTTCACAATGAAAGAATGTCTATCTTAATTTATAATATATTTAAAGCCTGTACACATAAAATAAATCAATTTTTAACTCTAAAAGTTTGTTTCTGCCTTTTTGTCTGCCGATTCTCTGTGTAACCCACAGCCGTCCCAAAGTGTTTGTATTCATCAGTGCAATGATGAAAAACTCTGTACCAATATTTTACAGCCAAGCAAGCAATTAATATGAAATATAACACAACTATCACAGTTGAGAGCTCAATAACCCTCTGCCAGATATTTCGCACCCATAATGATTCACATATATAACCCTCCCTGGATTTTCCCCCCACACTTTTTAACTTCACAAAGCATTGGAACGTCTACTTTTTTGGGGGGTCTAAATATGTTTTGGTACATGCATCAGACCCATTTAAATTTGTCTGAATTCTTGTATAGTCCTGTTCAACTTGGTTCTTTTGGGTCTTTTCTATCCTGTCCTTTTATCTGCTTTTTGGTCCTGCACTACCTCCTATTTTGAACTCAAATGATTCAGAATAATCATGAAAAAAGGCAAGATTTTTAACTGCCATGTTCTGTTGAGATTGATTTGATAATACTGTAAATTTGGAAAATGAAAAAAAAATTATCGAGCTCTTAAAATGTCCTTGCATGAGGGTTAAATTAATTGAATTTATTCATATCAGTGAATTTGTTTTATTAATTTCACACATCTTGCTCAATTAAAACCTAAATAAAAAAAATAAAAAAGTTCACAGGGTGAAAAAATTAATGAAAACATCTTTAAAGACCTCTTGCTATGTCCTTAACTCATTTGACACTCACACAAAATGTATTCAGAATGTATATGAATGACAATCATGGAGTGTATTAGAGGGAAAGAGAGCTAAATAGTAAAGAATAGAAACCGTATTGATACTGTATAAAAGGAGTGTGTCTCAAGGTTATAGTGTCTATTTGACATTAAATAAAAGATAAGAAATTAGTTCATATTTAGGCATGTGTTTACACATACCATCATCTAATGAACATTTTCAATGACATCATACTGTCATTCAAACAGGAATTCAGCTTTTACAAGCCATTTCAATAAAGTTATTAACTAAAGTCTGTCTGGTACATTTTATAAGTTATAAATTAGTCTTAAAGTGTCCTCCTCTAGGAATATGGGGTTTATTGGTATAATAATAATAATAATTCATATATATATATATATATATATATATATATATATATATATATATATATATATATATATATATATATATATATATATATATATATATAATATATATATATATATTTTTTTTAATTATTATTATTACTACGATATAATGATATTAATAACCATTTATTATTCACTTTTATTATTATTATTAATAAGACCATTTGATGAATAATAAATTATTATTTTATTGACTTTCACATTTATTTATTTATTTGTATTATTATTAATCCCACCTAATACCTTATTAATGTATTTATTATTATTATTATTACCACCACCACCACATAACAAATCAACTATTCATCTAATCACGTTATTAATTTGCTGAAAATAAGAAATTCATATTTTTAATAAATATTATTACTACAACACAGCCTTAATACATTATTAATTGAATTACTTTATCAGTTTACGTCATTATAATAATTATTAACTTGTATTTTATTATAATATTATAATTATTTGTATGATAATAAAAATAACAATAATAATAATTATTATTATTGTTGTTGTTGTTGTTATCACCATTAAGAACAATAATAAATTGCTTTGATTTACATCAATAAAATGCAAACTTCAAATCAGTTTATTAATTACTTTATTAATTTACTTTATGCATTTAAGTAATTATATTAATAATTAATTTATGTGGTTGTAAAAATTAATGATGATAAGGATGATAATAAAAGTACAAATGTAATTAATAAATGTATTATTATTACTAGCTGTGCTGGTGATGTACAAATATGTTTAAGGTCCGCAGTCATTTCTCAACATAGAAAGCATGATAGCAGGGGTTCCGGTTTATGAATTTGTCGTGTGTGTGTGCGTGGACCCCGCAGGAGCCGAGTCCGACTCCAGAGCTCTGAATCAGATGAACCCCAGCGCTCCAGCTGAGAGTTCAGAGGTGCAGGCCCTCTCAGACTCAACGGGGCTCAAAAACATGAGGTTGCTTCATAATATTCATTCATTGATTGTTTAACAAGGAACTATAAAATGTGGACTTGTCTGTTGTCGGCCCGTATGAGATGTATTCTTTCCACTTTAACATTAATAACAATAATAATTATTAACATAATTATATTAATTATATTAATATTATATTAATTATTATTATTATTGATTGTGTAATCATAATAAAATAATATAATTAATAATAACAATTTGTGTGAAAGCTAGAAAAACGCCTGTCTAATACTGCATGTCTTTTATGTGCATATTTTTTTTCAGTGAATGGAAAGATTCATCTAAAAAGCCCGATCCTGCTCCTGCATGTCCCAATTCTCCACTGCAGAAAGGTCAGAGAAAAGCTCTGTGGTTGTTATATTTTCAGAGATTCTCATAATATTGCCTTTTACAATGGCCCCAAAATGTATTTGCACACTTCAGAGGGGCCCCGTCCCTGTCATTTAAACATTAAGCACAGCTTTAGTGTGTAAAAGTTACACGTACACTTTTGAACTATTAAATAGTGGAACGGCATGATTTTTGGAAACCATGGTTTATCTCTAGGTTTCCTGTCGGGTTCTTGTCTGTCTTTTGAATGAGGTTGATGATCAGTTATTAAATGATCCGTGTCACTTTAAGTGTTCATTTTGATTTCCTCTTGTCATCAGTGAAACACTCCACCGCCAAAGGAGAAATCGGCAACAAAAACAACCTCTGGAGGAAGAAAATTCGATCCAGTAAGTGTCATTCTTCCAGTGTTCCATGAAAAAGCAATCGCATGGGAACCTTCAAACATAGCCGGAGTGTTTTCCTTCCCATTGAGCTTGTGTTGCCAGTCACGAGTTTCTAGCCTATATATGTTGAATTATTTTTCGGCTCAAGGTTGTTAAAGAGTTTCGAATAATGAGTCTCTCCCCTCTGTCTCTTTTGACTGAACACACTTAACCTTGCTTGTTGCAGTGGCTGTGATGTCAGTTGCCACACTTGCACTAATCTGATTCTGAATTCATGTGTTCGTTAATCCTCACTGGATTTAATATCAAGCGTCATGTTCTATTTATAAAAGCTAATGCAGCTTTTGGTCACGCCTGAGCACATGTTCTTCATTATTAGAGCTCAATTTTTTTATATTTAGCATTGAAATAAATGACTGACCTGAAAGCGCAACTCTGCCGGCTGCGGTATAAAAAATAGTTGATGTGACAACTTTACATTAAACGAATTTCTTTTGTTGATGCTGGTCATATCCACCATTCTCTCTAGAGGGCGCTGCTGGTCTGTCACAGCTATTGATTGAGACCATACAATGTAGTTATTAACATAATTTGGCCATCGTTTACAATGTCATAAGTATAACTTGGCCAAAATAGATGAATTATAAATCATGAGTGTATTTACCCAAATTGAATGCTGAATTTCACAATTTATTTAGTTTCTAATTTTGAAAACAGTATTTTATTTTACTGATTAATTTTAATACTTATTGTAAATATGAAAATATGATGGTATATATATATATATATATATATATATATATATATATATATATATATATATATATATATATATATATATATATATATACCTTTATTTTTGACCATAAAATACTGAATTATTATTATTACATTTTATGTGATTTAATAATAACACAAATAATAATTGATTATTAAAAGTATTTTGTGCTGGTGATGTATGTACAGATATTCTTAAAATATATATAAAATAATCCTGCTATCTGTGTAGAAATTGCTTAATAATATTTTTTTTTCTTTTCATTTCACTGTTGTTTCTAATTTTAAAAAGTTACTGAATTATTATTATTGTTAATATAATTATTATAATTATTACATGATTTAACAATAATAATAAATTAATCATTTATTACTTTAGCTCTGAAATAAATTGTGTTGTTGCTGTATGGATATTTTATTGGTAGCCATTTCTCAACATTAGTATGATTCTTTTTTTTATTATATATTTCATATTATTTATGCATTATTCATTAATTTTATTAACTTTTAACTTTTTATAACACCTTTGTTTTTTATAAAATACAGCATTATTATTATTATTATTAATAATCACATAAATAATTAATAATTTATTATTCAAAATAGTTTGTGCTTGTGATGTATGTACAGACATTTTAAGCTAGGTAGCAATTTCTCAACATAGATAACATGAATATTGTTATCTATTTAATCATTATTCATGGTTTTTTTTTTTTACTTATCTTCATTCCCCTCTTTCATTTCCTCACTCAGCCCTGCCCCTCGTCCTGCTTAAAACATTTCACCGTGGAAAACCAGAAGATAAGACTGAAGCCCCTGACAAAGAAGATGAAGACTCAGACTTTGAGGAGATCCATGAATCCGTAAACAGATTTACAATTTTAGTTTTTTTTGTCTGTCATTCTGTCATCACGTCTATCTCCGAACGATCAGTCATTGCATTCAGCTGTTAGGTGGTTTCTTGGACTAAATTCACAGAAATAGTGTGTAAATAGTTTGATTTGTCACTGTTCTTTATTTGTTATATCCATAAACCGTTAAAGCTTGCATCGTTTCTCACACAGCTCTCCCCAACAAAGCCTGCAACACAGACTACAGAGTCTGAATGCCCCCTAATGGAGGACAAGAACTCAACAGCCCTTGATGAGATCCCAAAGATCCCTCTATATCGTGCACATTTTCATACTGAATCCACAAAACCCAGCACTTCCTCTCCAGAGCCTGTGGTCACAGCCGTTCCCACACAGGCGAACTCCTTCAGCCCCAAAAAGCTGCTCACGTTGTCTTTATCTGAGAAGGAGAAGCTGCTCAACTGGGATTTAACCACTCCCGCTCCTGGAACGTCCTCAACTTCTGAAGGGCAACAACATGAAAGCACCTCTACGAATCCTCAAAACAATCAACCAGGACCAGAAGTTCCACCAAAACCAAGCCGTCCCCAACCTGAGCCCACTCCTCCACTCCTTGGTCTCCAACAGTGGGCCAACAGTCTCCGGAAGTCCTTCTCCTCTAGCAAAGGGAGCAACCCTGTGGTCCTCAGGAGAAATCGACCTTTGAAAGCCAGGCCGCTGTCCGAGGGGTCCTTCAACCTCAGCGGCTTGTTTGGCAACAGCATTCAGAGCAACCAGGATGAGGAACGTATCCGCATGACTACCGATGAAAGTCAATCGAGAGCGAGGACTGAAAGTGAGCTCACGATGTTACTGGAGCAAGTGACTCTCGGCTCGAAGACCCTCAGAGGCACAAAAGATGACATAGCCTCCTTGCCGCCCAGAAAACTCAATTTCTTCTCCTCCCTGCGCATTAAGAGGAACGAAGGAGCAGATAAGAGCAGAGGAGACAACCAGAAAGACATCTTGAACATTCTTTCCAGGTTTAGAAACAAAGGTAAGTGCAGGTTAAAGTGACACTTCTGCCATTTAGAAGTAGTTTAAATCATCAAATTAAAATGATAAAGAAAAGCATGAAGTGTAAGAGTTAGAATGTTCTGAAGGAACATATTCGGTCTTCTGAGCATCATGTATATGTGAGACGTGAGTGAGTCCTAGAAATCAGGAATGGTGAGGGAACAATGTGCTTGATACGTTTTTTGTCTTCAAACCAAACTTCGAAGCAGAGCCGACGCTCAACCAAAACAATGTTCTTCCTCAAGATGCATGCATTCGACTGTTTTCTTGACCCTAGATGATGAACATCAGCGCTTGTTTTCACGCTCTTCATTTCCAAGTGATTATAGTCATGATAGCGCATGACGTACGGACGTACTAACCCGTCGTGCTGCTTCCGTCAACTTCACTGTTATTATATGCAGCACTTTTATCTCTTACATTATAATCTCCTACCAGCTTTCATTATGTTCCCTGCATGCAATAGTCAGGTAACTGTGGAACACGGCACTTTAATCTTGTGATGCATCAAAATATTCATACCACGTTGTTGGCAGCACAATGTTTTGATGACAGCGTAATACAGATTCATAAATGTAATGGACTAATGCATTCCATATGGACATTGGATTGATTCTGATGCACAAATCTTGCTGACATACATTTACATTCATATTAAGCATAACACTATAGTGCTGCAGGGAGGACATCATTTTTTAGGCCAAAACAAGTTAGCATTTCAGCACTTCTGATTTTATCATCCAGAAGTCAGTTTTTTGTTTGTTTCTTTATCGGTCGACATTTGTTGTTTATTTGTTTATTTCCATGTTGAGTGATAAATCCCTATTTTTTAAAAATGTGCCTTGACCTAAAAATAATAATTAACCGTTTGTGTTGTTATTTAATGATTTTTAGCTCATGTCGGATTTATTTATTTATTCATTATTTATTGACTAATATTTTTTTTTTAAATGTGCCTTGACCCAATATAATTTATTTGTATTATTATTTATTACTAATACTATTTATATTTATATTATTTAATGATTTTCAGTTGATAATGTACATTTATTTTTTATTTACTTATTTATTGACTGATAAATCCCTATCTTTTTAATGTGCTATGACATAAAATGGTAATTAACATTTTTTATTATTGTCCGTCCGTCCATCTCTCCATCAACCTAAAATATACATTGTGGTTTGTATCCACAGATTCTGCTCAGCAACAACATCAACAGGAGTCCAACTCATCCAGTGAGGAGGAACAGGAACCAAACTCACGAAGGGTAAACATCGCTTCTTTCTCTCGAAGAAACAACTAATGATATTCCAACTGTGTGTGCAATCTTCTACAAATTTCAAACACAAAGCCCAGTTTCAACCATCACTTTATTGTTCATTATTTGCTATAAAGACTCACAGTGGCGCCTCACAGAAGAAAAAGGACAAAACAGCGGCCCAACAAACCAAGAGAGATCAGCTGAAAAGACTTCACAGGGCTCAGGTATGCCACACACAAACACATTTATACAATTAAATGAGACACTATAGAGTGCTATTGTTTTCCAATTAATGTAATGAATAAATATCAAGCTAGAGTGATAACCCTTGTTAGCGTAACACTTATTTTTGAATTTTTAGAATAAAAAAAACAGAGGGTTTATCCCTTTATCCTCTTTCTGAGGACATTTGCCCATATATTTGACTGCAAAATATGCCTACTTAAAAAACATACATATGAATTGCATATATTCCAGTTAATCAAGGTATATTCAGGTTGTCTGGCATGATTGGCAGGTAATCCAAAGGCAACTGGAGGAAGTTGAGGAGAAGCAGAGAGCTCTGGAGGAGAAAGGTGTGGCTCTGGAGAAGGTTCTCAGAGGAGAAACTGGTACGGAATATTCTAACACCGTCGCACATTATTACATCTGGAAATATATTATTTAAAGTGCTTCATTATCAGCCCCATTGTCCTTACATGTCCCCCCGTCTCCACCCACTCACTCTGTGATGGTGATATGATTATTTAAAGGGGTGTTATGACACTTATGACTTTCATTTCAGTTGCTGACAGCTATACAAATGAAGCATGCATTTGGCCTTTCAAGCATGTAAACTTGAGAAATATTTTGCAGTCGCGAATAAGATTTCACAACCTTATTTCAATACACTTGTTCTTGAATTCATTATCATATTTTTTATATGCGCTGGTTTTACCCTGCTTATTTCATATGTCGCACAGGAAGTCACTGTGTTGTGACACCTGTTTCTCTTAGATTGATTTGGTAATGACAAACTAAGACATAGACAAAAATATATATTATATACTGACCTATTTATGAATAGAACGTTCAAAAGAACGGCATTTATCTGAAATAATATAAAGCTTTTGCAACATTATCTATACTGTCACTTGATCAATTTAATGCATTCCTGCTAAATAAATGTATTAATTTCTTTAAGTTCTTTTCCCCCAAAAAATAATTAAATAAAATTCTTACAGAGCAAAAACATTTAAATGGTAGTACAATGTTACAAAAGATTTTTATTTCAGATAAATATTGTTCTTTTGAATTTTCTATTCATCAAAGAATCCTAAAAAAAAATTTTTACACAACTGTTTCAACGTGAGCAGTAAATCATCATATTAGAATGCTTTCTGAAGGATCATGTGACACTGAAGGCTGGAGTAATGATGCTCAAAATTCAGCTTTGCATCACAGGAATAAATAACATTTATATGTAATAATAAGTAATAATGTATCACAATATTAAAAAAAAATCTGTATTTTTGATCAAATAAATGCAGGCTTGATGAGCAGAAGAAACTTGTTTCAAAAACATTACAAATGTGTGTGTCCAAACTTTTGGCCGATATTGTATGTATATATGTGTATATATATATGAATGTATGTGTGTATATGTATATATATATATATATATATATATATATATATATATATATATATATATATATATATATATATATATATATATATATATATATATATGCATGTATGTATATGTGTGTGATATACATTTTTTTTTAAGAAGTCTATTCTGCTCACCAAGGCTGCATTTATGTTATTAGAAATACAAAAAAAAAAAGCTGTAATATTGTAAATATTTTCTATTTGAATACATTTTAAAATGTCATTTATTTTATATATATATTAGGGGTGTAACAATACACTCGTGTCTCGAATCGATATGTATCTCGATACTAAAGTCACGATAGGCTATGTATCCCGATATTTTATTTTTATTTTAAAAATTTTTTTACACAACTGTTTCAACGTGAGCAGTAAATCATCATATTAGAATGCTTTCTGAAGGATCATGTGACACTGAAGGCTGGAGTAATGATGCTCAAAATTCAGCTTTGCATCACAGGAATAAATAACATTTATATGTAATAATAAGTAATAATGTATCACAATATTAAAAAAAAATCTGTATTTTTGATCAAATAAATGCAGGCTTGATGAGCAGAAGAAACTTGTTTCAAAAACATTACAAATGTGTGTGTCCAAACTTTTGGCCGATATTGTATGTATATATGTGTATATATATATGAATGTATGTGTGTATATGTATGTATATATATATATATATATATATATATATATATATATATATATATATATATATATATATGCATGTATGTATGTATATGTGTGTGATATACATTTTTTTTTTAAGAAGTCTATTCTGCTCACCAAGGCTGCATTTATGTTATTAGAAATACAAAAAAAAAAGCTGTAATATTGTAAATATTTTCTATTTGAATACATTTTAAAATGTCATTTATTTTATATATATATTAGGGGTGTAACAATACACTCGTGTCTCGAATCGATATGTATCTCGATACTGAAGTCACGATAGGCTATGTATCCCGATATTTTAAGCCAAAAAAAATTTCTTCAGTACTTTTTTATTATTATATATTATTATTTGTGTTTTATTATCAGGACCCACAAATATTCCCCCATTGCATTATTATACATTATATTCAACATTATGTATAGTTTATGTATGATTCTATGTAATAAGATTATTAATGTAATAACGTCACTGAAACTCTAAACATTAATTTTATTCCCTCACCCATTATTCACTCTATCAATGCAGGCAGCATCTCTCCCCATGCCTGATATGCCCTGCCTCTCCCGCTATTAATGCAGTATGTAAGAATAAACCATCTGTAATGCTTTGAATAATCATACTACTAAAACTAAATGTGATCTGGTGATTTAAATGTTTGCACTTTCACTAAGGAGTGCTGTTTTAAATGGTGTTTGCGCTTTGACTTCGTGGAGTGTCGCTTTAAACAATGTTTGCGCTCTCACTGAGGAGCATGCGCACTTCAGATGATCAATGCAATCCAACACAGCTCTAATCACAAGAAAGCTCGTCAGAATGACCGCAAGTTTAAACGTTTAAAACGTTTAGCCCATCCAAGAATTTTAATTCTGCATTTACTCTCTCTCATGTTGTTTTCGCGTGTCACGCAATCATTTGAACATCCGTGTTTACTACAGTATGTACGTCGTGTTAAATATATTCATCACATAAAGCCATTGTGTCTCTTTAAAAGACTTGAACACTAAAGAAAATTTGAATTAGACACTTGATTAGTTATTTTTACATACATTTATGATGTTCTTGGCATCTTTTAAGTTTGAGAGGAATGGACTTTAAAAATGGAGTGACATAGGCTAAATCCCTTAGGTTTCATATCTTCATTTGTGTTTGGAAGTTGAATTAAAAAACCTGACATGATGGTGAGTACATGATGACAGAGTTTACATTTGTGGTAGCCTACATTTGTCAATTTGTGTTTGTGTGAATTATACCTTATACTACAGCAAGTTGAGCCTTTGATAAAACAACTCTATATCGTGATCGTTTCCATCAAGGATAGTACATATCGTCAATTTTTTGTATATCGTGATATATCGTTTAACGATGTATATCGTTACACCCCTAATATATATATATATATGTATGTATGTGTGTGTGTGTGTGTGTGTGTGTATATATATATATATATATATACATATACATATATATATATGGTAGGTAGGTAGGTAGGTGTTGGTCATATAATTAGAATATCATCAAAAAGTTGATTTATTTCACTAATTCCATACAAAAAGTGAAACTTGTATACTATATTCGTTCATTACACACAGACTGATATATTTCAAATGTTTATGATGATTATAACTGACAACTAAGTAAAATCCCAAATTCAGTATCTCAGAAAATGAGAATATTGTGAAAAGGTTTAATATTGAAGACACCTGGTGCCACACTCTAATCAGCTAATTAACTCCAAACACCGGCAAAGGCCTTTAAATGGTCTCAGTCTAGTTCTGTAGGCTGCACAATCATGGGGAAGACTGCTGACTTGACAGATGTCCAAAAGACAACCATTGACACCTTGCACAAAGAGGGCCAGACACAAAAGGTTATTGCAAAAGAGGCTGGCTGTTCACAGAGCTCTGTGTTTAAGCACATTAATAGAGAGGCGAAGGGAAGGAAAAAATGTGGTAGAAAAAAAGTGTACACGGATTGTGAAACAAAACCCATTCAAAAACATGGTGCAGATTCACAAAGTGGACTGCAGCTTATACGCACAGACGTATGCAAGACATGGGTTTCAGCTGTCGCATTCCTTGTGTCAAGCCACTCTTGAACAACAGACAGCATCAAAAGCGTCTCGCCTGGGCTAAAGACAAAAATAACTGGACTGCCACACAATCCATGTTCCTTGAGGTCCAGTGTAAAGTTTTCCCAGTTAGTGATGGTTTGGGGTCCCATGTCATCATCTGGTGTTGGTCCACTGTGTTTTCTGAGGTCAATGCAGCCGTATACCAGGAAGTTTTAGAGCATTTCTTGATTCCTGCTGCTGACCAACATTTAAGAGATGCAGATTTTATTTTCCAACAGGACTTGGCACCTGCACACAGTGCCAAAGCAAGTTTAAGCACCATGGTATCCCTGTTCTTAATTGGCCAGCAAACTCGCCTGACTTTAACCTCAGAAAATCTGTGGGATGTTGTGAAGAGGAAGATGCGATATGCCAGACCCAACAATGCAGAAGAGCTGAAGGCCACTATCAGAGCAACCTGGGCTCTCATAACACCTGAGCAGTGCCACAGACTGGTCGGCTCCATGCCACACCGCATTGGTGCAGTAATTCAGGCAAAAGGAGCCCCAACTAAGTACTGAGTCTTGTACATGCTCATATTTTTATGTTCATACTTTCAGTTGGCCAAGATTTCTAAAAATCCTTTCATTGTATTGGTCTTCAGTAATATTCTAATTTTCTAAGATACTGAATTTGGGATTTTCCTTATTTGTCAGTTATAATCATCAAAATGAAAAGAGATATCAATCTGTGTGTAATGAATTAATATAATATACAAGTTACATTTTTTGAATGGAATTAGTGAAATAAATTTTCACAACTTTTTGATGATATTCTATATATATAAAATTGTATTATATTGTGTATGTATTGTCAATGAATTGTGAGTGTCCGCAGAAAGATTTTGAACCACTTCACAACATTGATACTATGTATGTGAAGACTAACTCTGGATATATATGGCATGTACACAAAGTAAACCTGCAAATAAACTGTTGCCTTATTGTTTTTTTAGAGGGGGAAAATTAGAGATTCAAATAATAGTGATTTGCATTCAAACTAAATGGCCATTTAGAATCAAAATGATATTGAAATGACTGCAGAGGTAATGGGTTCTGTAAATAGGCAAAGAAAGGGAAAAGTGCCTCCGAAATGAGCTGAAAATGTGATGTTTCATTATTTTGGTGAATCTACGTGGGGATTATTAAAGGCAACAAGTCGTTCCGATGAAAAAAGCCAAATCGCAGCAGCCTTTTAACATACTGCATAATGAGTTTATAATCATATTTTGAAAGCTCTAGGCTCTAATTATAAGGACTGTAAATTGAATTTAACATTTCCTAGAAATCCATTTCTCAAGCTTCCTCATAGAAATTCCTCTTTTGACATCCTAAAACCTAGACAGACATTGTTAGATATTTAGAAAACGAATGAAACACTTTACTGTGGAAACCTTCAACTATAGATCTAGGAGTATTGTTGCGTAAAGAAAGCAAATCTATTGCTTTAAGTGTGTCATGTGACATCTTATTCCTAGCCTTGTTTTGTCGAAGTACCCATATCTCTCTTCCACAATGCTACAAGGATACAGGGAGTGTAGAAGACGTCCCTTTTATAAAGAGGACAGCAAAGGATACAGTGTGTCTTCTATCAACAGTCTTCATTGAGGGCAGCAGAATTCTATTAATAAATGCATGGGGGCGAATCTTTTGTGACGGTGCACTGTGACCTGCCGCAAACCATTGTTCGGCATGTTTACGTGTCTTTGTCGGGATAATTGTGTTAAGATGAGGGGCTGTGGGATGTGCATTTTTTGATGAATAGGTTCTTTGTTAACTGACATTTGCGGCCTCCAAATGGATGGAGAGTGGAAGTATGTAGTAAACAATGCTCTGAAACTGTCAATGCGAGAAACTGACATTGTGGGACTTCATGAGACTATAAGATACATAATAGTAGTATTTGGCTTTTGGTCCTAATATAATTATTTTAAAGATCTTTTGAGCGTGCATGAGGTTTCCAGTGACAGAAAATCTGCAAATATCGTGGAATGTTTCCATGCCTGAAGTAATAATGAAAAATAATGATAACTCAATTTATATTTAAAAAAAAAACCTTAATACACTCATACACTGTCAATACAATGTTCAAACTACTTATTCTATTAATAAATTCAAATATATGTGTATAGTGCTTTTCACAATACATATAATTTCAAGATGAATTTATCATCAGTATGTATTAGTTGATATAGAGGCCACCAATGTTCAATACATCATGTGTTATTTCGTTTTCACAGGCGACGACTACGCAGATGAGACCGCGCTACTACAAACCTGGTTCAAACTGGTCCTGGAAAAGAACAAACTGTCCAGATATGAGTCTGAACTTATGATCTTGTAAGTACTGTGACTCTTATAGAGTACTGTGACTCTTATCAAGCTTTCTGCACGTCTTATACATGCTCTTGTCCCTAGTGCTCAAGAACTGGAGTTTGAGGACACTCAAAGTCGGCTACAGCAAGACCTGAGACGGCGAATGGACATTGAAGGTGGGTTTGCTACGATACATACAGTACAGTATTCCAAAAGTTTGGAATAATTAAGATTTTTTCAAATATTTTTGAAAAAAGTCTCAAGACTGAATTTATTTAAAGAATAATAGTAATAGTAAAAAACTGAAATATTGTAAAATACGGTAATATTACCATTTATAAATAATTTTTGTAATGCGAAGCTAAATTTTCAGCATCGTCCAGTCTTTCAGTGTCACTTGATCCTTCAGAAATCATTATAATATGCAGATTCAATGCCTAATTATCATTTATGATAACTTATTAATAACCAGTGTTGAAAACCTTTTTGCATTATTTGATTAATAAAGCTTAAAAGAACAATACATTTAAAGGTGCAGTGTGTAATATTTATGAGGATCTATTGACAGAAATGCAATATAATACACATAACTGTTTTCAGTGGCATATAAAGACCTTACATAATGATCCGTTATGTTCTTAGAATGAGCCATTTCTATCTACACACACCACGGGTCCCCTTACAGTGGAGTCATTTTGTTCCGTCAAGTTTCTACAGTAGCCCTAAACGGACAAACTGCTCTACAGAGCGCTAGCTACTCTCTGCTGTCTCAAACGACAACATCTTTGTCCTGTGTCGGCCACCGTACACTTAAACCCTAATAAGTTGATTGAACTCAATTGATTTGAGTAAACTCGTTCCGTCAATTCAATTGAGTAATGGAGTCTCCCAAAACTTGTATATTTAAGTTCACAGAAGTTCAGTACACCATGCTGGGTACTACCAATCAAAACTTTCCCATGGGTCCCAACATGCATTGTGGCATGAATAAATTATATATAAATAATAATAAAATAAATTATGCATCTGAATTGTAGCTCATTTTCTTTTGATTGTACTATTTGCTTTTAATTTTGCTGTTTTCTTCTGATGTTTTTGTAGCTTATTTTATGTTCAGAGTTTATCTGTTTATCTGAATTTTTTTTTTCGATTGTCACCATTGTAGAGATTCATAAGCGGATTCTTGATCTCTGTGTGTGCTGTAGATTTAAACATTTTGTGCACATATAAAAAAAAAAAGTTAAATTACCACAACAGTGCAGGATCACATAGCCTATATTATTAATACTTCAAAACTATTAATAACCACTTCAACAACCAGAGCATTACACTGCATGAGATCAGGGATTCTGCCAAAACATGATGATATCATCATCATCAACAAATAAACAGCATCACTTGATGATATTTTCTCTTGACTTTTTGTTCCATAACAAATGTGTCTCTCAAACACAAAGCAGCCAGAAAAACACTAATATTACACAGTCAAGGGTCAAGAGCCCCACTAAAGCAAACACTTATCTCCATCATGATGACTTCCAACGAAACTATTATTTTAATTTAAACAGAAATAAAGTCAGTCTGGTTAGTTATAAGTTAGTTCACATATTATTGTTAGGTTTAGTAACTTTTTTACTTACCGATTTTAAGATTGGAAAAAGTCTCCATCTTGTTTTGAATCTGCAACAAGAGGAGAGAAGCAACAGAGGAGGCGAAAAGGACTGCCTTTTGTAAATGTCCTCCAATCAGTGAATTAGTTATCTTGTTGCCAAATAGAACTCCTTGTATGGCCAATCACATCAAAGCAAGACCAGAGTGAGCTATTTTAATTTAGCCTGGATGCCAGCCGAACTTAGCCCCACCCACAAAATGTTTAGGTCGGGCAGTTCGGTCTGGCCTTGCGCCATAGAGGAGTAATTATCTCCGAACAGAAACTGTTCGGACCAATGAAATCATCAGGGTGGGCTTTAGACGATAACGGACCGATGATAAACTGTAATGTAATCATCACGTCATCAAAGGGGCTTGGATTATATTTGTTCGAATCCTAAACGGAGAGCTTGTTTGTATCTGCATTCACCATCACAATTTCTCTCAGAAATGATGATCATGTTGGGTAAGTACTCTGTGTATCATTAAATTCTTTTATTTTTTTACAACACCGGCAAAGATCGTGTATTCCAGCCTGATACCAGCGCGCGTGCAGGGGTTCTCCGGAAAAAAAATGGTGTTTGGGGGGTAAAATGTGTGTTATTTTGGCAAGGTTGCCTGCTAAAATTCGTACTCATGGGTCTGTATATCACATAACAGTCGCTTCAACCCGTGTAGAAAACAAAAAAACAACCTGCGGGAAAAAAAACATGGACTTGGCAACACAGTGCAGTTGAGCTCTGTTGACATTTGACAACTAATGTAATGTGTCGCTTTGTTGCTCTGATTGGTTGTCGGTCTATCCAATTGATGTCTTTCCTGGTTCGGTTGAAACACGCCCCATAATGGAGCAGTTTCAGACTCATATTCTGACTAGAGTTGAGTATGACCACGTCAGGCTAATTTGAATTAGTTGAACTTGAAATTGTACGTTTATGTATTATGTAGGTTAATAAGTTATACTAACTTATATTTTTGAGTTTCTGGACTAAACTAGTAATATTTAGTCAAGATTACTTGATATGTTTAAAGCTACACTGCATAACTTTTTTAGTTTATTCTTAGCTAAAAACACTTAGTTCTTTCAAAAATATATGCGCTCATTAATGTATATTTACTTCTTTCAAGTAATAAAGTATTCTTTTATTTTACAAGTTTATAATATGCCATATGAAAATACATACGGGTGAGGGGTTCGAATGCCGGTCGCCATGTTGCCCCTCCATCTTGAAAGTATATTAGCCAAAGAGGGACATATACCCATAAATTCAAGCTTCGCCTTTCGCGTTTTAAGACTCGATGGCACCGTGTCAAATGTGAAGAGGGGGATTGCCATGTTAATCTTGGACTAAATCGGCCACCGTAGAAGTTCAAACGAAATTGGAATTGAGAGGAACAGAAACTATTATTCACTGGATGGTCATATACCTTTTCACCACTAGTTGGGGGAAAATATCACACAGGGTAGCTTTAAGTAAAGATTGGTGTGGCAGTTTCAATTCTTAACCTCACCACTAGATGCCGCTACAATTCTCACACTGCACATTTAATGCATTCCTAGTGAATAAAAAGTATTTTTATTTTTATTTATTTTTACTTAACCCAAACTTTTGAATGGTTGTGTATTACAGTTTCCTCAAATACCATTAATAGCAAAAACTTTTTTAACATTGATGATGATGAAAAATGTGCAGCAGCAAATCATCTTGTTAAAGGATCACGTGACTGAAGGCTAGAGTAAGGATTAAACACATTCAGCTTTGCCATAACTAAAATAAATTAACAGTAGAAAACAATTAAATACAAGGTTTATGTTGCTATATTCATATGAAATCTTTAAAATAAGAATAATGCCATATTCAAATAAAGATTTTAATATGAAAATGTTTCCATGGGCCTATTCAAATAAAGATTTTAATATAAAAATGTTTCCATGGGCCTATTCAAATAAAGATTTTAAAAAGTAGGCCAAGTGTCACTACTTTTAGCCTTTAGATGTTTTGTAAATACGGCCACCCAACTTTAGAAGTATTTGCACATTAAATGGTCTATGGACCAACTTTTCAGATATTGGATTGGATAATTGGTTGTTAGAGTGAAAACATAGTAAGTGGTGACGCATTTACTTGTGAACAGGAATTGATAACTGCTGAGGAAGGTGATAGTGTCTTCATTTGCAAGTCAATGGTTGGTCCCTCATCCTCCGGCAAACACAAATTTATTTTAGTTCTTCATGGTGGTGAAGCTCACTGTTTACCACTGAGACACATGCAGCGTTTAGTCACAGAACACACAGGCGTCATTGTGTAATAATTCATTATGGTTATCATACAGTATATATATAATGTTATACAAAGCAATTAAACCTTGTTACATGGTGAAAATTTGAAGCTATGTGGACAATATTTTACTTGATTATTGGTGATAGGCCTGTCTTTGTATTCCCTCCATATCCAGACTGCGAGAAGAGTGCAAGTGAGCTGGCGGAGGAGCAGAGCCTTCTGGTGGAGATCATGAAGGTGGTGGAGAAACGAGACAAACTGGTGAGTCTGCTGGAGGAGCAACGGCTGAAGGAGAAAGCTGAGGACCGAGATCTGGAGAGCATGATCCTTTCCAGAGGCTATCAGTTCCACTGGACCTGAACTCCTCTACTGTACCGACCTGCAAGAACTACTTTAGACTGAGAGAGAAGGTCTCGAAAAGACTGTAATACGCTTGTTTAATCAAATCCAACTAATTGCTGCCTTTTGCATTCTTCAAAAGAAATAAACCAAAAACCAAACAAGTGCCTCTTTACTAACACAAAATGTTTCCAAACACAAAGCTGCACAGCCACAGAGGGGAGAGGACTGACTACACATTTTATTCTCACTGGGGCAATGGTATTTATACAGTTAAAGCAGTTTTTCTTGGACTTGATTTATCTTCCTGTTTTGTTAAAAATTTTAATAAATGTTTGTTCTGTTCTTTAGTGAATATTCCATAAAGGGCCAAAGTTTACTGGCAGTGATAAAGTGTGTTAGTTTTTCTCTCGCAATGACCAGGATATCTTGTGACCTTAAATTTTAATAGTTAAACCAAATATCATTGTTTCAAGAATAATGGAGTACTTAAGAAAATGTGCAAAGGCCTCTGGTTTTATTCTTGTCTGTCTGTTGACTTGTGTAATTTATTTAATAAATGTAAAAACAATGAGTGGGCTCTCCTTTTTCTCTTATTTTTTTATTACTGGAAATCAACACAAAGATATTCGTAAGAATTGTTTCAGTGTTTTATCAAATGTCTGTATAAATATGTATATAGAGAGGAAGAGAACATTCAGATTCCAAAAATTAAGTACCAGTACTTGTAATTAGATTACATTTTAAAATACTTGTATTCAGACTGCGGTTCTTTTTTTTTAATTGATTGCATGTTATAATGGCATTAGTGCTTAAATCATTTACACTTTAATCATACTTACAATATGTAAGATTTTTGGATTAAAATATCCAAAAACCACTAGAACAATGTTATATATTTTGTTGACTTGTGCACTTACATTATCCCAAATGTTTCCAAGAATTTTTAAATCCAAAAAAATAAGCAGTTTTAACCAGGACACGGACCGTGTCTGTGCGTTGCCTATCAATTACCCATGTTACCCATGATTTCCAGTTTTATTTTGTACAACAAACCCCAAAATATGCTTTAATTATGTTTTATTAGACAAGGGAACAACTGTTTGGAGACATTTATAGGGAAAACTAATACTGTATAGTATAGCATTTTCTCCTTCCACGCTAAATCTCGGTGTCATCAAGCTATGCCTTTGTTTTGAAAAGGTGACCTTTAGCAGCAAAAAATTACATAGTGTGCCTTAATAGCTTTTAATTAAACTCATGAAATTGTAGGTTTATAATCTTTTCAAATGCTTATTAGATATAAAAAAAATAATGTGCACATTATATGCCTTTAAATAAAAAATATTAACTTTTGAAAACTATAAGAATCTTAGATTTTTATTTCATTATTTTGTAATTTTACATTTTTTTAAATATTTTTTATATTTGGCACTTCATAGCTCAAGGCTAATAACATTGAAGTCATTGTATGATATCGGCAGTTAACAGTCTGGGAAAGAGGGTGGGATCAAAGGATAAGGGAAGCTCGTTTCAGATTCAGAAGGCTGGGCAAATAGCTGGAATTCCGTTTCCGCTCCTGTTCCAGGGATTTTACGCACTCCATCAGCGGGGAAAAATCACATATTATTACACTTTTCTGACCCTCACCGTTACCGATGGCTTCTTCCCCGCAGAAATCCCCGTCTTCTCCCAAGTCGCCAACTCCAAAGTCTCCGTCCTCCAGAAAGAAAGATGACTCATTTCTGGGAAAACTTGGTGGGACTCTGGCCAGGAGAAAAAAGGCGAAAGAAGGTAGCGATTGAGTTTAAATGCCTTTGTTTTTGCCAGATGTTTCGCGCGTTTAAAATATTAAACAGCAGATCTAACGTTAGTCATGATAGTTCTGCTTGAAAGTAGCCTACAAGAAGCCTACATAACTTCAGAAGTCTAAATAATTCCCATCCTCCAATGGTTACGATATGAGCGTGTGTTAACACTCTCAACATCTATGTTGCTTGTATACATTTTAAAAACCTCAAAAGAAACGTCAACGTGGTGTGTTTTAAAGTAGTGAGAAATGTAATGTTTACACTCCAAAGTTTGTGCCGCTTTCCAGCGAGATTCGATTCGCGGACGAATCACTCTTTTGAGTCGGATCTTTTAAATGAATCATTTCACAAATGCGGTCTTAAACTGAAACCTGGCGCTTCTCTAACACGGTTGAATCGACTCTTTGAACCGAGAACCGTCTCTTTTGAACATGTCTAGCTCCTGGTCCTAAAACTGATGAGTAAATTGATGAGACATATGGGGGCGAAGGCAACACTTTATTTTACAGTGTCCTTGTTACGTATGTTACATGTACTTAACTTACCATAGTAATAATAGTAAATGATGCATAATTACAACCCTCAACACCCAAACCCTAAAACTACCATAACCTTATAGTAATGTAATTAATTAATATTACTATAAATATTACTACTTAAATATATAATTACACTGTAACAATGACACCGTAAAAAAATAATAAAGCGTAATGGGCCAAAATCAAGTTATTTTAGAAAGGCAAATAGAAATGTTATAAATGAAACAAAGTTAATGTGTGTATAATCTTAAGAGTTAGATTATGCAATATAGACAGTGCATCCGTGCGGTTAATAAGTAAAAATCTGATTATCTGTTAGAAAACTGAATTATAAACCATGAAAGACAATCCTATACTGTTAGCTACGAGGTTGTTGATCAAGGGCCCTTTTATCAAGGACAACATCCTGCATTATTTCCACTTATTTTATAAATAATCATGTTTAACAGTGGAATTCCTGAAAAACTACAATACCCATGATTCTGTACAGAATCTCCACCAATCAGATCATCAAGACAAGCAAATTGCACCTAAAGAACTCTTTAGTGCTCGCCCACTCCTGTGAAGCATTGCAAAAGATGTAAAGAGTCAGTTTCCCTATGCTCTCAAAATACTTCAATATTTGTGTATACATATGCATATTTTTCTATCAATGTTAAATATTGTTTCTGTGTATATAATCAACCTTTAAATCAATATTTTAATATTTATTATATTATTTATTTTTATTTTGTAAATTGATATATGTGTTATATCCACACAAAGTAGTTCACTTAAGATTTTAACAGTAGTTATTCAGAGATTTATTAGTGATTTTTATTTGTGCTCCATTTTGGGCACTTTAAAGTATGCGCCCTAGAGGCATGATATTCACCACACCTGAAAATGACTGCGTCATCGAATCACTCTGAAAACCTCTAAACTACAGTCTTGAGTAGCAATAATCAGCCTTTTTATAGTCTAGAAATCATATGTTGGCACATTATAGTGTTCTCAAGCTCTGTCTTCAGCTGACACCCTGCTTCGGCAGTGTTTTTCTAACCATGTAAGGTATTCTGTCTGGACGAGGCTTGAGATTGTTATTGTACAGGAATGAGAACAGTCATCTCAGCCTTGAGACAAGAACAGCTGCGAAACTAGGCCGCAATGCCCAATAATAATCCTGACAATTTATTGCGATCCGCATCCTTAACAAATAAAAATATATTAGTTTTGTTGTTGTCCTCTTACCCAGTAAGTAAATTAGGCCGTGTGCCGCTACCCATTACATTTGAGTGTTTCTTCTGGGTTTGCACGATTCCCAGAGAGCACTTCTGTGATGATTGCATGGCATCCATCAGCACTTGCAAGGCCGATTCAGAGGAAAAAGCAGCTGAGCCTTCGGATTCTCTGACTGTCTATTTCTCTGTCTCTTATTCACCCACGCACAGGACGAGAACTGTGATCTGGATGGGTAATTGACTATTTCTTAGTATGCGGTACATTTACTAGTAGTTACACAAATGAAAATATGAATCCAGTCCAAACCTGCTCCAAACATATGCTGTTGTTTTTTTCCTGTGGGTTTTTATTTTTATGCAACTTTATTTTTTAATGCAACTCTTTCCATATAATGACAGTTTCAGCTTCAAAAAGTGCTTATAGTGTTAGTTCACCCAAAAATGAAAATTCTGTCATTAATTACTTAACCTCATGTCGTTCGACACCCGTAAAGGCTTTCATTGACACCAATGTCATTTCCTCTCTCCAGACCCATAAAACAAGGCACTAAAGGCGTTGTTACAAAGCCCATCTCACTACAGTGTGTCTAAAATCTATAAAGCGACGAGAATTAGTTTTTGTGCGCAAATAAACTAAATAACGACTTGTATAGTGATGGGCCGATTTCAAAACAAAGCTTTGAACATTATGAATCAGCGTATTGATTCATGATTCGGAACGCGTGTCAAACCGCCAAACTGCTGAAATCACATGACTTAGGCGATCCGAATCATGTATCGATACCCTGAGTCATAACGGTTTGAATCTTTGTTTTGGAATCAGCGTTATTTAGTCGTTATTTAGTTCGTTTGTTTTTTGCGCACAAAAACTATTCTCGTCGCTTTATAAAATTATTTTAGAGACAATGTAGTGAGATGGACTTTGTAACGACGCCTTTAGTGCCTTTTATGGGTCTGGAGAGAGGAAATGACATCGGTGTCAATGAAGGCCTGTCTGAGCCATCGGATTTAAACTAAAATATCTTCATTTGTGTTCTGAAGATGAACGGAGGTCTTACGGGCGTCGAACGACATGAGGGTAAGTAATTAATGACAGAATTTTCATTTTTGGGTGAACTAACCCTTTAAATCTAAACGCACCCTAGCGGCAGCAAATCTAACCTGCTGCGAGTGTCGTCTAGCAACTCTCAATACCCTTCTGAGCTGTAAACGCCAAACTCTGGTCGGGCCAACCACATCGTGTATAGAGTCGGTGGGCGGGGCTTAACATAATGATGGCAGAGTTGCGCTTGCATGCTTCTAGTAAACACAGAAACTGGCGAACGGCGTTTTTTCGAATAAGCTTTGACCGCGACTCTGGAAGACTTGGAGTTAAGCTTTTCTCTGAGAAAAGAACAAAGAACGGCACTGAAGTCATTCTTAAGAAGGGAAGATGTGTTCTGAGTTTTGGCGACCGGATACAGTGAAAGTTTAATCTGTCAACGAGCTCTGCTTCACCTTCGTTGCTCTGGTTGGTTGTAGCGCTATCCTATCGCGTGCACGCCGTGCAGAGGGAGTTTGAAAGACAACCGTTTATCTGCCCCTCGGATTGAGCCCTGTCCAAGTTTCCAGACCAAACATCTTGATGTGGGTCTGGTTTGTCAGGCTACTTTAAAACATCATAAAAGAGAGATCTTCCGATGGTCTTGTTGTTGACTAATATTTCTGAAGAAATTGTGGTGCTCATTGTTGAACATCCCATGTTAACCTCATCGCTCATCATAATACAAGATACATGACATCTCTGTCATGCCGTTGGATTGTATGCACCCCCACGCCAGTGAGAAGAAGCAGCAGGAGAGCAGCTGTGCGTGAGGTCGAGAGGGTGTTGATTAATAGGATATCGTCCTCCATGGGAGGCCTCTGGAATCCAGCACAGGATGTTCGCATCCCCATAATCAACGCTGTAGACAGTGATGCATGCTGGGTTGCTGAAGGAGCGAAGAGCTGGAGTCTTGGGTTTGTCTCAGAGGATGTTGAGAATGTCGACGTTTTCCTGAAATCTAATAAAATGAGACATGATGATAGTGTTGTGGGGAGTCGCCGGGTGTTGCTAAGATGTTTTTGGTCATTGTCATGACTTCCGGGCTTAAAAACCTGCCTTGAGCGGCCTTGAAACTGGCCTTCAACTCATGGAAAAGATGTCATTGAACAAGTATTTAAAATATACTGTCTAAATTATTAATTTGTAGAGTAACTTTGAAATCATTACATTGTTAAATATATATTTTTTTAAAGGTTGATTAATCTAGTTTAAAAAATAATTTATCAATTGAAAGCAATATTTTTTCAGCATTCTTTGATGAATAGAAAGTTAAAAAATAAACAATTATTTGAAATAAATCTTTTGAAACCTTATAAAACAGCAATAACACAAGGAATAAAACACGGTTTCTTTCTTTTTTAGGCCACTGTATTCAGTAATAATTTGTTACCTCTCTCCTGATGTGTCCTGTATCCTATAGTATCGGAGCTGCAGGAGGAGGGGATGAACGCCATTAATCTCCCCATGAGTCCCACACCTTTTGAGCTTCATCCTGAGGACATCATGCTAGGTACTGAACCCGTAGACAGATTATTCAATTGATGCTCCCTCAAGTTATTAATAAGCCCTTACACCTTCCTGTCCTCCTTTTTTCCAATTCCTGTCTGTCTCTTTCTCATAGAGGAAAATGAAGTCCGCACTATGGTGGACCCGAACTCGAAAAATGACCGAAAACTCCAGGAACTCATTAAGGTTTGTGTTTAAAAATAAGAAAAAATGTAAATTCTCTCACCATTTATTCACCCTCATGTCATTCCAAACCCTGTGAAACACCCATGATCATGCCTAAATTAGGTGCTCATCGACTGGATCAATGATGTCCTGGTTGGGGAAAGAATCATTGTGAAGGACCTGGCTGAAGATCTCTATGATGGACAGGTTCTCCAGAAGCTTTTTGGTACAAAATCTCTGATTATTTTACTATATGGCTTCTTCTGATTTGACTAAGTTCTACCATAGTCAAATCAGAAGAATCTTCTCCACATCTTTATTCTGATTTGGCCTTGTGCTTCTTCTGTCCTGTAGAAAAGCTTGAAGGTGAGAAGCTGAATGTTGCGGAGGTGACCCAATCTGAGATTGCCCAGAAGCAGAAGCTGCAGACGGTTCTGGAGAGAATCAATGACGCGCTGAAGGTCTCCACCAGGAGCATCAAGTGGACCGTTGACTGTAAGTCCCTAGAGCTTCAACATGAGTTGTTCAAATGATCCTAAATAAGACAAGACAAGTGTTATGTTAAATATGGACCTTGCTAAGTGTCCACTTAGACATGCCGTGGTGCACTTTACAAAGTAAAGTCTTTTTAAAGCGCTATTGATGGGGGGGTTTCTCGTAGCTTTGAGCTTCAAAGGCTTGGAAAACACTTAAGGTGATGTAACAGTGTCTTTTAGTGGATTTCAATCTCTTCAGTTATGTGGAAGAGACACTTAAGGTTGAAAGATTTATGCACTATTGATTTTCGTATTTAGTGGAGGTGAACATTAATCCTGTTGATTTAATCTTTTCAAATGAAACTAAGAAACACTAAGATTTGAATTTGGTGTGAAATGCAGTAAAAATGTAGGGCGGGAGTTGATTTTGTCCATCGGGAATTGTTTGGATGGTCGTGGTTTGCTATTGGTCAATCTCAATAGGTAACTCCACCCTCTTGTCCTTAAACACGTCATCAGAGAACTGCTGCAAGAGGGATAATTATTTTTTAATTTTATTTTTTAATTATGTGTACATAAATCATTTATTTAAAAAAACACTGCAATATTCCAGAAAAATAAGAATTGTCAGTTGATTTCATGGTGACTTTCCTTTTTTTTCACCATTTGCTAGCGGTTCACGCTAAGAGCATTGTGGCCATCCTGCACCTGCTGGTGGCGCTTTCACAACACTTCAGAGCCCCCATTCGCCTCCCTGACCATGTGTCCATTCAGGTGGTTGTGGTCCAGGTATGTACACTCTGTTTTAGACTGTAATGCTATCTGCTAATAAAACTTTGTTGATATGATGCTAAAAGGCCTAAAGTAACAGTTATGTTTACGTTTAATTATCAACTTGTCAAACAAATTCTTCTCACAAATATCCACAAAGGGTTATTTATTTATTTTTGACCTACCAATGTATTTTAGGAAAGATAGCAAGTCAGAATAGAAAGTTCTAATGAAAGCTAATTAGCTTTACTTTCATCTGTATTTTGTCTTGATTTCTTTTGATATTGTTTTGCTGTATTTCACTGTAACACTGTAAAAAATTATATAAAACAATTAGTTACCTGGTTGCCTTAAAATTGAAATTGAAAAATTGAGTTAAAGGGTTAGTTCACCCAAAAAATGAAAATGAGATGTTTATCGGGTCCCAGCGATAAAGGTTCGGTCCTGCTTTGGAAGCAGACAGTGAGTAAAACTGCTTCAAATGTCTCTGCTGTTGGCTACCGTCGCATGAGTAAACATCAGTAAACGACACGATCGCGTGCTTCGTCATTCAAATGCGCTAACGGACTCCATTGTTGTTCCATGTATAACGTTACACTATTCTGACGTGCAAAACCGTTTTGCTTGCTACTGCTAAGGTCTAGTCGCATACAATAGTCCATAAACCGAATCATGTCATCATAAACTGCGAGTAAACACACACAAATGTTGACAGGCCACTAAATACAGTACATACCACAGAGATGGACGTCCTGCTGTTGCTGTTTCTCCTGTTCAATTTATTTCAGCCTCCGGATCTGATTCTGGATCATATCTGTATTAGCTGAATCCGATCGATAGCCAAGGATTTCTCCACGCTTGAGGACGTCACCTCTTTGTGTGCGCACTCGTGATTCTTTAGCTCCGCCCACACGATACGCCTCCAGGCGCTCGGTTTTTTCAGGAAAGACTCGGTACAGCCTATATTTCTTTTATAAATATAATAAAACTAAAGACTTTACAGAGAGATATGAAGGATGCAATACTACTCTATAGGTACTCAAGATTGACATGAGATTGATTGAAACTGACTGTTTCACCCCCCCCCCCCCCCCCCCTTTAAGTCTTCTAGAGAATTCTAACTCTTGTTGATATCTATTCTGTTCCTTTCCCTTAGAAACGAGAGGGCATTCTCCAATCCCGTCAGGTCATGGAGGAGATCACTGGCAACACAGAGTACGTCAACGCTGCAAATGTCACCCCCACGTGTTCATAAATGTGCCAATATCAGGGTTTAAAGATCATTTGCATTTTTTTAAATGATTCCTTTCATATGTTTCAATCATTGTGTAGTAGATTGTCGCTGTTTTGTCAACCTTTGTGACAACACACACATACATATAAATGCATGCATGCATACATACATACACACACACACACACACACACACACACACATATGTGCACAGCTGACTGTAGAGCTTTCCAACAGGCACCTGGCAGCTGGGGAGATAAGTGTGTGTTTTTGCACGTGTATGTGTGTGTTTGTGGAATACTTCCTGAGGCTGTTATCACACACACAGTAGCTGCTGCTGCCCAGGATGATGGCTGGCAGGAGTGATTAGAGAGTGAGGAGGAGGGGGCCTCATGGGGAGAAAGCCCTGTCCAGGGCTGTCCCAGACTTGCCTGATCAATTTGATCACTCTTCCACATGCCCAAATAGCAGCTGACATTTTTTTGCCTGGCTTTCAGTTACCGTAGCATTACGAAAGATGAATTACCTCCCATGCTGTACAAGAGATGAATGAAATGCATAACAATCAATAATGCGCTGATATAAAAATTCTTGCAGATACCGAAAAGCCATAATTTGTTTTCCTATTATGACCTATGCCCAACTAATTGTCAATATTAAAATATTTACATTTTTAAAACCGAAATATAAGATATAAATCATTTTAAATTCTACATGCATCACAAAATTATAATGTACAGTGCGAAAATTAGAACTTTATTTTGAGATATGCTGATTTCATTAAACTGTGTTATTAAATCAGTGTTTTTAAAGATTCATTTTAAGTGAGCATTTAATGATGGCAAAAGAGGGAATGAGCATGAACATTTAAATAAATCAGCCAATAACGATAAATGAAAAAAAAAAAAAATCTCTAATATCAACCAAATACTGCTATATGATCTTCATATATCCCCTAGAGTAGCTGGAATTATCATGTCAATTTCTAACCGCATGCTTATATATTTAGTACCAAAGTTCAGTCATAATTTAATAGAGGTGTTTTTTACTTTCACAGGGCATTATCAGGCAGGCATGGTAAGTGCATAATAAAGTTATAAGAATAAATTATTAATGTCCATAATTTAGATGTTACGTACACTACTGTTAAAAGTTTGGGGTCAGTAAGATTTTGTATCTTTTTTTAGAAAAGAAATGATTGTTTTATTCAGCAAGGATGCATTAAATTGATCAATTGTTTAAATAGTTGACTGTAAAAAACATTTAAAATGTTTAAAAAGATTTCTGTTTGCTATAAATGCTGTCCTTTTGAACTTTCTATTCATCAGAGCAACAAATCATCATATCAGAATGATTTCTAATTGTTATAATATATATGAAAATAGTTGTCATTTTAGATTGAAATGATGTTACTGTAATTTTTGATAAATAAATGGACTGCAGTCTTGGCATAAAATTCTTATCAACCCCAAACTTTTGAATGACAGTTTAACACTCATCTTTCCCTCGCACTTTGCAACAAATCCTAACCTCGTGGGTCAAATTGACCCAAAGTCCTAAGACTTTTTTTTTTCTTTTTTTGTCCAGAAAGCTTATTTCATTTATATAATATAAAAAATAATTAATGCAATTTATTTGGAGATTTTTTTTCTTTACCTTTAAATTGCTAGATTTTAGCAATAAATAAATCATAATTTAAGCACATTCTTTTAACTTGAATTTAAAACAACTAATAAAAAACAAAATAATAAACCCTTTTAATTCAGCTCAATATCTTAGTGTACTGCTACTAATAATAATAATATCTTATTGGGTGTCTTTTCCGATTTCTTGTGGAAAAAAGATATAACATTTTTAGTTAGAATTTTGAGCATTTTTAGGTCTTTCTATGTTCACTCTAGCTTTTCTCACATTCAATTTATTCCTATGGGGGTTAAATTAACCCGCGAAGGAAGGATTTGTTACTTTTTTTAAATTTCAACAACAAAACTACTTGAATTCAGTCAATTTGTGTCCGTCCGTCCGTCCGTCCGTCCGTCTGTCCGTCCTTGGGTCAAGATCACCCGAGGAAAGGAAAGGATTAAAGGTTGTAGCAGTTTTCTAAACCATGTATGTATTCTTCCATGCAGAGCGTGATGCATTTGATACCTTGTTTGATCATGCTCCTGACAAGCTGAATGTAGTGAAGAAGGTACCAAAGAACACAAATATTAGTCAAATAGACATCCTAAGACAAGTCTGACCACATATGCATCTGTTTTCCATAGACTCTAATCACCTTCGTCAACAAACACCTAAATAAATTGAACTTGGAGGTTGCTGAACTGGATACACAGGTAACTAACAAATGTATCAACACAATAAATATACTGTGACTGTGGTAAATTTAAGCGTTAAGCCATGAGAAATCATCCGTTACAGTGATTTTATAAAATGCAGCAACAACATGATAAAAGGGTATTTTTTGAATAAATTTAATGAAATTACAGTTCTGTCATCATTTATTCCCCTTGATATCACCTGCCACAGTTTAGCTGTGCCAGTCAATCTTTTACATGGAATTATAATGGGAACTGAAGCTTTTAATTTTCAAAACCCACCATAAAATTAGAATTTAAAATTGCTCATTTGATTTGTACTTTTATATTTTAAGTTTTCTAAACCCATATGATTGCTTTGTTTCGCTATTCTTAAAATAAATTAGTTAATTAGCTTATATGTAGGCTGTTTACATTGCCAAATATTTATCGGTTAATAAGACGCTTAATGATTGTTCAAATAACATTCAATCATTTTAATAAGTGTGTATACATTACCATTCAAAGGTTTTGGGTCAGTAGGATGTTTTTTTTAATGTTTCGTAATCAAAGTTATTTTTAATCAAAAATACAGTTACAACAGTAACATTATGAAAAAAATATTACAATTTAAAACAACTGTTATCTTTTTTCATAATTTTAAAATGTATTTGAATTTTGTGATGCAAAGCTGAATTATCAGCATCATTACTCCAGTCTTCAGTCACATGATTCTTCAGAAATCATTCTAATATGCAGATTTGATGCTCAACAAACCTTTCTTACTATCAATGTTAAAAACAGTTGTGCTGCTTAATATTTTTGTGCAAACTGTGATCTTTATTTAGAATTCTTTGATGAATAGAAATTGATTTACTGTCACTATTAATTTAATGCATCCTTGCCGAATGAATGTATTATTACTTAGAACAGTACGTATCTGTTTTATGTAAATTTGCATTTCTCAATTTAACGTCTATGACAGGATTGATTTGTTCTTACTGAGGCATGTTTGTAGTTTGCAGATGGTGTGTATCTGGTCCTGCTGATGGGACTTCTGGAAGGATACTTCGTCCCCCTCTACAACTTCTTCCTGACCCCTGAGAATTTTGACCAAAAGGTATAAATTATAAGTGCATCTGCGGTTAGCGTGCTTCAGTGTGGGAAGCCATCCTGGTGTACTCTGTTGAGTGTCATTGAGAGGGGGTGGTGTTGACAGTCAGCCCAGAGTACAGGCTGCTCACCTGGGTCACGTCCAACAAGCCCAACCCGTGCCAAATGGGCATGTCGCACCAGGATGCATCTGTAATCTGCCTCTGCACAGGAAACGGATAAGTGGTGTGATGTGTGGCTCTCTTCTAATATCCAGTGCTTGTGTGTGGATTTCAGAGATAACTGCTTTAGGTCCAGTTTTGGGAAATCACTTTTTAAAAGAACAAAATAAAAAAACATGTACCCCTCTTTGTACTTCTTCAAGGTGTCAAAATAGTGTTTTTTCGTTTTTATCTGCAGGTTCATAATGTGTCTTTCTCCTTTGAGCTGATGCAGGATGGTGGCCTAGAGAGGCCCAAGCCCAGGCCTGAGGGTAATTATGCCTTTGTTTTCTGCATATCCTATCATTGTAATTGTGTGGTTGACATCCTATTTAAAAACGATTTGTCTTGTCAGGGTTGTACTATGCTACTGATGTTTTCCCAATTCTCAAATGTTGCTCTTTTAACCTGAAAGTCATTTTTAAAGTATTTCTTAAAATCCTCGCATATGGAAGTTTCAGAGATAATTAAAAAAAATTACATTAAAAACAGGCCTTTGTTGTGATGTGCTGTAAATATAATTTACATAATCTACTTTTTTTGCTGAATATCTTATACATAATTCTCACATTTTGAATATAAATATTTAAGTGCTCTCAATCAATTAAAACATTTTTTTCTGTAATTAATCGCGATTAATTGCACCTAACAAAAAAGTTTTTAATGTATTTTATATTGTCATAATTCCCCATCTAATCTCCAAATTAATTTATAAACAACATAAAGACAGTATATTTTAAATATTGTATCTAAATAGCCTACAGATATTGAAAAAAGTTATCAAACACTTCACAGTCTTCACTGCATAAATGAAATATAGATTAATTCTTATTAAAATGACAAAAGTTCAGTCAAGAGCATTGAGAATTTCTGTCTTTGTTTTATGGGTCCTGCACACTGTGCAATTCTTTTCTTTTCTTTTCTTTTTTCTTTCTTTTTTTTCAAAATCCTTTGCCAATGTTGCTTGTCAGACTGTACGAACATGATCCCCGATGTAAGCCAAGTCACACTGTAAGATATCAGTTGTCATTAATGTCAGACTGCGTTATAGAGATATTCAGTGTTATTCACTTCAGCTGCATCTTTGTGGTCATAATGTTATGCCTGATTGGTGTATATGTGTTATAATTAATAACTACCTTCTTACAAGAGCTAGTTTAACATATCAGCAGTTCACAGGGATAGGGATACTTTACAAATTTTAAATAAAAAAGTAATGCAATAATTTACAAATCAAATACACTTATATTTTATTCACAATATAATATAGATAAAATCAAATGATGAAACACATTCCAAAAAAGTTGGGACAAGTAACAATAAGAGGTGGGGAAAGTAAAATGTACATATAGAGAACAGCTGGAGGACCAATTTACAACTTATTAGGTAAATTGGCAACATGATTGGGTATCAGAAGTCAAGATGGGCAGAGGATCACCAATTCCCCCAATGCTGTAGTGAAAAATAGTGGAGCAATATCAGAAAGGAGAAAGATTGTTTCTCAGAGAAAAATTGCAAAGAGTTTAAAGTTATCATCATCTACAGTGCATAATATCATCCAAAGATTCAGAGAATCTGGAACAATCTCTGTGTGTAAGGGTCAAGGTGGGAAAAACCATACTGGATGCCCGTGATCTTCAGGGCCCTTAGACGGCACTGCAGCACATACAGGAATGCTACTGTAATGGAAATCACAACATGGGCTCAGGAATACTTCCAGAAAACATTGTCGGTGAACACAATCTAATTCGCCGTTGCTGAAAAAAAACTAAACAAGAAGCCATATCTAAACATGATCCAAAAGCACAGGTGTTTTCTCTGGGCCAAGGTTCATTTACAAATGGACTGTGGCAAAGTGGAGAACTGTTCGGTGGTCAGACGAATCAAAATTTGAAGTTCTTTTTGGAAAACTGGGATGCCATGTCATCTGGACTAAAGAGGACAAAGACACCCCAAGTTGTTATCAGCGCTCAGTTCAGAAGCCTGCATCTATGATGGTATGGGGTTGCATGAGTGTGTGGCTCGGGCAGCTTACACATCTGGAAAGGCACCATCAATGCTGAAAGGTATATCCAAGTTCTAGTACAACATATCCTCCCATCCAGGCGTCGTCTCTTTCAGGGAAGACCTTGCATTTTCCAACATGACAATGCCAGACCACATACTGCATCAATTACAACATCATGGCTGCGCAGAAGAAGGATCCGGGTACTGAAATGGCCAGCCTGCAGTCCAGAACATTCACCCACAGAAAACATTTGGCTCATCATAAGATGCGACAAAGAAGACCTAAGACAGTCAAACAACTAGAAGCCTGTTTTAGACAAGAATGGGACAACATTCCTATTCCTAAACTTGAGCAATTTGCCCCCTCAGTCCCCAGACGTTTGCAGACTGTTATAAAGAGAAGAGTGGAGGTCACACAGTGGTAAACATGGCCTTGTCCCAACTTTTTTGAGATGTGTTCATCCCATTAAATTTAAAATCAACATATTTTTCCCTTAAAATGATACATTTTCTCAGTTTAAACATTGATATGTCATCTATATTGTATTCTGAATAAAATATTGAACAAAAAAAACATTCTGTCCCAACTTTTTTGTAATAGGGTTTGTATAAAGTTAATGCAGTGTATATACTACAATCAATTTATAGTGTATGAATGTAGTCTTTATACTGTGTGTGTTTGTGTGTGTATTTGAATGAATATCAGGTTAAATGTGTGTCTAGGTTTGTTAGTGTTTGCATTATGCCATTGAGTCCTTGAAGTCAAAGGTACATTATTTAACATCGCATAAATCTACTTCATGCTATAAATCAATTCAAACAAGTACTGGAACTAAAATGAAAGGGAATGAATGAGTGTTTTAGCTGCTCAAGGTATTTTTTAGAGCGAGGCAATTGTAACTCCATAAAAGCTTTTGTTCTCAAATTTCCGAATGACTAATTTTTGTTCCTCTCTTTTGTTCCAGATATTGTGAATTGTGACCTAAAATCGACACTTCGAGTCCTTTACAACCTTTTCACCAGGTATAGACACGTGGAATGAGTCGAAACAGGAAACACATCTATGGGATCACAAGTTTTTATGAGGCTGACAAACAAAATATGCTGTTAAAATGATTGTGGAGTGTTGTATAATACCCCTATACATACGGCTAATAATTGTCGAAGTATTTTTTCTTGTAATCTAGATGGATGAAAACACACTTAAGAAAATAACACTATGCATATCAATGTTTTTTAATGAAAGCATTCCATTCCTCAGATGATGCATAACTTCGGCTTTTATATGTGATCATTCAATTAGCTGTTAAATCTGTCTGAAATGTAGTCATTCTAAAGTGCTTAAACAGACGAATGAGAGAAAATATCCAGCTTGCACTACATTATATTACATAAAAAACTATATTATCTTAAGTCACAATATTTGCTTATATTTCTAAGTGGGTGTCTGGCCAAATAATGTTAGTTTTTATATCTGTCCACTTGCATAGTCTATCTGCATCAACCCAAAAAAATGAGTATGCTGTTGTCACACAAGTGTGGCTCAATTTGTTATTTTAAAGACTCTTCATAGCAATTAATTTATTTTCTTATGTCTTAAAACATGTTTTTTTTAGATCATTATTGGGGAACATTTGTACTTAAAAGGATACATGGATTTAATTCGATGTGGTGCAACTTTGTGAAAGCTACAATACTTTTTTCATACCTTGTTTGGCTGATATCATTCCAGTAGCATCATTTGTGAAACTCCGTTTCATCAGCACCTGAAAAATGTTACAAAATCTACATTAAACGTGCATGAATCATAGCCTATTGTGATTGTCAGATTTTATCTTTCCATTCCATTTCCTCCCTCTGTCGAGCCAAAGTCTGCATTCTTGAGTGCTGTACTTTAAGCCGTCTTGTCACTGATAGACTCGGTTCACTTCACTCACTGGAACAGATGCTTACGCCGTTCAAAATACCGCAGGGATGACCAGCAGACATGGGCCCTCTTTGTCCTTATTTAAGTGGAAGGCTGTTTGGGGGTAATTTACTTCCATTCAAAACCATCAATGTCCACATGGGGAACCGGTGCTTGAAAAAAAATCGCTTTAACATTCTTATTGGATTCTTTCAAAATTGCAGCAAATCGGAAAAAATTGTCTAATTTGATCTTGGCAGACTCCATATGCTATTATAACCACCAATAAATATAACAAAGATAAACATTCTAATGTGGAACATCTGTTTTGAGACACTGTATGAACAAATACTGTTGGTTTAAACAGAAGAAAAATTCTCTAATCTTTCTGCCTTAAAATTCTTGTGCCTGGTTTGCTTTAGAAAATCTTCAGATCTTTATGTATAATAAGAGTTCACATTTCCCTTGGAAAATGCTTGTCGAGCATGACTTACATCAACAATTCTAGGGTGTTTGTGTGCTGTTGCTAGTGGTTTTCTAATGGACAAAATCAAAATAAACCCCAGCCAAGTCTCTGATATTCTGGCCCCCTTTTAAATTCAAGTGGGTGTTTCACCAAATGTTATGGTCCTCCAGTCAAATTTAAAAAAGTCTGATCAATTAGAAAAGTAGATGGTCACATTAACGAAATTTCGCAAATAAAGAGAGGTCCATTGTTTACTGTCAATAGAGTAGTGTTGGTCAATTTGCGTGGAAGAACCTGCATGGGAAAATGTGCATGGGAAAAGAAAAGTTTCGCATGAAATTCCTATTCAAATGACTAGGATTCGGTTATGGAATGGTTATATTTGTGCCAATAGCTAACAATACATTGTATGGGTCAAAATTATCAGGATTTTGTTAAAGGTGTCATGAACTGGCTTTTTAAAATATTTTATACTGTTTTCTGAGATCAACTAATGACGTTTGTGTAGTTTTTCCATTCAAAAACCTCATAACCAATAAGTGATAGGCTATTTTCTACACTGGTTTTGAGGCTCTCTCCAAAACGCTGGGTTTTGATGGGCATGCCGCACTGGAGACTTGGAAGTAAACCCCCACGGCTAGGATTGGATAATATTTGCATATTTAATGAGTTTAAGCTTAGGTCACAAAGGAGAGATTGAGGGAGAAGCGGCAACCGGAATGATTTTCTCGATCACAGGACTTGTAAACGTCTTTATCAAACAAACACAATGATTTATTTCTCATCCACCCGCAATGGATTGGACTATTATTTTTATATTACACACACACGTGCGCGCACCGCCCTTCAAATTTCAAGTCAAGAGAGACAACGGCACAGATCAAGAACAGAATATTATGAGATTCATCAGCCTGCCTTTCTGTTAGACACGTACACATAAGCAAAACGATCCATAACAATGCAATACTATTACATATAAAAACACGTTTTACTCACATAAGTGTGTTGCACCATTCCTGTCGGATCCAAATCCAGCATCGCCCGGAGATTTGTTTGCAAAAGATCCCGCAGTGAACTGAAGCGAACACCACTGTTCCCCACGTGAGCTGGAAGTTCAAACACTCATTCCTAATATTAGGATCCGAAGGTACAACCAGGAATAACGCAATATTTTGCTATCTTCCTCGGCGTGTTTATTGTTGTTGGCTAGCTAGCTCTAGCCTATCCCCTCCATGAGTCGATGGGCGGGGCTCCTGAATAAGACTTGCTATAGAGGCGGTGTTTTGTAGCGCTATGGCGTAAGAATGAAGCACAAGACCGTTTGCTGGGCCTGGTGTTTATAAAAGCTTTTCTTTGACTAAGAAGGACATTTTCAGCTCTGAAACTTAGAGGACATTCTCATATTACCATGACCTTTTATATATCAAAAGCTCAAGAAAAAGTTGATTTCTCAATTCATCACCCCTTGATTGTTCCATGAAGATCTTTTGTAAATTTCCTACTGTAAATATATTAAACATATTATATATATATATATATATATATATATATATATATATATATATATATATATATATATATATATATATATATATATATATATATATATATATATATATATATATATATATATATATATAATATTATAAGCAGTAATATGCATTGCTAAGGACTTCATTTGGAAGTCCTTAGCATTTGGACAACTTAAAAGGCAATTTTCTCAATATTTCAAATTTTTTTGCAGCCTCATAGATTTTCAAATAGTTGTATCTAGGCCAAATATTATCCTATCCTAACAAACCATACATCTATAAAAGCTTATTCATTCAGCTTTTAGATGATGTATAAACCTTAGTTTGAAAAAAAATGACCCTTATGACTGGTTTTATAGTCTAGGCGGGTCACATTTCCCTGACTATAATATGCCTTAAAAATATGCATATAAACTATGATACTACTTGCCATCTTCTGCACCACTGTTTAAGAGACCTCAGTCATGTCATTTCTGGGAAATGTCACATATGGGTGGAGTCTAAATTATTTTTGCCGAAGAATGGTTGGTGTGACGGGGTTGAGTTCAGACGTGAAGGACATAACTTTATGACAGAATGCTTGGTGTATGATAGAAATTAGATATTGAATACAAATAATTAAAAGTGATTTAAATGCAAAAATTATAATGGACAAAGCAAATTGTGAAAACCTTTTAACATTTCATTTTAAAAAATCTGGTGGGCTGCAATATTACCTGGATTTTGCTCATTATCCTGAGCAACTGCAAGCGTAATATTACACTTCTAATCAAACTATGGCCTTATTTGAGGCATCGTTTATGTCAGTAGCACAAAAGGAATGTGTTTTAGTCCTTTGTTTTAAAATGATCTCCCATAATGAAGATACAACAGAAAAACTGATAAAATATAATATGATTCACTATATGTAGCTCGGTTTTAAATAGTGGAAAAGAACATTACAAATGAAACGCATATTATGCAATTTTCACACATTCTGACTTCCTGTTATGCCAAAAGCAAGTGATTATTGTAATCTGAGGGGGAAATTACAAAAAGGACACCTGGGTAATTGACTGACCTGTGCGTAATGTCCTGAATTGCAGTGTTGCCTCCTTTAGAATACAATTATTTAGCTTTTCTTAACATGTGTTCTCTCTCTCTTAAGCATTTGCCTCTCTGCCTATCTGTTAGCCCATATGTCACCTGATGCTTCGGAGCCTTAGTGTGTCGATTTTCAAAGTTACGCTGGCCTGAAATTCAACTGAACATCAAAGGTAGAAAGGCATTCATCCTCAACATCAAACATGCCTCTGAGGGCTCCATTTATTAAACATTTACAGGAAAGACATGACCTCCAATCTGCTAAAGAGCGTTTATATTCTTTTTGGCTGCATGTTGTTGATTAATATATCCATTCATACATCGCATCTGAATGTCATATCTAAGAACAATTAATGTTATATTTATTATAGATATGCTCCTTTCTCTGTGAATATCATGGTAAGAGAAACGCACAAGGTCTTCCTCACTGTTTCCTTTTCATGTCTTTCATTTGCGTCCCTATAGAATGTGAGAACAACATTCTGCTAATGGCAGGCTCAGGCACGCTGGCATGCTCTCACGGGGTAACAGTAACAAGTTAACAAGCTGCTTCATTGCTTGTTCTCCAGATCCAATTATATGACTATTTAATTACACCCCTTCATATTGCTCCTGCTCTCTCCTCCTGTAAAAGCACATATACCTATTGATTTTCAAGGATTTTTTCCGTTTTACCCGTTTTGTTCGCTGTTCTTGTGAAGTGTGTTCGCTGGATGCATCTATCATGTGCTGTTTTTAACATCACAAGTGCTGTTTTTAATGAGCAGCATTTTCATCTTACCTTTCAAAGCAAGCCTCTCTCCTCTTTCTTTACGTGTTATGCACACTGTAAACCCTAATGCTCAAGATAATTAATTGGTTTGAGTAGAGCCAACTCAAATTAAACAGATTAGTTCAAACAAAGTAACTTTTATGAGTATTTAGAACTTTCTTTTTTTTAGTTCTCAAAACTCACACATTTTGAGTAATCTAAATTGTTTTGAATTTTATGAACTTGTTTCTTTTAATACTAGACTATAAACCAAAACTGGGATGGGATTTCTATTTCCCAGCATGCTTTGCTATGGCTCTCAAAAGGGACAGTAAATGCATAAATTAGTTTTTTGTTTTTTTTGTGTGTGTGTATGTGTGTGCAATATTTACGTTTAATTGAAGATTTAGTAGTGTTTAATGTTTTGTTATGCTAGAAGAGTTATTTTATGTTGTTGTTTTTTTTTTGTAGGGTTACCATGGTGAACAATGAGTTTAGTTTGAGAACAGATGTTCTATATTGCTATAGATGTTCTGTATTAAACAGATGTATTATATTGCTGTCCTCATTTAGCAAGTGCTATGCTAATGCTACCAAAGCATTGTGTAACCAATTAGTAAGGTGGAATTTATTGTATTAGCTAAGCAAGCCAAGTTTTCACTACTAAAAATTTGAGATCACATGATATTTTGAAGTTAAATGTATGAATTAGCTTACTGAAATATTTCAAGTTCAGAGCAATTCAAATGTAAGAGTACAAAATAAAAATCTGCGAGTTCTGCTTACTTAAACTTTAAATTTCGTAACTTAAATTTTTTTTTTTTAGTTTTGCCAATTTATTTGGGTTTACAGTGCACATTTCTGTCAGGATCACTATGGTCAAAGATTAATGACAAGTCGTTTGGATTGGTGGTGGTTCTGTTCTGGGCAAGAACTCCCTGCCCATGCAGCCTAGCATAAGAGAAGGGAGTGCTGTGATAACCCCCTTAGGGTAAACAGAACAGAACCGGCATAAATGTATTGCAGATATCATTAAAGTTCTGAATGACGATGATTTAATGTAACAACAAGTCATAAATCAAGATAAAGGAATATGAGAAGGCCAAGTCCTGACTGTGGACGAGAGAAAAAGCTGGGGATGGAGGAGCCAATGTGATAAAGCTGCTAATACTTTATGAACCTATATAAGGATGCTGTGAATGGCGTTGAAGACATGGATCAGCTGATGCACGCTTGACTCACGTGACCTGCCAGAACTAACTCTACGCTTGATTTGTGTGTTAAATTACCAGTTGATTAAAAGAAATGTGTGTGTGGCCTGGTAAACCCATGGGGACAAAATGTGTGTAGGGTTATAACTTTTTGACTATTTTCAAATAAAAGATTTCCTGTATCATAAATTGATTAACTTTTTGCTTAAAAATCAATAAAAAATGCCCTAATTCCTATTAGTTTAAAAAAAAAAAGGTCACCCCATATCAAAACTTGGAACAACCACATAACAAACATTACTGCTTATAAGTAGCACTTCCTAAAACATTCTGGAACTGTTTAGAACATTCTGGAACTTTCTAGGACTGTTGAGAACTTTCAATCTGATAGAAGGAGGATGTGTGCATTTAGAATAATCTTCACAAGAAGAAAAGTGTAAAATGCCACTCCAAATACAAAGTTTCTTGGAGCGGAAATCAAAGGAAGAAAGGGGTGAATAGTGGAAATTTCCATAGAAGCCACAAAATCATTTTCCAGTTCAATTTATTCTTCCATAATTTTGTGACTTCTGTCAAAGCATTTCCTTGACTAGCTTTTGTCTGTTTTTACCACAAGATGGCAATGGTACATATAATGACTGTATTATATTATCAATGTTAACAACCCTTCTGTGGGTCGAGTGGTAACTTGAATGTCTATTTTGTTTCCTCGTGCAATGTAAATATAACCAAAATGTAAAAACTAACCAAACCCTTAATTTATCAATATTGTTTTTTTTGTTGCATTTTGTGTCACTTGTTGTTTAAAGTCACCATGAAATAAATGCAGTTCCCTTTTCTACAGAATATCAGTCTTTATTATAACTTATTTATGCATTTTTTAATTTATGTGCCCTTGTAATCTTTAATACAATTTGTTTAATCAAATTAATTGAATCAAATTAACTCCCCCTTCCACTTGGGACATCTTTCGTGATGACGTGAAGGGACATCTGTCACTCAGATCACAGCAATAGCCAACCACAACCATCTTATCAGTTCCTGATTGACAAAATCAGGGTAGGGCTATTTCATGCATACTAAGCTTTTACACTGTTCAGACACTTTTTACACTTTTTTTACACATTGACAAAGTTTAAAAAAAATAAATTGGACATTTGATGGAGTATTTCTGTGCCACAAATACTTCTTCCGATTTCTCACAAGTTTCGTAAAGTTTTTTTTCGAGTATGGGTCTGCGTGACTTCAACAATGGTGGAGTTACCTTTTATGGGCACTTCTGCCGGAAGGGCACGCGCGCACTCTTTCGACCAGAGCAAGAGAGCTAAAGCAGCGCGTCCAACAACGGGCTTTGCTCGGGTTTAGGGAAGTTGTTGGTTGCGATGCGCTGCGCTGCGCTGGTCACAGGACTTCACAAAATCAACAACGCCACCAAACAAGTATGTTTAGACAATCTTGTTCAGTTTGTTCCCTACATTTCGATGATGATTGTTTTATAAACGAGGCTCAGTTCAATTCCAGATTTGCTGACCATCTAATGCTGGAAGATAGAGTGGTCTTGGTGATAAAGGTTCATGGTCATGTGTAATCACAGGTGGTCAGTAGTCTAAAACTGCTTAAAATGTCTGTTTGTGTGTTGTTGGCTATTGGCTCATAAGTGCACATCAAAAAACAACACGATCAGTTGATTTATCAATGGAGAATGGGTGCACTTCCCACATGTACACCTTTTGAAACAGGCAAATAAAAAAAAATATGATGACATAATGAAAGTAGAAATTAATAATTTACACAAGCCGCTAAGCAAACACAGGCCTATAGGCTACAGTTACAGTATAGGCCTACATAACCTTAGAGATGTCCTGCTGTTGTCGTTGTTGCTGCTGCTCCTCTTCAATATCTGCCTCTGGATCTGATTCTGGATCATATATGTATGGCTGAATCTGATTGATAGGCATCGTTTATTTAGGACAAAGGTTTTTTCCACGTTACGTCACAGCTTTCAGACGCTCTCAACTTAATAGCTCCGCCCACACCATACACCTCCAGACGCTTCGTTTTATTCGGAAAGACAGTGTAGGCCTATCTTTCTTTAATAACTATATAACTAAATACTTTTCGGAGATAGACAGGATGCAGTTAATACTCTATAGGTACTCAAGTTTGACATTAGATTGACCTTTAACTGTGACCTCCCCCGTTTTCACAGAATAAAACAATACAAAAAGGTCACTGTGACTTTATATCTTGCAGTTATAAAGTCAGAATGCAAGATATAAACTTTTTGAATTGTGAACAGAATAGTGTGATATAAAATCCAACACGCAATTCTGACTTTTCCCTCACAGTTTGCATATAGCCTATATATCTTGTTATTCTGACTTTGTCTAATAGCATTCTAATTGTGAGATATAACGTCAGAATTGCGATACTGATAATTGTGAGATAAAAAGTTGCAATTTTTTTTTTTAATGTTTTATTATGTGGCGGAAACAATCCTCCATAAGTAGGCTACTCTTACTACATACAATATCTTTCTATGACAGAAATAGTAAGAGTAGTATGCTATACTGCAGAAATAGTAAGAGTATGCTATTTTGAACACAGCCACGCACTTTTCTTAAGTGCTGAGAGCACAAAGGAAAACATTGCTGAAAATCGCAGCAATATAGGTAACTTTACTATTATTATATATAGAGAGAGACACGTTTGCTGTTTGTCATGTTTTTTTGTGAAACGGCCGCCAGCCAGCCAGTATGTTACATTAAAGGGTTAGTTCACCCAAAAATGAAAATTCTGTCATTAACTACTTACCCTCATGTCGTTTGACACCCGTAAGACCTCCGTTCATCTTCGGAACACAGTTCATAAGATATTTTTGTTGAAATCCGATGGCTCTGCCTTTACGGTCTGCTCAGACAGAGCTTTATTGACACCAATTTAATTTCCTCTCTCAAGACCCATAAAAGACAGCAAAGACGTTGTTACAAAGCCCATCTCACTACAGTGGTTCTACAATAATTTTATGAAGCGTCGAGAATAGTTTTTGCATGCAAAAAATGAAATAACAACTTATATAGGCTAGTGATAGGCCAATTCCAAGCTTTGAACGGTTATGAATCAGCATATGGATTCATTATTCGGATTGTATGTCAAACCGCTACGCTGATTCATAGCTACGCTCAATCAAGTCGTTATTTAGTTGTTTTTTTTGTGCACAAAAACTATTCTCGTCGCTTTATAAAATTATTGTATAGCCACTGAGATTGACTTTTAACAACGTATTTAGTGCCTTTTATGGGTCTTTCGAGAGGAAATTACATTAGTGTCAATGAAGGCCTGTCTGAGCCATTGGATTTCAACACAAATATATTAATTTGTGTTCTGAAGATGTACAAGTGTCAAGCGACATGAGGGTAAGTAATTCATGACACAATCTTCCTTTTTGGATGAACTAACCCTTTAAACAAAAATCAAACGTAGGCCTATTAAAAGGTGTGTGTCTTAGGAGAGACCAAAGCTGTCAAATGCAATGTATGCGCTTCCGAATTCACCATGTTTGGGGTAATCAGTCTTTTCAGTATCGAATTAGACCAACGAATTAGACTTTAAAAAATATGAACAGCCTTAAAGAAAAAAAAATGGATGACTACCTTGTAAGACTTGTCTTGGCGGTTTATATAACCAGACACTGTACTCAATAAAAAAAGCGAATTTCTTCAGTGAAGAGATTCAAAAGATTCGACTCACTGATGAATCAAAAATCCTCACCACTTCAGTCACACACACTCAGTGGCGGCCCCTCCCACCGCCGAGGACTTCTGTGAGCTACGTCACTCTCTGTTCCCGCCCCCAACGCAAACTCAGTTCTTCGCGTTCATTTCATTCTTGCCCTCATTCCGCGCATACTTCACATCGTTGTTAGATACACAGAATTGTCGCGCTGTCGCGCTCCGACAAGAAGAAAAAAAAGTGATCAGCTGGAAATAAATCAGAGCGTGCGCTCGATCCGATTACTCTGCATCATTTAAAAGACGAAGGTACGTTGTTGCTTAATACTAAGTTTTAGAAGCGATGTGAAGTTATAAACGCTATTTAGATTTTCTGTAAAATTGTTTTGAAGTATAAGAATGGTAGATTTATTTATTTTTGTCTACTAGTTTTACTAACCCTTATGTATTTGGTTACATACTTGTGCTATATTATGGACTAGTAGGCTAGATAAAGAGAATATAGGCTGTAGTTTTATTCCCAGTTCTTTAAGTGACACGGCAAAAATAAGCAGCATTTCACGATGAAAACCCACAAAAACACACTGTGTTGAACGAGGTAAATAAAACGATTGTATATATATGATTTTTGGTCTTTTTTTGTAGATTGTACAAATCTACAAAAGATTGAAAGATTGGTTGTAGATTGAAACATCCGCAGAGATTTTCATCACTTGTGGAGCTTCAGAAAACACTTTTTCTTCGATCTGTGCCAACTAGTTTAACGTTACACGATCTCGTTGTAACAGTAAGTTCATATTTACTTTAATAGTAGGCTACACCTCACGTTGTGATTCATGTTTCTTGCACGACTGAATCGGTGTCATTGGTTTCTGTTAACTTGACCTCAGTGACTTGTGGATGTTTAGGCGATTGTTTGGTCCGGTTAACACCCCGTTCCCGTTTGCTTTCCTGAAAAACGCCAGATTTGTGTACATGAATAAAGGATTGGGGAGAAAGTCCATGGTCCAGCCCCTGTTAATAATTAATCTGGACGTTTAAAAAGCCCTCAGACTAAAATTAGTCCCTGGTCTAAGACTGTCTCGAACATATACCTAGACAGCGTTTTTGGGCGTCATGTGTCATATTTTGGGTCTAATTTGTCATATTTCTTAATAAAAGAGGGAAGAAACAATAACATATTTGATTTTCCAAATGAATTGCAAATTTGAATGTTACAGTATGCCATTTTAATAACATGTAAAATATATTAACAAGATAGAGATAACTTTTAAGGGCTAAACTAATTGTAAACATTACGTAGCCTACATGTCTTATACTGTACATCAAGTACACACTGTAGTACTTTTTTTTTTGTCTTTTTTTGTTTGGTTGTTGTGTCCCTCCTCTCCAACTGCTGTCTGACAGTGGTTTGTTGTCTCAGATGAGATCGACCCCCTTCACCATTGTGTGGCTGTTTTGACTTGCCAGTCTATTTAACTTATGTAAACAGAGTAGATAAACCCTTTAAAATATGGAGATACATTTTTACGCTCCTAAACATAGTTTTGACTTCATATCAGTATAAAAATCACTATCTGTGACAGTTTTTCATTCATTTTTTTAATCATTTAATCAAAGCCTATAAAGTATTTGGAAGCTTAGGAACATATGGCCACTTAAGTGAAACGGAAGGCATTTTTATATGTGATCTGAACATTTGTTTTCTACTCTTCCTTTGTGTTTAACATTATAATACATAACTTTTCAGAGGGAGAAAATCAATTAGTTAATTAAGCTATTTTCTCTTTCTGTTTTGAAGAATTGAAACTTTTTCAGACAAGAAAAAAATGTGCCAAATTCACTAGTCGTGGCTTCCTCTGGGAGCATGGGATTGTGGGAAAATGGGGGAAGGGGCCCTTCATTGTTCCTGCTGTTATTGAAGCAGGGGCTCGTGGAGCGGCTGAATTACTCCACAAACAGACCCGCTCCCATGCTGACATCTGGTTTGCCACTTAAGCGCACCTGTAGGCTGAAAGATGCTAAACTGTGTATTCATTCTGGCGCTGGACTAATTCAGAGGAACGGCCATTTGTTTGACTGTTGCTGCCACTCACCGTCTAGCCAACTCCATTGTTATGCCAGCAACAGGCGATAGTGGTGGAGGCACCATATGGCTTGTGTGTGCCTCGATGTTATCTGGTAATTTAGCTTATCAACAGCATTATGTTGTATTTTGTCCTTTCTTTTACATGTCTTTTTATGCAAAGAGGGTGTTTGAGTAAGTTTAGGAAAGGAGGGAGTTTGTTTATTTAGCCAAAGTACAATAGTTTGGCACTTGTAATTAATGCGCCCTAGCTTTACATACAGTTTTAGTTGGAAAAATACTTTTTTGTGGTTTAATGTAATTGCAATTTTTCTTAATTTAAGGGCTAATAAAGTTGAGCAAAATGTTTTGTGCATCTAAATAGTCCACCAATTTTGTTTAGATTTACATTTAAAAAAAACAAATTGAGAAATATTCAGACTTAGACATCTTTTTTGTCATCAACGTGAGATATATATTTTTAGTTTTTCTGAGTGTTAAGCAGCTTTCTTGCGCCATGTTTTTAGAAATATGTTCAGATATCTGAGGCAAAGATGCCAAGTATTAAAGCAACAGGTGCTTATGACTAGCATTCTATGATAATTTTTTAAAAATATTTTTTTTGCTGTTTTTACTTATCTAAAGAAGAGAAATGCTCAATTTTAATTCAGTGAAAAAGTTTTCAGTGTAGATTGATGCGAAATTTGACCATACAGACAGACTTATATAATGTTTATGTTGTGAGTTACATGTGTTCATTGCAGTTTTATCCTTTTTTTTTTTTTTTTTGGTATGCACAAAATCACAAGACTTGTATGATAACTGTAGGGGGAGGGATGGGGGGGTATACGAAACCCGAAAAGATTTGTCGGAGCAAAACGCGAGAGGGGGGCCTGAAGGGGCTACAAAGGAAAATTCATATGTAATGAAATTTGGGTTGAGAGTTTGTCAGCAGAACAATAGCTCAGTGGGACTGTGTGTAGCAGGGGCACGGGTGGCCGGCTTTGTTCAGGGAACACAGGAACAATAGGGTGTCCTCTGTGGCCCGGGGCAGCGGGAGGCCCACGCCGTGCCCTGAGGTAAACTCTGTTGTCACAAAAGGGTCGCTCTCTCCACACAGCCCACTGCGCCACGAGACCAAGGACAGCCAGAGAGAGAGACCCTCGCTGGAGCGCTGCCACTGACGTCAGCACGCCTGCTCCAGGCTGATCACTGGATGGCTTTTTAGCTAGCTTGTAAATGTTGCTGGACTGAGCTTAAGGAAAAGTTTTTGAGTGAATTAAAAAAAAGGTAAAAGAGATACTTGAGTGAATTAGTGTAAAAGAAATAGATAGATACTAGAGTGAAAAAGAGAAAAAGATAGATAGATAGACAGACAGACAAAGAGATAATTGAGTGATTTTGGAAAAGTCTCAAAGAAGATTGGATGGATGGATGGATGGATGGATGGATGGATGGATGGATGGATAGATAGATAGATAGATAGATATTTTGGAAAATGTTTTTATGAAAAAGTTGGATGGATGAAGAGACAATCAGATAATTGATTTTGGAAAAACTTTATGAAAAGATACAGTCAGACAGACAAACAAAAATACATAATGGATTGATTTTGAAAAAGTCTCGAAAGAAGATCAGGGATGGATGGATGGATGGATGGATGGATGGATGGATGGATGGATGGATGGATGGATGGATGGATGGATCCTAAAGTAAACATAAAGAGTGTGGAAAAAAGAACAGTGGAAAGGTTCAGGGACTACACATGATAATGTTACTGTAGTGTGTATAGATCATAGCTTTGTGTGGTTTGGTAAAAACCCGAAGAGCTTTTCTTTGTGTAGGTTATTTTATTATCATTAAATCTGTTTTTTTCTTTAATGTTCCTTCAGCTCAGTGGAAACGTCAGAACAACAGTTTAGGGAGAGTCAGAGTGAAATCAGTCACTAAATGACTCAGTTCCTGACACAGACGCGAACCTCAGTTCCAGTTAAGCAGACCGTTATTCACCTCCCATACAGGATTAATCAGAGGTGGTCTTACAGTTTATCGTTCTTTTATTTCATCCACTTTACCTTTTACAGCTATTAAAATAGCATTTCAGGGTACAGTAAGTACCTTGTTCATAAAATACATACTTTTTTGATTATCCTGAACACCATGCTCCTGAACAGAACCAACGAAAAACAAAGCACAAAAACCTTTTCCTATTGGGACAGTAGATGACAAAAAGACACCGCTGTGTCCTAGATAGATTTCAGGAGATGCCAAGAAAGGGTGAGCAATTCTGTTTTGATACAGTTTGATCAGATGTGCTGTGAGTTTTCAAAAGACTTTCTTCTGCGTTTATAAGAAGCGTCTGTATTCTCTGCGAAACCGTATCTGTGGTAAATCAGGAAGAGAGCGTGGTTCACGGCACCCTTTGGAGTAAATGTATTTGTCCCCTGCTGGATGGTCAGGAAAGGTTATGAGCAAACACTGGTCTTGCTTCTCGGGAGCTCACACTTATTTGAACACGTCGTCTCTTCCATTTCCTGGAGGAGGCATTGTGGGACGGCGTGGGGAGAGTGGCACCCCAGGAAGACATTGGATAATAGCGGGGTCTGACTCAGCGAAAAATAGCCTGCTTCAGAAGAATGGAGCCTGTGGTGTGATCACAGAACACGTCTGCCCCACAATACTGGAGAGGAAGCCGCTCCGCTCCCGGATTGTCTTCAAGGAAGTGGACTTTGTACGTGGCCTCTGGCTCTGTAGCGACTGAATGTAATCATTTAAGTATAGGACATGGTCCTGAATCAACTTTCCTACACCAAACAATTCTATTTTTGGAACATGACGGCACATGTTATAACCTTGCTCATATTATTTGGTGATGTAATGTTTGTTTGATCCACTTGTTTTAACTACCAATTCATATATTGGTACCATATCGGTTATCAGTAGAATTTTATTTGACTTTATTAAAGATATATCTGATCCTGGACCACAAAAACTGCCATAAGTTGCACAGGTATATTTGTGGCAATAGCATTATATGGGTAAAAAATATATTTATGCCAAAAATCATTAGAATATTAACTGAAGATCATGTTCCATGATGATATTTTGTAAACTTTAAAGGCTTTATGATGTATAAATAAATACAAATATATCCTTATGATGACTGGTTTTGTGCTCTAGGATCCCATTTTGGCGATTTTGAGATTTTATTTTTTAATTTATTGCTGTTGATATTGGATATTTAATCGTGCATGCTCATTTTTTACATTTAAATTACTCTTGCCGTCATCTTTAAAAACACAAATAATGTAACGTTGTAATGTAATGTTAAAATAAATCTTCAAATGAATATCCATTTCCTATACTGTAAATTTTTATGTGATGCTTAAATTCACTTGTAGAATTACTTTTAAAAAAATCATATAGGTAATTTATTGGTTATCGGTCAATTTGGCGATTTTTCTCATCATCAATATCAGTAGATAGGCCTATTTTATAATTAATTGTGCATTCTAATTTCCTCTATTTTCACCATCATATAATGCTCACAAAGTTCATTTTTAATAGCAGCACTGTTAAATGTAATCTCATGTTCATTAATTTGTCTAAATTCACATGTAACATTTGAATTGATTGATTTTAGTTTTTAGTGTTTTTTTAGCTTTTAGTGTACATAATTTTAATACTAGCCACAGCATGAAAATAATAATCAGCTTATCTGTATCGGACCTCATATTAATATAAGTCATTGCTTTCAACCACTCATTGATTTTAAGGGCAGATTAGAATGGGAATCTTGTTCCAGAACCTTGTGTATATCAGATTGGATTATTTTACACTCATTGAATCTGATTCCATGTTGCTAAACTAATGCTTTATTTGAATGAAAGTGAGTGCAGAACCTTGTCTTGTAAAGCCAGTTTTCTCTGCCCACTGGACAATAACTTTCCAGAAGTCCAGTCGTCACTTCGGGTCATTAGCACTTGGTTGAGAGGATTACATAGCTGCGGGGAAAGCAATAACAACGGTGCTTACATGCCCGCCGCCCCTTAGGAGCCCATGCAGTGCAATTCACAGACATATTTTCGCTTGGATATTAGCACGTTTGTATGACCTCCAAAAACTGCATTGAATAAAATCATATCCCAGGGAGCGAGCGAGCCAAGCTGTGCGATTTCTGTTCAGGAGAATGAAGCCTTGGACGTGTGGGTTCAGTACATCTTTAGATTAGTAAAATGTCATCTCAAGGATGGCTTCTCAAAGACTGATCCGTTTTTTAAGACCCCCTCTTTAGTCATCAGCGTGACAAATAATTAATTTGAAGCACATGCCAAGTTAAAGAGCTGAATGCTCTGAAAATGTATTACATGATTGTGAAAAAATGTTCTGATTAAAGACGCTTCTTTGCATATGTTTCTGAATAGGACGGTCCATTTCTTAAGAACCCTTCAAATTTCTTGCATCTTCAAGACGTCTTCCTCATATAATAATGTTTTTTTTTTTGGAGTCTAAGGCAAGGGTTTCTTTGAGGAAGGATTCTCTGGCGTGGTTCCTTCTGAGAAATAAAAGGACACGGTTTCATCTAAGCAAATACTACTCTGACAATCAGAGTACAAGATGTGCTGGCCGCTATACAACGCATGCCATTGAAATGCAAAAGCCTCTCTCTCGCAGAGAAAGACTGAAAGAAGGGATTTTTAGGTCATCCTTAATTGAATTTCCTGGCTGATGACAGAGTAATATAGAGACTAATAGCATTGTGTGTGCATCTCGTGTCACCGCTAGAAATGCACTGGAGGAAGGCTCTTTGCGATCACTTACAGATACTGGATATACGAAAACTCTTCGTTCATTATGTCTTCGCTTAATAACTTAATAAGCCTTCTCCGTTATGTAAGTGGAATAGGTTTACGAGGGTTAATGTAACCATTCTTTTTGATTAATTGAATGGATCGTCAAGTGGCATTACAGCTAAGTTTTGTTGCCGTCGTAGTTTTTCATTGTAATCAGATTGTTTTTGTTCTCTATTGTCTTTTTGACACTCTTCAAGTTATTGAGATGAACATTAAGTGACATAAACACACATTTGATAGAAGATATCAGTTTTCAGTACCAATGACCCCCAAAGGTGATGATGCCTTGAAATTATAAATCAGCTATAATTTCATGGATACTGGCCTACTTGTAATATAATAAACTTGATATTATAGACAACATTTTTATTTATTTAACTATGTTTATTATTATTAAGTGTGTGTGTGTGTGTGTGTGTGTGTGTGTGTGTGTGTGTGTGTGTGTGTGTGTGTGTGTGTGTGTGTGTGTGTGTGTGTGTGTGTGTGTGTGTGTGTGTGTGTGTGTGTGTATTTATTTTAAATTAAGTTATTCTGAATTGCATGCATTTATATTTTTACTACACAATATCAGATGAACAATAGTAAAGCAGTAATTTTCAAAAAAAATCTTTACATTTATTTGTATAGCAGTTTGTGTAGAAGAAAACAATTAAGAAATTATATATATATATATATATATATATATATATATATATATATATATATATATATATATATATATATATATTTTTTTTTTTATATAAAAGGGGTCTAGAGCGACTAAGAGGGATATATATATATATATGTATGTATGTATGTATTTATGTATGTATTTATGTATGTATGTATGTGTGTGTATATATATATGTGTGTGTGTGTTATGAGGGAATCAGTCATAAATGTGTTTACAATCATAAATGTGTTATGAGGGAAAAAAAGAAAAACACATTTTATATACATACATATTTATATAATAAAAATGTTTTATCCTTTTTTCCCTATAGACCCCTTTTTGAACATATACATAGTCCAGGTGTTAATTACCTTTAACAAATCACAAGGCAATTACAAACATCTAAATCAAGGTACAACTGTTATTCCCAGTAAACAGTTTCTTAAATGCATTTAAAGTATCCGAAGCCGCAAAGTGGAGGCGGGCGGAAATGTAGTGGTTTTCTATCGGTCCGGCTGCCAGCTTCATCAATAGGGAGCCGCTAATGTGCAGACGAGAGCCGGGCGGTTCGATTACAGCTTAATTTGGTAATGAAGTGAGAGTGAGAGGCTCCCGCGAACACTTTAAAGAGCTCAGCGTGATGGTTTTGCATCGAAAAAAGATTTTGTGATGTAGATTTGTGAAAAAGATTTTGTGATGTAGATAGACACACATGTAAGATAGTTAGAATTATGACACAAATGGGACCCCACGCAAATACTGTCTGTACTCATATACATATCATTACATTTAATTACAACAAGCTGGCGCTTTAGTGGTGTTCTCGCCCGTGGACATGGACACACACAATATACACATGTATATTGTGAGATACCCTCATCCATTGGCAGCCAGAGTAGACCAGAGGGAGTGAGGCAGCTGCCCGGGGTGGATGTGTGCCTCCCGGTTTGTGTGGGATCGCACCCATGCCTCTCGTTTGGCCGGCTGAGGCTGCCTGAAGGGTGAAGTGTATTGTAAGTGTGACCACAGTACATTGTTGCATGACTAATCTCGGCCTTCCATCTGCCACCGAGGCCCCGGCACAAGCACTGTGCTCTCCAACATCAAGCACTGCCATATTGCAGCAGTCACAACATCTTGGCTTTGACTGGCACTCTGCTCGAGCAGAAGCGCCGGGGTGGACTCGCTGCCCGCCTCACAGCCGGGAATTATGGGACGTTACATATGCACACATAACGGAACACAGAGATTTGTCCTGCCGGCTTGTGCAAATGTCTTTGGTTTGACACAAATTGCCTGTTATGCATGTTGTCGTGCGTTTCGTTTAAAGGGATAATTAACTCAGAAAATAAAAGTTCAGTCATCATTTACTCAACCTTTTAGCGTTCCAAACACATATGACTTTCTTCTGCAAAGCATAAAATATCTAGAATTTTTTGTACATTTTGGTCCCTATTGACATTTTTCAGCATATCATCTTTTGTGTTTTTCGTAATGAAGAAACTCCTATGGGTTTGGATTGAGTAAATGATGATTTTTTTTTCACATTTAAGATTGGATTAATACTATTTTTAACTTGACACAGCATCTTAAAAGTGCAACGCCATTGGTGGGACAAAATCTGTGGGACACAAAAACTGTGACCAAAAATGGCCACATTCACATTCACAACAATTATTATTACTATAGCGATAACTGAACACTTCTGTTCATAACTTAATAGTGTCCATATATTTAAAGTCAGGTGGATTCTGATTGGCTGTCAATTGTTTTTTTATTGTTCATCAGCTGGAAAAAAACTAATTCTGAAAGTTCACATATAGCCATAAAGTGGACATGTAAAACAATTATTAAAACTTAGTTATCGTTAATAGTTATTGTACTTTGTTTGAACGGACCTTAAACATAGGCCTACAAAAAAGCTAAAATCAATATAAATTAGTCAACATTGCTAACATTGCTAAGTAGTTGGTTTTTGGAAAACATCCCTCATCCCTGACAGACTAGTAAAACCGGTTATTTCTTTCTTTAGTTTCTTTCTTTAGCCTTTCTTCATGTTTCTTTTATACTGAGTTTCTTTCTCTTTTGAAGTGTGAAGTCTTGTAAATTACAGGGAGAATGTGTGGTGTGTTGAGAGCTGCCTCTCTCGCTCTCTCCGATTAAACCATCACACTCCGGCTCTTTTTAATCTTCAACTGTCCAAACCACCAGCCTGCCTTTTGTTGATGCTAATTCAAAACTCATGTAGAATCTCTCAGATATCCAAGATATTACCATACAAGTAATTACAGCATGCACTTCTGGTTGAGTCGGCTGGTAATGCAAGATCAGTATTTGCATGAAGCAAAACCTTCACATGCTATATACGCATAGAGCGCAACAAAAACACAGATGACTAACTCACTCAGATATAGTGTGCTGAATGTACAAATACAGTATTCGGTAAGTGTTTCCATCATGTGCCAGAAGTGGAAAACTACAGATTGCAGTGTAATTGTGGGCTAAGCCAAAAGTGCACACAATGACTCTGCTGGAAGTGATTACAGTTGAGTTCATCTCCAAGTCACAAAGATGATGCTCAAGAGCCCAAGCATTTAGCAGTTTGCAGCATGCACAAATTGTATCTCTCTCTCTCTCTCTCTCTCTCTCTCTCTCTCTCTCTCTCTCTCTCTCTCTCTCTCTCTCTCTCAGCAGTACAAGTGACTTTTGGTTGCAACATCAGCATTTAACACACACACACACACACACACACACACACACACACACACACACACACACACACACACACACACACACACACACACACACACAGCTATTCAAATGAGGGCTTACAATAGATTTGTTTATTACTTTTAATGTATTAAGTTAAATATTATTACTATTACTTAGAACTTTTTTTATTTAAAAGCTCTTTTCCAATTATGTTTAATTCATATTTTATCTTGCTTTAAAGTAGTACACTTCCTTTAATGTGTAGAATACTTAATTAGAATTTAATACATTTTATTTCAAATTCAAAATAACAAGCAATTGATAGACAAAACATTCCATTCAGCTCACTCTGAAGTATATTCATTTAAAGTTTATTAATTCTCTAATAGAAAAAAAAGAGTATGCTGAAGTGTTTTCACAAGGGTCCAACATTAACACATTGTGAAGTGCAGACTGCTCAAATTTGACAGGAAACACATGCTAGTAGTTCTACAATAGCCAGCACTGTTTTCACTGGGCATTTCTCCGGTTAGCGTAGCCGCTAGGCCAGACATGACTTGAAAACTCAAGTTTTGTAGTTAACAAGCACTCTGTGTGTTCACTCGTTTGATCGTTCTGTTGTTCTGCGATCGTTGAGATTTGTATTGTTTTAAAAATTCATGGTTCACCTCAGAGTCGTAATGCACACACACGTTTGATGTTGTTGCTCTTGGCTGTTTATGTGAGCAGTTGGCTGTGTTTGGGCAGGATTTTTTTTTTTTTTTTTGCCAGATTGTTACAGTCTTTCCTTGATTTGATGTGTTATTTTTATAATGAGATTGCGATTAGGCACAGAGCTTTTTTTGCAAACAGTTTCCTTTAACATGAAACGTAATGTGTGGTGCTAATGCTAAACACAGTGACTCGGAGGAGTGTTGCATGTGATTTGTGTTAATCACTCTCTCTTTTAAGCTATGGGATCAACATTTGTCATTCAGCAATCTTCTACCACAAATGTAAAAGCTGGTCTGACATCATTGCCAGCTTGTAAGTGTTCCCTTCTAAGACAGCAGCTGTTTTGGTTTAGCCTAAGTGCCATTCCTAAATTGGCGTGGCTTATGTGTTTTCTCATTTCCTTCATGGGTTTTCAATCATGTGTTTATCTTTAGCTTTTGGGTTGATGTTTTATGGGTAATGAGAGAATGTTTTAATTGTATTTATGTGTTCAGCATTCATTATTATTTTTCATTTCCAAACCACAAATAGATTCATTGTGTGAAGTTGTAAACAGGCCATTTTTAAAAACAGGCCCAGTTTTCGTTCCTGTATTGATGTAGTTCCTCTTTAAACAGTAAGTTTGAAGTTGTCAATAGACTTTAGTGTGTCACAAACATAATCTGTAATTTGCTGGTAAATTGTAGGTGGGATTAGGGGCAGGACATTCTTATTCTAGAGAGCATCTGATTGGACAAAATCTTTGTAGTGCAGGATGAGTCACCAATATATTTGGTCTGTTTTCCTGGAAGAGAAATGCTGTGAATTTTAAATGTGTATCTGCTAAAAGTGAATTTGCGTGAATTTAGGAGTATATAAGTATGTAGCATGATGATCTCAAAACTAACAGACAAGAACTAAAAGCCTGTTCTAAAGTTTTAGTTTGTCAACTATAATGAGCTTGGCTATATTATTTATTGCTTCATTATCATCCAGCATTTACATTTAAACAATCAGCAAATGTATCCAAAGTAAGCTGAATCATTATGAATGAACTCAAGCATTATGGTAATCTTTGAAGTATTTTGGAGTACCATTAGAAATACCAGTGTAAATGAATATGGCAATCACATTTTCTTCATGTTTACCAATGCTTGAATTGTGTTGTCAGAGACTTCAATTAGCTGTTTGGAAAAAGTTGAACCGACCAATCATTTTCCTTTTTTTGTAGTTGGTCTTCCCAGGTCAGTGCACCTAAAGTTTTCCAGGCGCGGGCTCCGAGATCCCAGCTGTTGCCATGGATCCCAGCAGCTGGAGTGGCAGTGAAAGTGCCGGGGAGGATATCGAGAGGATGAGCGACTCGGCCGATAAACCCATGGACAACGACGCAGAGGGTGTGTGGAGCCCTGACATTGAGCAGAGCTTCCAGGAGGCCCTGGCCATCTACCCACCCTGCGGCCGACGGAAAATCATCCTGTCTGATGAGGGGAAAATGTATGGTGAGTCAAAAAAGCTGCAACAATTGGTTTGATTGATAGGTCAGAACTCGAGTTTGAATCTGAAGTTCACATAAACCTGACCACTTTTTGTAAGTATGGATTAAACCGTGAACTTTCAGTCACTTTAAATGCTCTAGTGCGAATACACCTTTAATAGTTTGAGTTTATACATCTTAACACAATTTGCAAACAGACCTTTTTCTTAATCTCAGTATTTTGACTGTCTATGTGGCGTTATGACTGCCATTGGGGTTGTTTTGACTGCTTGTAATCGTGTGTTGTTTGTTGAGGTTGGCGGGGAAAGCACTCATCAGAAAGTTCTCAGGGAAGTTGTTAGATGTTGTCCTCAGGGTGAGACGATGAGGTCCGTCGGGTCTCTGAAACTGGAAAACGGGCCAGGCGGTGGAGCGGGTTGGCCGTCCTGGGTTCTGTTGTAAAGTCAGCGTGAACCATTAGTTAGGAGCAGATGGTCGTGCGGCTGACACCAGCTGCGCTCCCAATCCCCCCCCTACCCACAAAGCTACCCCCTCCTCCAACGCCTCCCTCAAACTCCCGGCTGGGGTGATGTCATGGAAAGAGGGAATACTGCTTTTCTTTTCTCTTAGGATATTAAACATGCTCTTGGCCTTGTCCACAATGAAGCCTCGTCACTCTACTTGGACTGGTATCCAGCTGTCTTTATTAGGAACAACTCGGAAACCAAACAGTTGTTAAATCTGGATGCATGATGGAAAAGGTGGACAAGTTTATAAATCATAAAGCCACTGAGTTTTTTCTTCTCACGTTTATTTTTCCGTGGTAGCAGTGGACATGGTTGCTGCCCCCCTGGAGATGCAATTTTGAATCCAACGTGCCATTTCCTGCCTTTTTTCAATTTCCCATCCTTTTATAAAATTTACATTTATGAAATTGGCACACACTTTGTTCCAGAGCGACTTACATTGGATTTGAGGTGATTAAGTCATGCATTCCTTGGGAATCGAACCCTTGATGTTGTGAATATCATCCTCTGCTGTTTAAAACTTGCCCTATGAAATCATGGTATAGTAAATCTTTACTATAGGTTCACAATTTTAACATTACCTTTGGCATTAAAGGTGCACTATGAAGTATTTTTTCAGTGAAATATCCAAAAACCACTAGACCAGTGTTATATATTTAGTTCAGTTGAGTTCGTACATTATCCCAAATGTTTCCGACTATTTGTAAATTGTGAGAAAATTGATATTTTAACCAAGGAGCCGGGACGTCTGAGGGAGTCGCCTGTCAATTGCACCATATCTGCGTTACCCTCGGTTTCCGGTTTTATTTGGCAGAAATGCTTTACTCTTAGCAGTGTTACAGCAGCCACTGAGTTAACGCACAGAGTAACGTCATAACATTTTTAAACACACTTAAATGTTATCATGTTTATCTAATATGATAAACAGAGCTGGGTTACCTCCTGGAAAAGCGGAAATGGCGCCCGCGACTGTGTCCTGTCATAATAAAAGTCCGTTGCTCACGATTTCTGCCGGATCCTTTTTTCCACTGGCTGTGATGTGAAGACCACATGTCCCAACTTGGCATCATCAAACTATGCCTTTGTTTTGAATAGGCGCCCCCTAGCAGACGGAAAAATTACATAGTGCAGCTTTAACTAAAAATTCACAACATTTGACCTATTGTAACTTATTTTTCAAACAATATGTTATTAAACTAATGTTAACAAATTTAACATTACTAGAAAAATGTATCAAAGTTAAATGGACGCTAAAAAGGACATTTCTTCTCAATAGACACCTGTTTGTTCCCATAGCCACCGGCGGTTTTTCCTTCAGGCATTTCCTTTTAAATAAATTGGCTGGTGTTCGTGGGGGGTTTTTCTTGGGTTGCTGAGGCAAACCTGTCACCACCTACGCTGGTGTCCGTGTAACATTCCTTAGCCTTATGCTTTAAGTCACCTTCAGTAGTTCATCGTCCATAACAACTGCGTGAGATTTCCCATCACAGATCCATTCAAGTCAAGATCTCGGTCCCCAGTCCTGCCGCTCTCTGGTCTGCGAGCGCCGTGTGGTTAATTAGCAGCCGTCCCTATAGCAACCTCCTTTCACTTCAAAACAATATGTAGTTTTTTTTTCCACATGTCGTGGCTCAGCTTATCTCACTGTTTACCTGAGGGGACTCTTTACAGCCTCACGGAAGCACAAAAAACTGGAGTCAAGCCAAAGATTCTGAGTTTTTCCTATAGATGGTTCTTAACGCTGCGGCGGCTTCCGTTTGGTTTTACAGGTGAACAAAACACTTTTTGTCCCCTATAAATCTTTTCCTTCTCATCTCAGATGTCCTTTTTGGCTGTCTTTTGTGTTATTAACTTTTTCCCCCAACGTTGTAAAATTAGTGTGCCCTCTCTGTTGCCTCTGATAGCATAAACCATTCGGCTCTGCTTTGCTAGTACTTATTTTAGGCAGAGAAAACATGCCATAAGTAGATTTGACAGTCCCCCGCTGGGTTCAATGAAAGAAAGATCTAATCGCAGTGGTTTCACTTCTAAGGGGATATACTGTGAGGAGGACTTAACATAATCTCAGTCAATTAATATTTCTCAAGTGATTTATATTCTGACATACATATCCACCTATACTTGAGAAATGTATTTTATCATTTTTTTAAGCATAACTGACATACCTGGCCTTTCAGTGATCAAATATGTTCCATATACTGACCGTTAAATAGTATAATTGACCCATAGCTGTGGTAATTTCTTTCTTCTTTGCATAACTTAATCTTTAAATAAACATTTTGTGTATTAATTGAGTTTAATTTTAGTTTATTTTAGTTTAGTACCCACACTTCCGTATGCCTGTTTTCATTTTGAAAATATAATTTTGAAGTATTTTCTCATGTGCAAATTGCAATGTATAGCTAAAATGTTTCCTGTCAGAACAACATTTAGCGCATTTAGAAGTTTGTACTTATGATTGAGAATATATGTAAATCTGCCTTAAGGTGTTTATTAAATGCTTGTTAATAAATAAATATAATGCCTAAAATAGCTATTAATGCTATTCAATCTCTGATGGACATTTCCGTAGTGAATTCGTGCTGGCTCTGTTGGTTCCAAAATCCCTTTAATTTAATTTAAAGGACATTTTGTGTCCAGCTCTATTCATGCAAACAGAGCCCGAATCGTTATTAATTTCACCTTACAGCACCATGTCTTTCTGCATTCTATAATGGCAAATTGTGAGTGTAAAATAATGAATAGACTGGTGTGCTCAGGCAGTGTTGGGCTTTGTGAACATAATGTGTGCCTCGGAGGATTGGAAATTGGAAAGCTATGTCTTTAACAATAGAATAACAGACCCGCTCTGAGACTGTGGTGCCAGTTTGGGCTACATTACGTTCCGCAGGGGAAACTAGTGGTTATGGGAGTTAGAGTCACTCTGTTCTGGCTAACTAGCTTGCTGTTGAGTCAATGCCAGCAGCAGAAGTAAACGGCAAGGCAAACTAAAAAACACATAAGCCCCCACTCTTTTCTTTAAGGATATATAACACACACATCCTTCATATCTCTGAAGAGTCTTAAGTTGTACGTTTTTTTGTTGTTTCCCGATTAACAACAAAACAGACATTTGATGCAGTTTCACTCACCGCCTACGGTTCAGACTGGGAACAATCAAACACACTTGCAGAACTCTGCTCTGCTCCGGAAAAAAAAAACTGCATCCACTGTTTCCTTAACACCGAGTTATTTGGGAAGCTGAACAATGTTACCTTTCCGTCACAACCAAAAACACACTTCTTTAGTGACGTTGATTTTGTGGTCTAAAAACAAAATGACAGCGCTGCCGACTGCTACTGCAACCGAATGAAGCTCGTTGATGGGTAAGCTCTTGCTCTCGCTCTCTTTGATCTGTGTACGCGTGCTCATCCGGGAGAAGTGCCCATATTAGGAATTCCGCCCTTTATGACGTCATACTGGGCCATACTTGGAAAGAACTTTCCGAAACGTATTAGAATCCCGATGAAGTGTATTTGGCCCAGAAATACTGTCAATATGTCCAATTTGTATTATTATTGATTTTTTTTTTTTTTTTACATATTTGCCGTGTAGCATCAATTCAACTCCAAAAGTGTAAATAAATAGCATTAGACCCACCCCCCTCCTTTAAGATATTTGTTCTTTATTTTAAAAGACAAGCAATGAGCATACATAAATAAATAAAAAATTATATATAGGAACTAACAGCTGTTGAGATTAGTGAAGCCCACTGGTTGTGCACATCATCGCCAATAGGGGACAGTTAAGTTGACCAGAAAAGAGAAATAAATTGAGGAACGAGAAATGTTTTGAGCCAGATTCAAGCTCACTTTGCCCACGTGAGCCCCGCAACTTGTTTTGATCTTCTAGAGATTAAAAGTCATTATTAAACTGATTTTAAGACGATAAAGCATTTATGGTACTCACTGTACTGACACAGCTGATAACGTTTTAAGTCCTTACAAAATCCCACCACACCTCTACCTACGGGCCTGTTTAGAGTCTCAAAGATAGACCTTCTTAAATAATGAGAAAGGAACAGGAAGCTTGTCAGTGTGAGATGTGGTGTGATGGAAAAGGAGGGATTCAGGTGGGAGACTCAGGTGGGAGGCAGTTGTATCTGAAAGAAGTGTTTGTAAAATCACACAGGACATTGCTGTTTGTGTGTTCAGGGCTGTATTGTGCTCCAGAGGAGGTCCCTCGATGTGGGCCGTTTTAAAAAGTATTTACTTTTCAAGGTCTACCAAAGGACTATGTATATTCCCACTCTAAACCTGCACTTTGCTGCTTTTGTGTTGCATAAAATGGGGACAGAGGAGTAATTTTGCCGTTTTCTTTCCCAGAGGTACAGAGTTTAATCATGTTTCTCAAGGAACGGCATGCGAATTGGAAAAAAAAGGGGCTTCGTGCTAGGAGGGACCGTTGCCCGGAAGACTGTATGGACACAAGAAATGAGTCCAGTGTGAACCGCATTAATGTTCTCATTTGGCATTGATAGGTGTGAGAGGCCTGGATGTTACCTCACCGAGAGCCAGTTAGGAGGCAGGTCACAGCATGCTTCAGCCTCACACCTCTTAACTGTTTGAGACGGATGAGTGATTGAAACAGACACAGATATCATGTTACAGAGAGTCCTTGAGCTGCATTATGAATGTTATTTTTGCTTTGTGGCAGCAGTAAAAAAAGATTTTGTTCCTCGTTACAGTATTTTATTTTCTACCTTGAAAATAGTTTTTTTTTTTTTTTGGTCACGATTTTTGAAGTCTTTTCAAAGATTTCCACTTATGTGTTTTCAGTTAAGACAAGGATAACTATACACTTGCATATTTTAAAACTATAAAACATGAATATGACCTCACATACTAATGTAATATTCTATTGTAAAAAAAAAAAAAAGAGCATTTAAGAAAAATATAATAAATATTATTATTATTAATAAAATATTGAACAAAATAAGAAATTACTAATGTAAATTTGTCTGTAAATTAAATGTTTTTTTATTTAGCTGCATTTTCCTAACCTAGAAATCTAGACGCACCCTAACGGCAGCAAATCTAATCTGCCGCGAGTGTCGTCTAGGAACTCTCAATACCCTTCTGAGCTGTAAACGCCAAACTCTGGTCAGGCCAATCACATCGTGTATAGACTCGGTGGGCGGGGCTTAACATAATGACAGCCGAGTTGTCGTGAAGTGTTTGCGTGCTTCTAGTAAACACAGAAACTGGAGAACGGCGGTCTTTCGGATCAGCTTTGACCGCGACTCTGGAAGACTTGGAGTTAAGCTTTTCTCTGAGAAAAGAACAAAGAACGGCACTGAAGTCATTCTTAAGAAGGGAAGATGTGTTCGGAGTTTTGCCGACCGGATACAGCGAAAGTTTAATCTGTCAACTAGCTCTGCTTCACCTTCGTTGCTCTGGTTGGTTGTAGCGCTATCCTATTGCGTGCAGAGGGAGTTTGAAAGACAACCGTTTATCCGGCCCTCAGATTGAGCCCTGTCAATGGTGAGTTTCCAGACCAAACATCTTGATGTGGATCTGGCTTGTCAGGCTAGCATTTTCAGTTAAACCTTCTGAGACACTAAAAACGCTATCATGAGCTCCTCGCATGTAAATAAACACAGTGCTGCGTTTCACTGTAAAACATGCAGCGTCTATCGTGATTCTGGTTTTATTTTGGTTAGCCCTAGTTTTTATTGTGCATTGGCAGTTACTGTAAAACAGCAGCATGTACAGCGAGGGTGGAGAAACTTGCACATGAGCACGACTTCAACTCCAAAATGTTTTGTGATGTTGCTGCAAGTACAAAAGTGTTTTTTAAAAGCAGTATAATTGAAACCTTATTTTGAAATAATTTAGCTGCAGCTTCTCTTCAAAGTGATTTAGTTGGCAAGTTTACCCTGGCAGACAAGCAAACTTCATTTTTAGCTCTCCTTTCGTAAATTTTGCAGACAGCGCGTTTATCAAATGATGGCGAAAGAGTTGAGAGAGTATGAGTGAGCGAGGGGTCATTTGGGGTTGTTTGGATTTTCCATGTGTGATTTCCAGCAGGCTGGTGTGATGTTTCCAGCCAGCGCACCATGTTAGGACACAGTCAGACAAGCACACACGCATACAGACACACACACTTTCTCCCTCGCGCACACAGGAAGCATGCTTAATTGCTCCCATTAAAGAAAACAGCTCCAAACCGACTCCTTCCACTCTGTGTTTCCAGTTTGGCTTTGCTATCGCAGGAAGAGAAGCTTTCAGCGTTCTAGAGCTCTTTCAGTTCCAGACCGTTGTACTTGTACACACTTTCAGGGCTTTTAACATCAAACATACAGCAGTGAGCGCTTTACTGTGACTCCATAGCAGAGGCAGTAGAAACGGTTCCTTAATTCCTGTGCTTCCTTTGACCATGAAATGCATGCTGAACCCATTTTATATTTATAACATGAAGTATTTATGAGCGGAACAATATTTAAAGAGGTATCATTTAGGGCAGTACTGGGTTTTAACCTCTGGGCCTCGCAGCCTTGGTGATGTCATCTAAAGAAGTTGTTTCATATGTTATATTTTATTTATATTATCTATTTATATTATACTAAAATGTAGTTATAGTTTTATTATATATTTTTCCTCAGACTTAAATTTTAGTATTAAATTGTACAGCATTTTGGTTTAACTTTTGTTTTTAAACATGCTTTATAAATGAAGTTTGACTTGAGACTGAAGTGACCAGGATCGCTGAATATATTTGATTTTTATTCCATTGTTGAGAGTTTATCAAGTACAAATTTGATGTCCATGACTTTCCTATCAGATTTGGTTTCACTAAATAATCATAACAGTTTTGGCGGGATAAGAGGTGTGTGTGTTGGGGGTTTCTGTCCACTGGAAAAGAAAAGACTGTCCGTCACGGTCTCTTGCCATCTGGCCTTGAATTTCCTCTCAGACCCTCCCTCTGAAAATGATTTGCGGACAGAGGGGTGTCATCGTGTTACGGGCTCTACCCGTCACAGAGGACAGCTGGCTAACTCTAATCAGATGGTAGCAGGCATGTGTGTGCACATAAGCGTGTGTGTGTGTGTGTGAATGGCTTTATCTGGCTGGGGAAAAGCTGGCCGCACCCCTCGGTCCTGCTCTCAGGGAAACACCTGCATTGAGCCTGCAGATCATATCAGTCTAAGCTGACTGACTCCCAGAGTGGGGATTGTTCAGACCACCATCTGCTTTTGGAGGCTGACCTTTACTTACATCCATATGGCATTTGTCGTTCCACACCACGCAAGCTTGTGCGCCAAATTGAGCAGGTAGATCATTAATCTGTTAGTGTGATTGGACAATGTATAGTGTCAATCAATTCACAATACCTTGATTTATCAGAATCAAACTTGTAAGACACTTTGCAAAGTGTAGCTTTGATTTAATATGTTCTGAAAGGCAAATTGCATTTTAATTCAGTTCTTCCCAAACTTAGTAGTTGAGTAAAGTGCAAACGTTGAAGATGTTCTCTGAATTTAAATGGATGAGGTGATGTTTTTGAGACATTTTAAGTTTTAACAAAAATGATCAAATAAAACAATATTTGAAATATGCCTAGTTAAGTGACACATCACATACTTTTGTGTTCAATTGAATATATCATTGTAATTAAAAAAATATAAACTTAACATAATTATTGAATATTAAATCATTATTATAATAAATAATATACGTATATTATACATATTAGTATAATATAAAGTGAATGTTATTGTTTTACATATATATATATATATATATATATATATATATATGATTCCGATTGACTTGTTATTTAAATTATTATTATTACATGTGTGTGTATAGATGTGTATATATATATATGTATGTATGTATGCATATATATATATATATATATATATATATATATAAAATATTATATTTGGTATTTCATTTTAAGAATTAAAGATACAAGAGAACTACTAATTCATATACAACATAATACATTAAAAATACGTTTCACATTTTTTAAATGTATTTATTTATTTAAGCTTTCATTTTATTTCAAGCCTGTTTTTTTGTGATTAACATTTTTTTTTACAATTAGAAATATTAAATTATATAATTATTCTGTCTATCATCCATTTTGATTATGTTTATTATTGCTGTTGCTTAAGATATAATGTAAACCAACAGGTACATTTTAAATGTCTATAATGTGCATGGAAATCAGCTGTGAATATTGCTGTCTCAGTTTAGACTCGTCATTCCTTAGTCATGGACCTCCTACAGAAAGTCTTTGTATTGTTAGTTTAGGCCATTGTCATTCTAATGGCAGCCCGGGTCTTCAGAGTCATCCATCAGGTCTGGCAGTGCAGCGGAGCCATTGTCCCAAAGATTTGGGGTTTCTACCCTGCCCGTCACCGTCACACCCATGGGCCAACACCCCGATACTTGTGGGTCATTTGACACGGTCAAAGCTTTTCAGAGATTTGTGAGGAGAATGAAATTCTTTTATCCAATTTCACCACTTTTCAGCAAGATATTTTTGATTTGACAAGATGACAGCAAAATGATGAGAGAGAGAGAGAGAGAGAGAGAGAGAGAGAGAGAGAGAGAGAGAGAGAGAGAGAGAGAGAGAGAGAGAGAGAGAGAGAGAGAGAGAGAGAGAGAGAGAGAGAGAGAGAGAGAGAGAGAGAGAGAGAGAGAGAGAGAGAGAGAGAGAGAGAGAGAACGAGCACGCGTCAGGCTTGCTCTCAGCTTCTGACATCAGCCTTTCTCTTCAGTGACCCATGCAGTCTAAACTCTCAGACAGACTCGGCGAGGAAATGAGATCACTTGCAGAATGAAGACTTCAGTTAGTTTTATCTGAAATCAGAAGAAAGAACAATCTGGCTCAGCAGAAAGCCAAAAGCTGTTCATACTAGTAAGGATCTAAAGCTGTAATGTTAGTGATTTTACTGTATTATCACAACCTTATAGGGACAATTTCACAATTACATAATTACATGTAAACGATGAATCCTCATGACTAAAAACAACTTAGTTTTTTTTACCTGCAGGACACAAAATAAAAAAATGTTAGCTTCAAAAAGGATGCAAAACTGCTTTTATTATACTTTGTATCATAAAAGGGATCAATACAACCTATGCACTAAAATCCACAAGTGGAAGAAACGAAAGAAGTAAATAATGACATTCAAGTGAACTGCCCCTTAAAGACATTGTACCTGTTGCTTTACTGAGTCCTGGAAGGCTCTCAGGTATGAATGTCACAGCATTTATCACAGCTTTTCATAAAGTTTGATGGAAGGGACTGATGGCAGGGTAAGCTGTCAACGCACAATGATTGACGAGCCGCATTTTTGGCGCCATCCTTCCCTTTAGAGGTTTAACCCTGCGTCAATGTGAGGTCCATTTATCAGCTCGCTTTTAATTGTAAACAGCGGGTGTTCCTACTTTGTGCTGATCAAGCTGATATTGTAATTTAATGACCTTTAACCCACCACATCCTCAATGGCTTTTGTGGCGTGACTGCCACCAGTATAACGCCAATACTTTTGTAAGGCCACTGGAAAGGAATGCCATCTGATCCCCTCACAGTGTTTTTTTTTTTTTACAGCAAATTCTAGTCCATCCGTTCTATGTCCATCTAGCCTTATTTTTGCTTTTAACATTTTTGTAATCACCCACTAATATCTCTGTGAGTGAGTCATCACCAAACCTGAATGAATTCATAAGAGCCCCACTTCACTTAGTGCTGCCTGACCATGCTGAGTCTTCTGGAGATTCAGATGTCCTGTTATTGGTAAATCTTCAGCTACATATATTATAATATATATTATTTATAAGTTAATCATAATAATTAATAATTTGTTACATTTTATATAGCTTTTCTTGGTACTCAGTGCTTTACATATAAGGGGAGGATCTCCTCAACCACCACCAATGTGCAGCCAGAACACCCACCAACTATGATAATGTATAATTCATTAAATAGTAATTTTATTAATAATATAACATTTAATATATATATATATATATATATATATATTTTTTTTTTTTTTTTCCTCAGCTAACATGCATAATAACACTGATGCCACACTGAGGCCAATAACATAAATTGTTGCCGGTGGAACTAGTTTATTTTGAGATATATGAAGTGTTTTGTTGGTCTGAGTGAGTTTTGGAGGTGATATTAACTGTTTGGTCAAGATTCATGTCGGTAATGCAGATTGTAAGAAGTTTTGAAAAAGTTGCTTCAGTACTGACCGATGCTTGTTAGCAATTGAAACAAACTAATCAGCTGTCAATCAGTATTTACTGTAATGATAGTGTTGTTTATCTTATCTCTTGTTGAGAGTGAACTAGTCTCTTTGATCAGTTTATGCTTTGGTTTGTCTACTAAACTCCATGGGGGAGACTCTCAAAACTCAACATTCGTCGACAGGCTCCTCACTCTCTCTTTCTCTGTCCCTGTAAGTCGCCTTTCTCTCTGGAGGTTGTTTTGCAGGTTTGCCAAGTCCAGCTGAGCATGTTTTCAAGTGACTGAAAAGAATGAATTATGCAGGAGTAAGCATGCTTACAGCTGGCCGTTTGGAGAGTCTTTGATCTGAGAGCGGAGTGTGCATGAATGCCCGCATTGTGAGTGTACGGAGCGTGTGTGTGTGTGTGTGTGTGTGTGTGTGTGTGTGTGTGTGTGTGTGTGTGTACACGAATGTTTGTGTTTGGAAGAATAGGGAGGCCCAGCTCTGGGTTAGAAGAGATTACACTGCAAGCACATTGGGCAAAGGCTAGCTGGAGAAAATACCCTGACGGTGTTTGTTGGCTTACAGTCAGATATTGTCCTTAAAGGAATAGTTTGCCCCAAAAATGAAACTATGTACTCATCTTCATGCCATTCCAAACCCAAATGATCTGTTTTCCATGAAACACAAAAGGAGATATTTTGAAGAAGGCTCACGCTGCTCTTTTCCATACAATGAAAACTCTAAATATGGACAAACCCAACCGTTGGGTTTAAAAAATTTATTAAAAAATTGTGTTTGTCCATATTTGACCCAACCATAGGTCGAAACAACCCCAAATTTAATGTTGTGACCAGAGGCTGTCGAACTTCAATAAGCACTATAAGCTCTGTAGTTAATTTTCACATTAGAAGCATTCATATTTCAAGAAACTCCATATTTCAAGTTGTCTTAAATTTTATTTGATAGCACTGCATGAGGAATAAACGGATTATGCACTGATAATCTTTGCCTTCACCATATCCTTTAAATTGGATTTTGAATGTTAAGTACCTTTATTAAATAAATTATTAAATATCTATAAATAACTTTTATTTTATTTATTTTGTATTAAATGTAAATAAATGTAAGTAAATGAAATGGAATATGCAATATTCATTTGATATAAGCCATTCATTGTGGGTAATTATATATAAAATAAGAACTGCATAATTTAAATCTTTAATCAATTAAAATACCTAGTTTGTGTTGTGTAATGGTTAAGCTAATTGTTCATGTCTTTACGTGTATATATATATATATATATATATATATATACATACACATTTATAGTTGCTGAAATAATTTCTTTAAAATATAAATATTGATTATAAGAATAAAAAATGTTGTCCATAAACAAGCATTTCTTTCTCTTACAGGTCGTAATGAATTAATAGCCAGATACATCAAACTCAGAACGGGAAAAACACGAACGAGAAAGCAGGTTGGTGGATCTGCTTCAAATTCTAAGCATGACATGAAATAAATCATGTTGGTTGCCGAGGCTGATCTAAAGTTTATTTCCAGTAAATTCACAACAGTGACAGTGAAGAGCCAAGGCTTTGTTTATAGCTTCAACCAAACGTTGTTCGCTGGCTTACTGCCTTCCCTAGTTACCGAAGCGTTCTTCACCGAGCGGACACCTGTTGCTTTGTGCTCTCAATTCACTGCAAAGCTTTACAATTTCACCATAAAGTCAGTTTGACTTAAAAAATGAATTCCTAACTAATGAAATATCTGATCGCATGCTTCTTCCTTGCTCCTGAACAAATTATGTGAAAGGTTGTATGTATTAGATGTTCTGTTTGTAATTAAAGTACATGTTTTTTGTGGCTAATGGCAGGGGGCCTTTCATCTCCATGGTTACAAAATGCTCCTTTTGTGTGTGTTTGTGCGTGTGTGTGTGACCAGGTCTCCAGTCATATCCAGGTTCTTGCCCGGCGGAAATCCAGAGAATTTCACTCCAAGCTAAAGGTAGATGCCAATCTTGTGTGTGACACATTCTATGTGTGTATATGTGTATTTTCTCAGGCCATATCCGTACTGAACTATGTGTGTGTGTGTGTGTACGGGTGCCCTGCCGTTTGGCTGTCTGTAACCTAGATTTCCTGCTTGTGACTGCCCTGCTTAGTATGCAGTCAACTGGCTAACTTCTTTTCTTCAGCATGTTTGTCCGTTTCCTTCCTGTGTCACACAAAAGTGTGTTTGTTTTGGAAGAAACTGCATTTTGCCAGGTGTCGCATACACAACAAAATATTTGATGTGCGATATACTTGGCTTGAGCAAAAGTTGTTCAAGGACAAGTGCATGATTTAAAAAGCAGCTTGAAACTCAAAGGCAGACAAAACCCCTTTAGATATTATTTATTTAATATGCATATGACAATATATGAGTATCTATCCAATCTAATCCTTTCCAGACTTGTCTACGCATAGTATTAGGTCACTGGGGTGGTTTAGCCTGATAACCTATGATGCAAAATAATTTTAAAATCATATTAATTATTATTTTTTAAATTATATTTTGTATATAGATCATATATTGTTTTGTATATATTATATACTTGTATATAGATCAAATAAAACATTTTTTTTTTTGTATTTGTCTTCTTTTTTTTTTTTTAAATATGTATCTTATATTCACCAAGGCAGCATTTATTTGATCAAAAATACATTAAATTAGTAATAATGTAAAATGCCTCAATCATATATTCAGATTACATTTTAAATGTTAATTTAGTACAATTCATTATTATTATTTTTATAATATAATTATTTTGTATTTTTTAAATGCATTTGAATTTAATATGGATTACTGATTGTATGGTAGGCCAGTGACAGGCTACAGAAATATTTATATTAAAAAAATTATTATAATTATGAATTATATTAATTTCTTAACAATTTAATAATAATTATAATATTATGTAAAATGATCATGTGTATATACATTTTTCAATAACATATTAAAGGTGCCCTAGAATGAAAAATGTAATTAACCTTGCCATAGTGAAATAATAAGAGTTCAGTACATGGACATCACATACTGTGAGTCTCAAACATCATTGCCTCCTACTTTATATGTAAATCTCGTGCATGAAAAACACCACAGAAAAAGAGGCGATTCTCAACATAACGGCAACAGTGACGCAATCGCTGGGATCATTAATATGTAAGCCCCCAACATTTGCATCTATCCAAACATGTTTATTGTCAAACGGAATCAGCAGATAAACAAGCGACACACGAGGATAGCCAAAACGGTAGCTCATGGACACACGTCATGTTCCAGGCTGTGCATGGGATGTGAGGACTCTTCATATCCTTCCCACAGATAAAAAATGTCAACAGTCATGGTCGATGTTTATTATAATCGGATACCGCGACGATTTTAAAAAAAATCTTTAATTTGCTCGGCCCATTTCACCGTGGACAGTTTTTCTAAGCTGGGACAATATCAAGCAAGCTTTGCTCAGCATCTAAAGCTGTAGAAAGGGGCAATTCCAACTATATTCCTGCAAGCAGTAAGTAGCAGAGGTGTGGACTCGAGTCATGTGACTTGGAATCGAGTCAGACTCGAGTCATGAATTTGATGACTCGACAAAATGTACAAAGACTTGCAACTCGACTTGGACTTTAACATCAATGACTTGTGACTTCACTTGGACTTGAGCCTCATGACTCGAGAAGACTTGCTACTTTTTGGCCATTTTTCTTTCACACGGCCGCGCTGCTCTCAGTGAAAAAAAGCTGCACCTGTATGCATGCAGAGAGCACGCGCGCTGCCAGCACGACATCCAATCACTGTAGTCCCACGTTGGTTTGATTCAAGGGGGTAATCTAGCGCTCGGAAAGCGTTCCACCCCTAGGGGCTGCCATTGCTAACCAAGCCATCACCTGCTGTTAGCATCCCATTGACTCCCATTCATTTTTGAGTCACTTTGACAGTGAATAACTTTACATCAGAGGCGTTTAAAGACTCCATTTGTCCATTGTTTATTTCTAAAGAAACACGACAATGCATAAAAGGCTCCGTTACCTTGTATCTTACACTATCGCCCCGTAGAAGCTGTTTTTGTAAAAATAGGCTAACTATTAACTGTCATAACCAACTGTCGCACAGTTGAGAAATTACCGTATAGACCTGAGGAGACGCTCGCAGGCAATCTTCTACTGTCTATGAGACAGTCGGGGGGACGTGGAGACATAAAGTCTGATAAAGTCAAGGGGGAAGAATGGGGAGAAGCCCATAGTGAGCCAAAAGCAACGGGAGAAAATATTTAAACAACGTGATTCAGCTTTCACTTTCCACATCTACTAGAAGACCTACAGCTGTCAGACAGGAGGCTCACGTCACATCTACGTCGTCAAGCTCAGTCTGAGCCTGCGCAGTTCGCTCAGCCATCAGGAAGTGAGTGCTCCTATACTGACATCACTTAATGCCGTAGAAGGCAATGGGATCCCTCCGTCCATTTCTTTTACTGTCTATGGTTTGATTCAACAGTATCCATAGCTACCAAGTCCGCGTATAACACGTGACTTTGGGCTTCTTTTTTTGGCAAGTCGCGGTAAAAAAATCTCGAGTTGCGGGTCGCGGTTTTTTGGGCTTGTTTGAAAAAATGTGGTTGCTTGTTAGGAAAATATGACAAGCAACTTCGTTTCTTTACATTTATGGTCGCTGTTTTGTCCAAATACATTGACTGACACTGTCTTCTCACAGCTAATAGCCATAGTGCAACGATACAAGTGCTGTATTCATTCGTCCTCATACATCCCGCCTCCTTCCCCTCTTTGAAGAAAAATCGCGTTCAACGTGCAGGCATGTGATGTGATGTTATAAATGTAATGATAGTTCATAGACGTAAATAGACGAATACATTTTTTTTTATTTTTTACAAACAATGCAACCAGCAAAGATATACAGAGATGGAGAGGAAACAGGGAGGTAAGCCACCTAATTTAATCTTAATAATAACTTTTATAATGTAGGCTATTTATTATGACTATTATTATTTGGCTATTATAAAAATAAGAATAAATAATAAAAAAAAGTATATGCTGCTAATAATAACAGTAGGTATGGTTCGAATGTATATTATTATAAACATGTCTCTATATTGCAGCACTCTCAGTGTTTTCCAGGGCACCAACTCCCAATCATAGACTGTAAAAAAGTGCATAATAATCCTAAATAGTAGCTGTGTGACATTAGTAATTTTCAATACTATTTAGAGCAGATTGCACATTGAGATGCAGGGCTTATCCTTTTACGGTTTATAGTGTGCATGTTCACCACTGCTCCTTATATGTGTGCAATAACTCCGACTGGATCGATCCTTCACGTCACTTTTTCTCTTTTTCCATCTACAAACCTCTTCTGTTCAGTCTTTATTGCAACTTGAAGAATTTTGTAAAATCCCATCTGTATTTGCATTTTAAACTCCACGAGATTTCAATTTAAAATGTTGCAGGGTCATTTATTGATAAATTATTGATCATAAATTATACTGATGATAATAAATAATATAATAATATTGGGCTTGTTTTGGGCCCCCCACCCCTCTAGGTATTCTTCATACCTGAGAAGAATATGAAACAGATGTCAGAAAATCCCTTATAGCCTCACGCTGTATTTGAAACTACTCTTTACTCATATCAGTGTTGTTGTGTTAATATTCATTGTCTATTATACACTACGGTATACGATAATATTTCAGTTTTAGTGTATGCAATATTAAGAATATTTTCACTGCTTCAAAAGTCATAAGAAAGCCCTTTCCCTCCAGAAACTGAAGTCATATGCTTTATAGCAGTGCTTTTCAAAGTGGGGACAGGGACCTCTGGGTGCCGCGAGGGGATGCTATAGGGGGGCCATGGCAAGCTGGCATAAAAAGTATAGCAAAACAAAATAATTGAATAAATTAAATTATTAAAGTAAACCAAATTAAACCAAAAATAAGCTAAACAATATTCCCATAATGTTTCCATAATGCCCATATCTATTTGAAAGTTGAACTGTTTTGCCATATGAGGTCAACACAATACAGGACTGAAGCCGCTGTGCATTGTTCTAGTGTTTCTGTTTTTTTTTACTGTATTTGCTTAATGTCATTGTATAAAAAGAGGTTTAAATAAATATAAATCTTACAGACATACATGATTTGTATAATTTTTATTTCTGTGGTAAGATGACTTGAAGTGACTCGAAACTAAAATGGTAGGACTTGGACTCGACTTGAGACTTGTTGGCTTTGACTTCTGACTCGACTCGAGACTTGCCTCATCTTTGACTCGACTTGACTCGGGACTCGAGGGCAAAGACTTGAGACTTACTTGTGACTTGCATAACAATGACTTTGTCCCACCTCTGGTAAGTAGTGAAACAATTTCTGATTAAACTGAAAGTTTCTTAGAGAGACCGCATTGTCTAGATAATGCAAGGTGCTAGTAGAGTAACAATAGGAAACTCCAAGTACCATACAAAACTAAATAGTGTGTCTAATGACAAAGGTCAATATTATTTTATATTACAAAATACAACCGTAGATACGCATGTCATACTACATTAGTTTAGTTGCTTACAGATCGCTCACTCGATCCTTCTAGCTAACGTCACATTCTCCACCATATAAAATGTTAAAATGATAGTCATTTGACAAGGCTTCTATTTATTTTGTAAAACAAATATATTTATATTTTTGAGAACTTAAGTATGATGTTTTTGCATGCTTGTATTTCAGAGTAGCCTACATCACAGCCACTGTGTAGCCTACATTATGACTAACGTTTTATAAACATGCAATATCGTTGACGAAAAAAGACGAGTCTAAAATGTAGTTTAAAAAATAAAAACGTTTTGGTGGTTGCCAGATTTCAGTAATTTAAATCCCCCATCAGAGCATTTCTGTGAAAAGAACACGTATACTATCCGTGTTTTACCTAAATGTGCAATCTGGCAACCATATACACGCAAGCTCTCTTCTGAAAACACCAATAAACAAGTAAGCTGCATTTTAGCAATCTCCATTTGAGATGTTCTGTTTAAAGTGTCATTTAGTCGGTCTGTGCTCTGTCAGGACTCACGAGCCGCTTCACTGAACAACTGAACTTGTGTGAGCTGCTGAAATAAGCCAATCAGAGCAGAGCTCAACATTAATATTCATGACTCTTCCAAATAAGGCAAAAACAGAGCATTACATCCTAGGGAAAATTTATAGGGTTGTAAATGGACCTGTAAAACTGTATCTGGACATTTTTTGCCCTTAAATTAGCCACATACCCTCTATGTAGATATCAGAGAACAATTTAACATATTGTTTCAACTCATTCTAGGGCACTTTTAAATTAATAATTTGATACAATGCACTTATTGTGTACATAAATGTTTTTGTTTTTTTTACATTGTACATTTATAATTACACTGTTGAACCTTCCCTTACACCTAACCCTACCCTTAAACTTACCCATACCACCACACCTGTCCCTAACGTTACCCTTAAACTTACCCATACCACCACAATAATCCCTAACTTTACCCTTAAACTTACCCATACCACCGCAATAGTCCCTAACTTTACCCTTAAACTTACCCATACCACCACACCGGTCCCTAACTTAACCCTTAAACTTACCCACACCACCACAATAGTCCCTAACTTTACCCTTAAACTTACCCATACCACCACAATAGTCCCTAACTTTACCCTTAAACTTACCCATACCACCACACCTGACCCTAACTTTACCCTTAAACTTACCCACACCACCGCAATAGTCCCTAACTTTACCCTTAAACTTACCCATACCACCACAATAGTCCCTAACTTTACCCTTAAACTTACCCATACCACCACACCGGTCCCTAACTTAACCCTTAAACTTACCCACACCACCACAATAGTCCCTAACTTTACCCTTAAACTTACCCATACCACCGCAATAGTCCCTAACTTTACCCTTAAACTTACCCATACCACCACACCGGTCCCTAACTTAACCCTTAAACTTACCCACACCACCGCAATAGTCCCTAACTTTACCCTTAAACTTACCCATACCACCGCAATAGTCCCTAACTTTACCCCTAAACTTACCCATACCACCACACCTGTCCCTGACTTTACCCTTAAACTTACCCATACCACCACAATAGTCCCTAACTTTACCCTTAAACTTACCCATACCACCACAATAGTCCCTAACTTTACCCTTAATCTTACCCATACCACCACAATAGTCCTTAACTTTACCCTTAATCTTACCCATACCACCACACCTGTCCCTAACTTTACCCTTAAACTTACCCATACCACCACAATAGTCCCTAACTTTACCCTTAAACTTACCCATACCACCACACCTGTCCCTAACTTTACACTTAAACTTACCCATACCACCACACCTGTCCCTAACTTTACCCTTAAACTTACCCATACCACCACACCTGTCCCTAACTTTACCCTTAAACTTACCCATACCACCACACCTGTCCCTGACTTTACCCTTAAACTTACCCATACCACCACACCTGTCCCTAATGTTACCCTTAAACTTACCCATACCACCACACCTGTCCCTAACTTTACCCTTAAACTTACCCATACCACCACACCTGTCCCTAACTTTACCCTTAAACTTACCCATACCACCACACCTGTCCCTAACTTTACCCTTAAACTTACCCATACCACCACACCTGTCCCTAACTTTACCCTTAAACTTACCCATACCACCACACCTGTCCCTGACTTTACCCTTAAACTTACCCATACCACCACAATAGTCCCTAACTTTACCCGTATCACACCTCAATATCAGCAAAAGAGTTCTACATTACAATATGAACACAATAAGTACATTGTACTTTGTGTGTTTTGTTGGCTGATGTTGTTGCTGTCTGACCTTTTAAGGAAAAGGGGTGTCAAAGGATTATGTTTTTGAACAGCTGTGGCATCTGCTGGCTAAACAGCGAATGACAGTTCACTGACTCAGGATCATTTACTTGTATGAATACACTTTGACAATTTTAAGTGCACTAACATTATCTATTGCAGAACGATAAAGCATGCTGAGTAAAAGTTAGACCGCTCAATGCCATTTTCATACATTGTAGACCTAAATATGTCTGATTGACCACTGCATTTAATACTTCAACTGACAGTACTTAAATTCGGCATGAAACAGAAGTTGCGATCCCCTTTTTTCCCCCTATTTTAACGCATGTCTGAGTGAAACGGCTTATAGAAAAAGAAAATGTAGGACGAGACTTGATTTTGATTGGATGGTATTGGTTTGTTATTGGTTGAGTGACATGTTGTCCCGCCTGTCGACAAGAAATGTAAATTATGATTTCATGGTGACTTTAATATAAAGAACTCTAAATCTGCAGTCAATAAGGTAAAAGTTCTGTTTTAGTCTTTTTTTCCCCCATATGCTTTTGCCTTCTTTACAAAGTCTGATATAGTGAACAGTAACTGGAAGAGAGGAAAGGAGTAATAGGATTGGTTACTCATTTGATTATACAAAAGGCTGTTCTTTGAGCATTTGCACTCTAGTACTTGATAGAATGCTTGACCAGAATGAAACCCATTTATGAGACACTCTGACTGACTGCTGCTTTCATACACTACAGCTGACAAGAACAGAGCTCACATTCTCCAAATGAGCAACACGAGTCATATAAGTCTATCAACAAACATGCATAAAGGCAAAACTTGCCACATAATCATGCGCAGTGCATTCTGGGAGCTCAGAAATCCTTAACATTACTAGTTACGAGAACATCTGAGGGCATATTGTTGGTCTAACGTGTTATGTAGATTCACAGTAATTCTCGTATTTTGTAGTATTTGTGACTCAGAAAGATCTCTATGCCAAATTAAATGTATTTTTTTTAATTCTGCTATATGCATTAACAAGCACTTATATAAAGCTATTTAAGTTTTATATAAAAAGTAAATATTAAGGTGACCCAGAAGCTCTTTGAGTTTATTCATTTCAACACTTCAAATTTTCAGATTCAAGGGTCAATGGCAAATCTATTTTCCCATTTAGATTGTTTAAAGATTCATGGTAGAGCCGTTTAAATGGGTCTTATCTACTTTTCCATGGCGTCAGGTCTCAAGACTAATTCATTCAAAGAAATGATGAGACCCTTTGCCCTTGAGCTAGAAATACCGGCTGGCCTGTATTAAAACCTTTCATAAAAAGCGGTTTATAACCGTAACAGCGCAGGAGCTGAATCTTCTCTGTGATGTGTGTTGTTGAAGGATCAGACCGTGAAGAATGATGCGATCAACAGGATGGCAGCCATGTCTTCAGCACAGATCGTCTCGGCCACGGCCATCCACAGCCGGCTGGGGCTCGCGGGACTCCCACGGGCCACCTTGCCTGGGTCGACAGGGGTAAGAGATGCCCCAGCCCACTTTAAATCCATTTAAAGGACAAGCAAAATAATATATCCATGCATCTGGTTTGTTTCACACTAGCGCTGCAGGTCATTTGTGAATGAGCGTTGCTTTTGCTCCTTTTTTAGATTTGGCAGGTACCAACAGGGCAGCCTGGTTCCTCACAAGAGTAAGTATAATGTACACTAATTCAGTTACAAATAGCTGAATTTGTACCTATTAAAACAATGAATTATAAAGTAATAAACAACTTCTGCCCTGAAAACGACACCTTGTAATAATCACCTGTCTTGTTCCTCAGTATAAAGCCGTTCTCACAGCAGAATTACCCCATCCAGACGGCCACAGCCATTGCAAGTGTGTACATCCACCACTAACACTGTAAAAAAATATTTAGAAAAAAAGTTACCTGGTTGCCTTAATTTTGAGTTCATTGAAATAAAAATTGAGTTAATACAATGATTTTTTTTTTGAGATTCGACAACCTTTATTAAAATATTATTAAAAGATTTTGTAAGCATATTGGGTAATTGTGTGTGTTTTATTTCTGATGACGCAGTGAAACATGACAAATAGTGCTATTTTCATGATTTATCAAATTTTTTATGGTTCAGATACAAAAATATTTTGGGTTTCTATTTATTAAACAAATTTCCTTCATTGCATCAACTCAAATTTTAATTTCAATAAACTCAAAATTAAGGCAACCAAGTTACTTACTTTTTTAAGTTAAACCAACAAAAAACAATATATTTTTTACAGTGCAAATGCCTTGGAACTTAATTATGCGTTATGAATGTGTTAGTTTGCATATACCCACTTAGATTTGGTATATTTGTAACAAGGATAAATCTGGTTCTTATATAAGATGAGATGAGCACACTCAAAGTTGTTGCTTTTGTCAAAATAGCTTCATTATTTTGTGGCAGTTGTTATTAATTTATATTTTATTGCATAAATAATTTGATTGATTTATATAAATGTGCCTTATAACCTTAACATATTATAATTATTATTATGAAGCACATTTATAACAATTAACACATTGATTTAATGTATTCAATCATAAACAATTAATTTAATAAATTTATTAATAGTGCTTCATAATAATAATTATAAAATTACTTGGTGGAAGAATAGTTTATTATCGAATTAATAAGTTTTGTTCATATAAAATAAATATATTTATATCATTATATAATAATTAGAATAACATTGGTATCAGGAATTGTTTCTTATTAGATTTCTATTTATAAGATTTATAATATAATTTATAATAAATACAAAGTGTATTTACACTAAATTGACTTTAATTGTAATATGATATGTATAAAAATTATATGTATACTATATTACCTTAAAACCAGATAATTACAATACGTAAGTGTCTAAGTACAATTATTAATAAAATAATCTACTATATTTATTCTAGTTTAATTACAGTTCACACAATTTTTTTTATTCTGTCAATCATTTGTCATCCTCAAGTTGTTCCAAACCAAACCTGTATGAATGTCTTCTGCTGAACACAAAAGAAGATATTTTGAATAATGTCGGAAACCAAATAATTCATGGGCCCTAGACTTCATGGCCCCTATTGAGGGGAAAAAAATATGGAATTCATCAGGCCCATGAACCGCTTAATTTCCGGCAAAAACTTTTTGTGTGTGTGTGTTCGGCAGAACAAAGAAACTCATACAGGTTTGGAACAAGTTGAGGGTGAGTAAATTATGACAGAATATTCATTTTTAGGTGAACTATCCCTTTAATGGCTCCGGTCTTATTTCTTTAATGCATCACTGATGTTTGTAAATGCTGTGTTTGTGTGTGTAGCTTACGAGTCCCCGACATCCCTCACAGCCGCAATGCCGGTGTGGCACGGGCGCTCCATCGGCACCTCTAAACTGCGGCTGGTGGAGTTCTCCTCCTTCCTGGAGCATCAGCGGGACCCAGATTCAGTGAGTCAGCACACATACCCAGAATTACTGCAGAGATAGCGACAGAAGAGTGGCCTCGACCTGCTTTTACACTGCACTGCTGCTCAAAAACACAGTTGCTTTACATCTTCAGTACTGAACATCTATGCATAGATCAAATAAACATCACATAACAGGTCTAAATATCTAAAAATATTAAATGGTGACTTCAGGCAGTTCTGTCAATTTTATTATCCATTAAGTATACGACAAATCACCATGACGTCACAACAGTAATAAACGTTCTTCCGGGTGGCAAAAGCCGAAGCGTTCCTATGGCAACGCTAGTATTCAGACATAGTTAACATGATTATTGAGGGACCGATTAATTAATTCATTAATAGCAATACATGAAATGCCTAACCTTGGTCTAGTAGATGTAGTGCTAGTCTAATACCACAATTTTTAAATGAGCTTCAGCCTACCATTGAGTAGTTATTTTAGTGACTGTTGCTGTTTGAATTACAATATGTTAGGCTATCGTAGATAGTCTATTTCCCTGTTCTCTGCTTTTCAACAAATCCTTTGCACACATTTTTTCTTTATTTTTTGTATCTGAAGCTATAGCAGCAACATTGAAAGTTCCGGTGTCTGTGTTTAACACGAAACCTTGTGTGATTGCGGCCGGCTCGCGGTGCGGTCATGCTGTTTCCCAGCTGATTTGATGCAATTATCCACTTTAATGACTCGTGGCATCTGCAATATCTCACAAACTCCCGATGTTAAAATATGTTATATTTATAATTTTATATGGAACTAATCACTACACCTGTTAGCAGTCATGTAAACATCCATTATTGATATAAAATAGCCGAAATCACATGAACAATCACACAAAAACCTTATTCCATAGTTATCGTGTGTTTATTAGCTTCTTAGTTCACGCGTAGAAATTTAGAATAGGCCCGTTCGAGCCAGAATGAGGAAATGTCCGAGACAGTAGGAGAGAGGTCTGCGCATGTTTTAACTCTTTTATATCGAATAATTCCGTGAGAAATGAATAGAAATGGTATTCTGTATGACGAAATATTTTGCAAACGTGATATGTCAATATTTATCCAAATATGAGGACTTTTAAACTAAGAGCTAAACTGAAAGCTGTTCTTTGCGATCTCTGTGAACACAAATGAGCCAGTGAAGACGAGAGAATAAAGTGCGTCTGATAATCTATTCAAAATATCGTTCATAACGGATCGATAATAATGCACTCCTGACATAAATTAAGAATTGAATGTCACTGCAACCCAGTTTTATCATAAACAGTGTTCAAATATCAAAGCTGGAGTCTTTAATCTTTCTGATGATACTGAGTTTGTCCAGATAATGTGTGATGAGCAGTGAATGTTGAACAATAGTAATCTGAGGCCGTATGATCTTTGAATCGTAAGGGGTTAAAAGAGATCTAAAGTTTACTAATATTAGTCTCGAAATTCCCCAGCTGAAGATAATTATGCTCTGCTATGATTTTGTAGATGGACCATTTTGAGAATACTTCTCTGTAGCGCCACTTTTGACGACGTCCACTCGCTTTAGCCTCCTCATCCACAGGTTTTGCTGCATATATTTACTTCTTTCTGAATGAAATCGATAAAATCCTACACCTTTTCCTGTATATCTGATGGCGCAACCCCAAACACAACACGTTTTCGTCATAGTTTCAACTTTAAACAACAGCAATGTTCTTAACTATGTTACTATTTACAGTAGCCGGCTGATCTCTTCAGTTTGTCAGTAGAAGCCGCTCGCGTTCTGCCACCCGGAAGTATCTTGAGGCGATTGTTTACAAACATTCTGAAATGGTCTATTCACATTTCACATTTATTTGTATAGCACTTTTCACAATACATATTGTTTCAAAGCAGACATTAAAGGAATACTCCACCGTTTTTAGAAATAGGGCTTATTCAACTTCTTTCCTACATTTAGATATGTGGGCAAATGCATTTTTGTCTCAGTGCATGCATTGTTTTAGTTTGGCAGTGTTGCAGCTAGCTTAGCTTAGCATAATAAATGGGATTCTAGGTCACATCCTTTTTTTTCTCTGATCCAATGATAATGCTGGATATCTACAGAAGCGCAGGACAGCACTTCTTAAGTAGCCTAGAACTCTAGACGCACACAAGCGGCAGCAAATCTAATCTGCTGCGAGTGTCGTCTAGCAACTCTCAATACCCTTCTGAGCTGTAAACGCCAAACCCTTGTCGGGCCAATCACATCGTGTATAGAGTCGGTGGGCGGAGCCGTAATGACGACGGCTGAGTTGCGTTTTCGTGCTTCTAGTAAACACAGAAACTGGAGAACGGCGGTCTTTCGAATCAGCTTTGACCGCGACTCTGGAAGACTTGGAGTTAAGCTTTTCTCTGAGAAAAAAACAAAGAACGGCACTGAAGTCATTCTTAAGAAGGGAAGATGTGTTCGGAGTTTTACCGACAGGATACGGTGAATGTTTAATCTATCAGCTAGCTCTGCTTCACCTTCGTTGCTCTGGTTGGTGTAGCGCTATCCTATCGCGTGCAGAGGGAGTTTGAAAGACAACCGTTTATCCGCCCCTCAGATTGAGCCCTGTCTATGGTGAGTTTCCAGACCAAACATCTTGATGTGGGTCTGGCTTGTCAGGCTACTTCTTAAGACATTTTCAGCTCAAATTGAATGAAGCGCTAAAACACGTCTTTTCTGGTACATGAAAATAACCCAGAGGTGTTGTTGCAGCTGAGTCTGCTTTATTATGATCTAGTAGTCATCCAACAGTGTCTTTAAATCAGGTGACCGATGCTGAACGTCCTATTTAAACACTGATCTGACTGCAGTCAAGACAATGAAGATGACAACAGCATGCGTAGATTAAAAGTGAGCCCTGGGAAGAACTTCTTGTGACCTACAGGTTATCAAAATGTCTCGTGTCCATGTTCTAGCAGACCTGTGTAATCGATCATGTTGGCAGCATCTCTATGAAATGCTTGTCCCTCTGGTCTGGCGTGACAGCTGCTATTAATCATGCGTTTGTATCTATACGCAGAACGAGGAGCGTTCTCTATACAGTCCTCCAGCCACGCAAACACGCAGCTTTGGGGTGGAGGTTCAGAAAGTACCTGAAACAGCTTCACATATGCCATCTGAAATGCTTCATTACTGACACAAACAACATTTGGGAATAGCATTTGAACTAAACTAGAAAAAAAAGCTTGTTCCTTCAACAACAAACATCTTACACAGTTTTTTTGTGCAAAGTAAAATATGTTGTATTGATCTAATTACCAACTCTTTTTGCAGTACAACAAGCATCTGTTTGTGCACATCGGCCAGACAAATTATTCGTACAACGATGCACTGCTTGAGACAGTGGACATTCGTCAAATCTACGACAAATTCCCTGAGAAGAAGGGTGGGCTGAAGGAGCTGTTTGGAAAAGGGCCTCAGAATGCCTTCTTCCTGGTCAAGTTCTGGGTGAGTCTGAGAGCGTTTGTGTTCATTTGAGCAGTCGGGCCGTGGCGTAGCTGTTAGCCGAGTGCTGCTCATGCAAACAATACAGACTGAGTTTGAATTATTTTCCAATCCCATTTCCTTCTTTTGTTTCCACATCATTGTATGTGCTACTTTCTATCATTTAAACAATGGTGTGATATAGTGAATATATTTAAAGGGTTCTTTCAGTGATTTAGCATTAAAGGGTTACTTCAGCGATTAGCATATGGCTTTGTATCAGTAGAAACCCCGGAGTATATCCAAATGATTGTGCTCCATGCTAAAATATGGACAGTTTTAACTGAATAAATTTTAAATAAACTTGAATTCTAAAAATAAACTTTAAACATTATTTTTTATGGTGGCTTTTTATAGTTTAAGATTAAGTGAAACTCTGGCTCTGGGATAAAGCTAATTACTATAATAACTTATAATTCAGTTCTTTTCATTTTTGCCTCTTGTTTAATATTATTATTTTTCATATTAAATTATATTTTCAATATAAAAACCTAATTTGAATAACTATTAAATACTTCAAGAATGGGCAATTTTAGCTGAATCAATTTTATATAACAAATTTAATTCTAAAATAACTAAATATTTTTTTATGATGGCTTTTCATAGTTTAAGAATGAATGAAAGTCTAGGTCTGGGATAAGGGCAATTCTTTAAATAATTCATAATTCAGTTACTTTTACTTTTGAAATGTTATAATTTTCATAGTGAAACATGTTGTTAATATAAAACAATATTTTTCAGTAGTAAATACTAAATACAAAGTTAGTTTTGTAAAGTGTTTCTTCAAGTATGGGCAATTTTGGTTTACTTTAAAAATAAAAATAAAAAGGGTAATTTAAAATGTGTATTCATTTTTTACTTTAATTCTAAAATAAACTTTAAACATAATTTATTTTTTGTTATGGCTTTTTATAGTTTAAGACTGAAAGTCTGGGTCTGGGATAACGGGCATAGCATAAGGCATAGCATTATGACCACTGACAGGTGAAATGTATAAAACTGATTATCTCTTCATCACGGCACCTGTTAGTGGGTGGGAGCAAGTGAACATTCAGCATTTTTTGAAGAGTTTGACATGAACCAAGTTGTGATGGCTAGACGACTGGGTCAGAGCATCTCTAAAACTGCAGCTCTTGTGAGGTGTTCCCGGTCTCCAGCGGTCAGTATTTATCAAAAGTGGTCCAAGGAAGGAACAGTGGTGAACCGGCGACAGGGTCATGGTTCCTGAAGGCTCATTGATGCACGTATGAAGCAAAGGCTGGCCCATGTGGTCCGATCAAACAGACGAGCTACTGTAAATTGCTCAAGAAGTTTACACTGGTTCTGATAGAAAGGTGTCAGAATACACAGTGAATCGCAGTTTGTTGCCTATAGGGCTGCATAGCCGCAAACCAGTCAGGGTGCCCATGCTGACCCCTGTCCACTGCCGAAAGCGCCAACAGTGGGCACATGAACATCAGAACTGGACCACGGAGCAATAAAAGAAGGTGGCCTGGTCTGATGAATCATGTTTTCTTTTACATTATAAATGGATGGCTGGGTGCATGTGCATCGCTTACCTGGGGAACACATGGCACCAGGATTCACTATGGGAAGAAGGCAAGCTGGCGAAGGCAGTGTAATGCTTTGGGCAAAGAAACTTCGGTCATGCCATCCATGTGGATGGTACTTTGACATGCACAACCTACCTAAGCCTTTTGCAGACCATGTACACCCTTTCATGGAAACGGTTTTCCCTGGTGGCTGTGACCTCTTTCAGCAGGATAATGCACAGAGCAAAAATGGTTCAGGGATGGTTTAAGAAGCACGAGTTTGAGGTGTTGACTTAGCCTCCAAATTCCCCAGATCTCAATCCAATCGAGCATCTGTGGGATGTGCTGGACAAACAAGTCCGATCCATGGAGGCCCCACCTCACAACTCACAGGACTTAAAGGATCTGCTGCTAACATCTTGGTGCCAGATACCACAGCACGCCTTCAGGGGTCAAGTGGAGTCCATGCCTCAACAGGTCAGGGCTGTTTTGGCAGCAAAAGGGGGATCAACACAATATTAGGAAGGTGGTCAAAATATTATGCCTGATCAGTGTCATCTTTTTAAAATTAAAAATAAACTCCTATGAAATAAATGCACCAAAAGTTGAAGAAACCACCATACATGAGCTAATAAAAATCAGTGTCTGTCGACCACTAGTGACCTTCATCAGTTTGAATGGAGGCAGCTGAATTGGTTCAACACGTTTGCATTTGATTAAAGTGCTGCGTTAAAGCCAGCAGTGGTGTATTTAATCCCTGGGCGGTCTGAATGTGAAACACAGCGCGTGCTGTCCTTTAATACTGCTGATGCTGGATTTGATAGTGAGCCTTTATTTGAACACCTGCCACTCTGAGCGACAGGTGCAAGCACATGAGCACATCAGATGGCCACATCCTGTACAAACTGAAATAAAGAAGCACACCGCTCTCTGAAGGTTAACACTTATTACACTCTTACACTCCTTACTAGTTTTCAGATGGTGGGTTGTGCTGGCCAAAACGTGCATGGTTTATCTTTTACTTTTTAGTGAATAATGAATAGAGTGTTCTTATTGTTTCTGATCAATGCACAGTTGTGCATAATAAATCATGTTTTATAGCCTTGAAATCTCTGAGACAAAAAAATCTCTGTACAAAAGATTTTATGATCTTTCAACAGCGTTTGATATACTCAGCATTTTAAAATAAACTAGCAGAAGTTTGATTAAATGCAGCTGTAAATAAGACGCCAGTGATTCCAGGTGTCTGTGGCCTTGATGGATATCACAGAAGGCTCTATTCAGTTTAAAGTAGCCAAAGAGTTTACTATTGATTTTAAAGCACCTTTTATTTATTAGCGTCAGACAAATTACTCCCCTATTTTCCCAGCTGTATGCAAACCGTGTGGTCAGATTTGCTTTTGTCAACATTTTCTCTCTATCTGTTTATTTATCGTCACTAAGCTGTTATTTGGTGCGTCCGCAGGCCGACCTGAACTGCAACATCCAGGAGGATTCTGGGGCATTCTATGGCGTGACCAGTCAGTACGAGAGCTCAGAGAACATGACCATTACCTGCTCGACAAAGGTCTGCTCCTTCGGGAAACAAGTGGTTGAAAAAGTTGAGGTGAGGAATGTATCCAATCAAGAGTAAACTTGAAATTTACTATAGATTTGTTTTTTTATGATATGTTTCAAAATGTAAATTATCTATTATATATATTATTGTGATGTTTTTTATTATATATATATATATATATATATATATATATATATATATATATATATATATATATATATATATATATATATATATATATATATATATATATATAAAAATAAAACATTTATAAAAATAAAAATAAAATAAAAATATATAATTTTATTAAATGTTCATATACAATGTTAAATTGTATTTTTTAGTTCAGTTAATATTCAGTTTTACTTGTAATATTTAAAAATTAAAATGTAATATCTAATTATTTACATTCTTTACAATAAATGTATTTTATATACAGTTATATTAACTTTAATTGTATTTTTTAAAGTTCATTTAATATTCTTTTATTAGAAATATTGTAATATTTAAAATCATTTATAAGTGTCAAATTTATACAAAATCATTTTATTTGTATTATTTTCAGTTAATTAAATTTTATTGTAATATTTATATATACATATACATATATACATATATATATATATATATATATATATATATATATATATATATATATATATATATATATACACATATATATATATATATATACACTATACGCACACACACACACATACATGTAAATTGTGTGTGTGTTTTAATATAATGCAAAAATAATATATATAGTTTTTAAAATTCAGTTAATTTTCACTTTTATTAAAAAATATTTTAATTAAAAATCATACATGTACAATATATGTATTTCTTTTTAACTTACAATTATATGATTTTTTTTTAAGGTTCAGTTCATATTTTTTATTAGAAATATTGTAATATTTAAAATCATACACAGTACAGGCCAAAAGTTTGGATCCATTACTATTTGTAATGTTTTTGAAAGAAGTTTCTTCTGCTCATCAAGCCTGCATTTATTTGATCAAAAATACAGAAAAAATGGAATATTGTGATATATTATTACAATTTAAAATATTTGTTTTTCAATTTATTATACTTTAAATTATCATTTATTTCTGTGATGCAAAGCTGAATTTTCAGGATCGTTCCTCCAGTCTTCAGTGTCACATGATCCTTCAGAAATCATTCTAATATGAGGATTCATTTTCAAAGTTGGAAACAGTTCTGCTGCTTAATATTTTTGCATAACCTGTGATACTTTTTATATAATATTTTGATGAATAAAAGGTAAAAACAAATTAAAAGAAGCAAATGTTTTAAAAATAGAAATCTTTTGTAACAACAATACACATCACACTATACAATTCGGGGTCAGTCTTTTTTGAAATAAATCAATATTTTTATTCAGCAAGGATGTATTAAATTGATAAAAATTGATAGTAAAGGAGATTTATATTATTTGAAAATGTTTTTATTTTGAATAAATGCAGTTCTTTTAAACCTTTTATTCATCAAATATATTAGGCAGCAGAACGGTTTCCAACAGTCATAATAAATCCTCATATCAGAATGATTTCTGAAGGATCATGTGACACTGAAGACTGAAGGAATGATCCTGAAAATTCAGCTTTGCATCACAGAAATAAAGTACAATACATTAAAACCCAAATATTTTAAATTGTAATATATTACAATATTTAAAAAATATTTTTTAAATAAGAAGAAACTTCTTTCAATAACATTACAAATGTGTGTGTCCAAACTTTTGGCCTATATTGTACATATGTAATATATATGCATTATTTTATTTGAAATATTGAAATATGTAATGTGTGTAAAATGTTATATATATATATTAGACTATATATTAATTTTCAATCATTTATTTCTTTGTCTGGTAGACGGAGTATGCTCGGTTTGAGAACGGACGTTTTGTGTACAAGATCAGCCGGTCTCCCATGTGTGAATACATGATCAACTTCATCCATAAGCTCAAGCACCTGCCCGAGAAGTACATGATGAACAGCGTCCTAGAAAACTTTACCATTCTATTGGTAGGTCCTACAATTCTCATGTCGTTCTGTGTGCAAATAGTCTGTGCCAAATGTTGCGGACCGCTAAAAGCAGCCTTTCTCGCACCGTTCCTGCAGGTGGTGACAAACAGAGAAACTCAAGAGACCCTACTGTGCATGGCCTGCGTGTTCGAGGTCTCAAACAGCGAGCATGGCGCTCAGCATCACATCTACAGACTGGTCAAAGACTGAGGCTACCGACTCACACGAGTAACACTAAGAGCAGTCAGTCAGTCAGCGACCCGCTGCCCACAGAGAGGGAAAAAACAGAACAGTGGAGACTTTATATTCACCGAGACTTTTAGGCTATAGGCCAAGTGCGGCAAAGCCTGACGGACTAAGAAAAGCCTTTGAGTGACTCACAACCTCATTTTAAGTGGCTGTGCCTCTGTCAGTCCCACCCAGAAGGCTTTTGTCATGTTTTGGGTGAGGTCTGGAATGAATAATTACATTATTATTTGTTCATCACTCGTGTTTTGGTGTTTATTTTTCTTTAACCTGTCGTGTGTGAAACGGTACGGTTTTGATATTTTGTTTGGATGTCTGTTTAACTTGGCTGATGTTTTAAACCACAATGTGTTTGGAAAGAACGTTGCTTATATAAACCCGTATTGTCATAGTACATGAAAGCTTTTTTCTGTTATTCAGCCTTCGCCCCTGGTATTTTTGTTTTCACCTTTAGTGGATTTAACATTAATGAAAGAGCATAAAAAGGTACTGTATTATTTATGTGGAACTACCTGCCTTACACTGCACATGGGCTGTTCCAGTACTAAAACACTAAGAAACAAATCATTTTCTTTAATAGAAACTTTAACAAATTATGCTGAAGACAAATACAGCCCTTAATCAGTTTTGTTTATTTGTGAAGTTTTAAAACTGAAGTATGTAACTTTTCCCTGTTATAAATAATATGCAGAGTGAAAGTAAAGCCATTTCATTGGTTAATTTTTGTGAAAACTGCGCTATGAAAACACTGACTCGACCAATGGCGTGCTATGAGGGCGGGGCTATGTATGTTTATTTTAGAAATTCCGTTAGATGGCGCTGTTGGGGTGAACAAAATTACATACTTCAGATTTAAGAAACTAGCACGTCCCTTGTCAGAATAGGCTACAAAATAAAGGGAATTTACATAGCAAAATCACCAAAGCATATTGTGCCTTAGTGTTCATCATCACTGACTTGTGAGTAAAAGTATATAACCACAGCTATCGTTTGAATTTTGTCCCACAAATTTTCTTTGTTGTCAAGCCAGTCAAAGCAAAGTAGATCACATTTCTCTCTTGTACACCAAATAAACACATTCTATCACTTCAGTTCATGCCAAGTGAAAGCTAAAGGTGTTGAAAGTGCCTTTGTTTGTTTTTTCCAGCTCAGAAAATTATTGACGCCAAAAAAGGAAAAAAAAGTCGAACTCAGATTTGGATTCTATCACCTTAATGCCTTTGACATTTTAAAAGCTGGGGAAAAAAACAATTATATATATTTTTAATTTCAATATGAACATGTCAGAAATTCATTTTCCACCCTGTAAAAAAAAGCAGTTGATTGTGGTGTCGTGTATATAAGGAAAGAGATTTCATGTACGCATAAGCATCAGTCACGTGAAGTTACAACGACAACCTGACTGGTGACGAGTGACAGTCCAGTGCTTAAAGAGCCGTCGTTTTGTCTTATTTACCACACGAGATTGTGGATTTTGTTTTGTTTGTTTGTTTCGTCAACCATGTTTTACATGTTTTGCAGAGTATCTGTTAGTAAAATGAGCATTAAAACGGAACACTAATGTATTTGACGGCAGTTTGTCTGAAAAGCACTGCAATGCTGAGCTTTTTAATAGGTGAATAACTGTTTTCAATCGTGTACATTTTCCTTGAGGGGATGACACGGAAAAAATGAAAATAAACTTTTAGTGTTTGTACTGCAAACTGTTTTACTTGGCTTCTCTATTTCCTCCGCACTACATGCTACACTACATACTCTATTTTGGAGGACGTTAAAAAAAGGCCTGTGGCCTATGTAATGTTTATTTCAACCACTATGTGGCAGTACATTGTCATTAATGACACGTTACAATACCCTCTTCAAGTAGAATACAAATTAACTACCAATTAAATCCCCATTATATATCATATAAAATAATAATAGTTAATAATATATTAGCCTACTGTTATTGTAAATATTTGTTTTATATATATATATATATATATATATATATATATATATATATATATATATATATATATATATATATATATATATATATATATATATATATATATATATATTTACTTATTTTTAAATTATTGTATATAACAACTCTAAGATGTCTCTGAGATGTACGTGCTATGGATGTGAAACATAATTAATGGAACTCTACAGATCAACAGATCTGTATTAGCACAGTAGAACTGTTGATATAATCCTAACGGCTTATTTCACCAGGAAAGTTGTCTTTTGCCCTCTCATCCGGCCTAAATCCGCACTGACCGATGGGAAATTTGGACATCCAGTTATGCACAGCTGGATAATACAGCGTCAGCATAGTGATTTACGTTAGTCGTTGAGCTTTTCCAGTATAAGAATCTCTAGTGAACCACGTTACAGGCTTAATCTTACATAGGCCTACAGTAAGGTCTAAATCTCATTTTATCAAATGTATTTTACGTCATGAATAGACGTAGGCTACTAGAAATTTAAAGTAACACCAATATTAACAAAGATTATAGGTTATATAATGCATATATCATTTGTTGATCTGTGTTCTTAGGGGGTATTTTTCATACAAGTTATCAAATATTTTTTGGGGCACGTTGTCATGTCTACTTTAAATGTTACAAATTAATGTAATTTATTTTAATGGGATTCCCAAACATTTTGGTCTGTCGAAACCCCTTTGATCTAAAATATGTATTAGAAGCACCCCTTGATAATTCAAGGTAGGCTAATATTTTAATAAATTGTGTTCACAGCTCTCTGATGTTGTTTAATGACAGGCAGGTAAACTAATGATATTGTGATTAATCGCATCTAACGTGAAAGTTTTTGTTTACATAATATGCACCAATCAGGCATAACATTATGACCATTATCGTGGCACGTGTCAAAGTAACATCCACATGGATGGCAGGACCCAAGGTTTCCCAGCAGAACATGGGCCGGCTTGCCTTCTTCCCATAGTGCATCCTGATGCCATGTGTTCCCCAGGTACATGCCGCACACACACCCGGCCATCCATGTGATGTTAAAGCAAACATGATTTATCAGACCAAGTCACCTTCCATTGCTCTGTGGTCCAGTTCTGATGCTCATGTGCCCACTGTTGGCGCTTTCGGCAGTGGACAGGGGTCAGCATGGACACCCTGACTGGTTTGTGGCTATGCAGCCCCATATGCAACAAACTGCAGTGCAGTGTATTCTGACACCTTTCTATCAGAACCAGCATTCATTTTTGATCATTTGGAGCTATGGTAGCTCGTCTGTTTGATCAGACCACATGGGCCAGGCTTCACTCCTTACGTGCACCAATGAGCCTTGGCCACCCATGACCCTGTCACTGGCTCACCACTGTTCCTTCCTTGGTCCACTTTTGATAAATACTGACCACTGCAGACCGGGAACACACACAAGAGCTGCAGTTTTAGAGATGCTCTGACCCAGTCGTCTAGCCATCACAACTTGGTCCTTGTCAAACTCACTCAAATCCTCAAATCCCATCAACTTTAAGGACAAAATGTTCACTTGCTGCCTAATATATCCCTCCAAATAACAGGTGCCGTGATGAAGAGATAATCAGTGTTATTCACTTCACCTCTCTGTGGTCATAATATTATGCCTGATATATTATATATATATCTATATCTATATATCTATATATATATATATATATATATATATCTATCTCTTTCTCTCTCTCTCTCTCACATATATATATATATAACGTTTATGTTAGATGTGATAAACTGGACCACTACATTTATCTTATGTAATTATTAGCTTTTCATTAACTCCAGTTGAATTTGTGTGTGTTTAATGGCAGGTTTATTATTTGTCAATTGATTTAGTGAACTATACCTCTATTTTTTTTCTGTGGAATACTGAAGGAAATTTTCAAATGCATTTTCCGCATACACAGAAATCCTTTAAAAGTTCCGTAGTATTCAGTGGCGTAAATGTGACAACTATCTCCGATATTCTCAGTATGCGTTTATGTTCATCTCAGCGCATTATCATCAACAATGAGTGAAGTAGGAGTATAAAGTCATGTGATGTTGGGACTGAAGTGTGGGAGGTGCCTGAGCCCTCAGAAACACGCTGTAGTTCAACTTCAGGGACAAACACAACTCTCAGTTCACACTGACGGGCGCGCGGGACGAGCAATATCTCTCGTTTTTACCCCGGCTAACTTATATGAATGTGAAAGTACAGTATCGATGTGAATTATCATGGAAAAAGAGGAGAGCAAAATCTCGGTGTGGGTATGCCGGGAGGAGAAGCTGGTGTCAGGACTGTCCAGACGCACCACCTGCGCGGACGTGGTAAAAGTGCTACTGGAGGACCAGAACTTGCAGCAAGGCGCGATGCTCAGCGGTACTCCGCAGTCTTACTGTATTGTGGAGAAATGGAGGGGGTTCGAGCGGATTCTGCCGAACAAAACGAAAATCCTTCGGCTGTGGGGCGCTTGGGGCGACGAGCAGGAAAACGTGCGCTTCGTCCTGGTCAGAAGCGATGCGTCGCTGCCCAACAGCGGACCGAGGAGCGCCGAGGCTCGGGTCGTGCTCAGCAAAGACAGCCCCTGCACTGCCAGAACCACCATGCCATTTTCACAGGAAAAACAGCGGAGGATTGTGCGGAAGGCTTTTAGAAAGTTGGATAAAATGAATAGGAAGAAAGAGGAACCTTCCAAAGACAAATCCGCGGAGAAAATGGAAACGCTCGTTCATCTTATTATTTCGCAGGATCATACCATTCGGCAGCAGGTGCAGCGGATAAAAGAGCTGGACAGCGAAATAGAGAGGTATGAATCAAAAGTTCACTTTGACAGAATGAAAATACACGGCGTAAACTATGTGCAAGACACGTATCTGCTCGACCAGGGCTTGGATGCCGATCCCAGCGCGCATCCGGACGCGTCCTTTGCGCAGTTTGAGGAATACGCGTCACGCTGCGACCAAGTCATTCAACTTCAGGAGGAACTAACCGAGAGGGAGGCTCTGATGGAGATACTTACAGGTGAAATACAAGAAGAACTCAACCAAAGGTGGATGAGACGGCGGCAGGAGGAGCTGTCCAACAAAGACGCGGAGAGCGCAGGAGAAGAAACGGCCCTCAAGGTGACTTCAGTCCCAGAGGAGCCGGTCCCAGTTGCTCCGGACCTCCTAACAGACAATGAACTCCAATTAGAGGAGGAGAGGATCAAAACACAACTGGATACGAGTTTATACATCGGGCTGCGGTTGAACACCGATCTGGAGACGGTGAGGAGCGACTTGGATATGAGTCAGGAGCTTTTGGACGCGAAGGAACAGGAGTTGAGGGAATTACTTGAAAAGGTTCACAGATTAGACGAGTTGGAAGGGAAACAGGCTGACGAGAGCAAAGATGAGGGAGAAACTGAACAACTGCCTTCCGTGGACAAAGACCATGTTTGGGTAGAGCAGGCGAGGGGACTGTCAAAAACATGCGCCAATGACGATGATTCGGACACCGGATTGAGTTCAATGCACAGCCAAGACTCGGATAACACACCTGTTTGCGAGTCACTTGTTTGACAGGCACGTGCTGCTGTTAATACAGCTGAAATCGTAATGGGCCCGTAATCGAACTCAGGGAAAATTTCGCCTCTATAGATTTCAGTAATATTCTCTCTTTATAAGAGAGGAATGCATGTAAATTATACCATTGTAGTGTTATGATCGCCTCACTCTCTAATTGCCTCAAATATACACATTGAGAATAGCTTAAAAGGTGCAGCTTATCAAATACCAATGCATAGACTGAGAGATGTCCACTGTGTGCTGACTAATGTTATAATACCAACACTATGTATTTGTGTTACGTAGCCTTATATGTTTAAATGTTAGAATTTGAGTTTTGTGGTTAGTTCATGTTGCGGCACTTTTCCTAAATATTCAATATGCATATGCATTTACGGTTTCCTTTCTGGTAAAATATCGATTTTTGTCTAGTCAGATGCTCTATAGAATGAGATTGGCTAGCGAATACACTGTAAAAATAAATTATATCATATAAAAATAAGCTAAGCAATTTTATTTTATTTTAAGTTATACACGATTTAACTAATTTAAGTCAGTTTAATGTAATTTAAGTTGAAACGACTTGAACATCCATGTTGACTGTACTTAAATTTAAGGTAGCAACTTTTTTTCAGTAAAGAACATCCGTTTTCCAGCTGTGATGTAACAAATCTGTTGGCTATTAAAAAATAAAAGGGATTTTTGATATGCCTGCTACTTCCTGTTTCAACAGATGTATTTACATCACACCAATGATTTGCTAATCAGTTTGCAGGTGGTGTTAGGGCCGGGACATTCATCTTTAGAGAGCATTTGATTGGACAAAAATTTTTGTAGTGCAGGATGAGTCAGTTTTTGGGGGTGATTTTTACCAGAAGAGTAACATTGCAAATATGAAACGTTTGTATTATATTTGCTAAAAGTGAATTTTGTCAATGTTTAGCGTATACAACTTAACGCACATCGACTAAAAACCACAAAACTCTCATTTTATTTAGTGAAGTCTTTAAATGTCTACAGAATTATTTATTGTACAACATTTAGGCAGATAAAATAGTGCAAACCACTTCCATCTGTGAACTAATTAGCTTTTACGCAAGGACTCAATTTGCATAACCAGAAAATATTCTGAGAACTAAAGTTGTGGGATTCAAAGGTGCGTGCGACGCACTGCTGTTTATTCATACTTCTGAGCAGTTGATGCGTGAATCCCTGTTTGCTTACAGTTAAGAGATCGACTGAAGCAATTTCAAAACGAAACTGCTAATTAAAAAAAATGTACAATCCTTTAGACATACTGGAATCTGCAGTCAAGTCATTTCTGCTCAATCTTTTTCTTTATACCCATTAATTTTCTTGTCACAAGGGACCTTTCAGTGTCAAATGTATTTTGTGGTTGACTAATTTCACAATGCATATGATTGCTCAATTGCAACTAATAGCAAAATTATCAAGTGGAATGCCAATTTGTGGTTGCTTACAGTCATCTATGAATTATATCAAATTAACTGAATATGAATCAAACTCTAAAGTTTCTTCTTGATGTAGAACAAATGCATTACGAAGTGTAAAGTCAAATGAACTAAAAACATGCCACAAACTGTACATCCGGTTCCAGCATGACCTCAGAAGTTTGGGTAGGGCATCCAACCATCCATGTAGAAGAGTCACTGAGTTCAGGGATTCTGGGGTGTATTAAGAGGATTGAAGAGTTAAGCCTTAAATGTGATGTTTAAAAACAGAGGAAGAAAAGGAAAAGAACCACCCTCCCACTTCATTCTCAATTATAGTATGAATTATGGCATTTGGAAAAGCCCTATGTCAGTACTCTCCAAATTTGCAGATAAAATGAAAAACTGTTATGATGTTCCAGTTTTTAATCATATAAACAACATCAAATTAAGGTTAAAGGGTATTGAAATATTTATACTTTCTGATTTTTCCTCTAAAATAGGGCCATTTGTTTGTCACAAAATAATTAGGCATTTAATTTCCCATTATTTAAAATGAAGCAAATCAATCAGAAAAGAGAAGAAAATTCTGAGACTGGTTTCCTGTTTGGCAACAGCGTGTTCTGTGATTAAAGCCGAAGAGGAGGGGACGGATGATAAAGCGCCATTAATCTGGATTGGATTGAACCATTTTGAATAAACAACAACTCTGACGGTTTTGGATAAGATTCAAGAACAGCTGGACGAGCAGAGATGCACAGCATGCCAATGTGGGACAAACATGGGCCGTGTTGAATCAGGCGGCATGCTGAGAGGGCGAAAATGACATTCAGGATTATTCTTGGGATCGCAAGAACTGCTGTATTGTAAAAACGTAGATCTAATGTTTGCCATTATTTATTGTCCTCTTTATCTGTCTAAAATAAAAGCAGGGGATTTGTGACGATAAACCGGTGTGTTTATGACTCCTGAGTCGACACAGGCTCATTACACAAGCATAATTGAGATCACCAGTACACTTTTGGCAGGATCAAAGACATGTCATTCAAAAAGTCTTTTGAGAACTTTAAATTACGTCTTACAATGAGATAGTAATACAAGAAAGTTCATTTTGCAGGGGCACACTCAATAACTGCTGTCATTCATCACAGGAAATTATGCGTAAATGATTGACACATGAAAAAAATACCTCAAAGGCAAAAAAGTGTGTCAATTTTGTACTTGGCATCAAAGTTAATGCATGGAATGAGCTGTAATTGTTGTCTCAGATTTAGCTTAGATTACAAATGTGAAACGGACAAATTTGAACCGCTTAGGCTAGATTAAGCAGCTATTGTTAGCAGTACATAGCTTTTAACAAAGAAAACAGGCTCTGCAGCTTTTATCACAAGGAATGATGATACATTTTTTTCTTGTTCAGCAAACGTAGGTTACCAAAGCAACCACTACAAACAACCAACAAAACATCCCTAATATTTCTTTAAAGTCCTGTGGTGAAAATCAAGTTTTAAGGTTGTTTATGTATATGTGGTGTTGGTAATATGCTTCAAGATAACAAAGACGGCCTCAAAAACACTTTTTGAAATCTTCTTTCTTAAGTCACAAACACCAATATGTGGGCAGTTTAGAGTATCAGTAACTATTCTCTGAAGCACGGGGGTCTCAAAAGGAAGCCAGGTTATCCCAGTATGTTTTTTGTTGATTTGAAAAAATCAGGTACATTTAGCAATATAACAGGTGAGTTATGTATACTGTGATTTTATGAACTATATGCCTTTCTCCACTGATGTTCAAAGCATTTCTAAGGATGTTGATTTTTTTTTAGAAAGCAGCTGTCTGACTCTGAGATAGCGAAATCGAACATGGTTTGTGTAACATTAGCAACACATTATTAGTCATTTCATAACTTGGTCAAGCAAAAGGCTAATCATATTAATTACTGTTATGTGTCCGACATTGTAGAGAGTGATACCATTGCAGTGTTTACTACAGTAAAGTTGAGTGAATGGAGGCGGGGCTAATATACTAAATGAAACAAGGATGTAGGGTTCTTTTTAAGCTATTTTAAGGCATTAAGGCATAATAAAACTATAGACTATAGGAGGACTTTAAGTTTCTTTTAGACACCCATCTCCGGAGCAAAAACTATAGGCGCTTTTGTTTCGACGGTGGACAAATTTTGTGTCACTTGTGCCACAGTAGACCATCTGTTGGCTCAGATCAGCCTTCGTTGCCCTTGTGCATCAATGAGCCTTGGGCGCCCAACATCCTGTCGCTGGTTTGCCCTCATCGGACCACTATTGGTACACTCTCATCACGACTAACCGAGAGCAACCCACAAGCCTTGCCGTTTCAGAGATACCTTGGCCTCTATTGCCCTTGCCATTACAATTTGGCCCTTGTCAAAATCGTTCAGATCTTTACTTCTGCCCATTTCTCCAGCATCTAACATGTTTATTATGAGAACTGAGTTCTGAAATGTGCTTTTTACTATCAAGGCCGCAGGAGAGGATTTATGAAGGGGAGTGAAGCGACGTAACTGATGCTGATGGGGCATGACAACATGGCGAACGTATACTCACAGTAATCATACTACATTCATACTTTTTTAGCGGCCGTGCAATAACTCGCTTAAAATAAGTACCCACTCAACAGATTATGCGATTTCAGATGCAGTTAGGAAATGATTAGCAATATTTGCTTCACCTATGATGAATGTTCTTGCTCATCAGTGTATACATCAACTCTTAACTCTGTGAGCAGCATGTGAGTCTTTGGTGACATCATTCAGCAAAACGATTAAATACTGAAGGTGCTTTCCTGCCCTTCCTGCACCTGCTAAGGTGAATTCCTGCTTTTCTGTGATACTAACAGGCTTCAGTATGTTCAGCTGATGAATTTGTTATATTTATTCAGCAGCATAGAATACAGCACTGTTAAAGGGATACTCCACCACTTATTCATATTAAACTGTTATTCCCTTAACTAAAACGAGTTGATACATACCTCTCGCATCTCAGTGTGTGCACTTAATCGCTCTGACGCGCCGTGACGATCTGATAGCATTTAGCTTAGCCCACTAAGCCCAGTTCATTCATTAGGTACCAAACAGAGATCAAGTTAGAAGTGACCAAACGGAGACGAGAGAGGTATGTATCAACTCGGCTAAGTTAAAGGAATAACAGTTTAATATGAAAAAGCGGTGGAGTATCCCTTTAAATCGCAAAACATATTTCGGCACACAGGTGGACAGACACACACACACCTGCTTGGGACAATCTCAGCAAAAAAAAGGTGAATTCTGGCCTAGAAATCTAGACGCACCCTAGCGGCAGCAAATGTAATTTGCAGCCAGGGTTGTCTAGCAACTCTCCGTTGGCTTGTGTCTACGAGCATAAAAAAAACAAACTTTAGTCAGGCCAATCATATTGTGTTTAGAGTCGGTGGGCGGGCTTAACACAATGAAGGCAGAGTTGCGATGGTTCTGTGTGAATTCCCTGCTAACAAACTTTTAAAAAAGGAAGATGTGTTCGGAGTTTTGCCGACCGGATACGGAAAAAGTTTAATCTATCAACTAGCTCCGTCGGTGGGAAAACGCATGAGACTCAACGACCCGCTTGTAATTGTTGTCTGACCGCTGATAGCGCTCTGGTTGGTTTTAGCACTACCCTATTGCGTGCAGAGGGAATGAAAGACAACCGTTTAGCCCATCCCTCGATTGAGCCCTGCCAATGGTGTGTTCCCAGACCCAACATCTTGATGTGGGTCTGGCTTGTTAGGCTAGGCGAATTCACAAGCCTGTTTATATGGAATAGGAATGATGGTGACATAACATGACAGTGCATGTTAGGGAAACGAACCAAGCTTCTCATTTATGGGGAAATGTTATATATAGCATCTGACAATAGTTCCGGCAAAACACAATATAGACGCACTCAAACCAACAAGCTATATTATTAAAAAAGAAAGATGAATGTTTTTTTAGTCAGAATGAACACTTGGACGGCTCTGCACGTTTCAAAATACATGGACTGCAAAGCTCTGTAATTGCTATGACACACATGCAACATGCACACGTGGACTGACAGATTGAGCGCTGAAATCTCTCTGAGACATTATATGACCTCATGTGACCTGCACAAGAAGATTATAAATAATAGTTTCCTGGGCAATGCCTTAAGAGAAGATTAAGATCGGAGAGTAACAAAGTTTAGTTAAATTCCAAACAAAACGCACACGGATAGGATGGTGAAAATATTAAAGCTGGCAGAGAATCTGTCCTGCCTGGCTAGTACTCACAGAGATTAGTTCATTTCCACCCTTCTGCCATGTGACGTGGGGGTTTTAGCATCACTTTACATTGTATCAGGACTGGCAGAGTATTTCCACTGAAATTAAGCTTGAATGCAGTTTTAAACAATCAAATAATAGTATAAAAGAAAAAGACACAAGTACAAAAGACAAGCGATACAATTAAGGGATGAATTGATTTCAATCAGTCAGAATGCGTAAACATTTCCATTCATTAAAAGCAAAAAATGTGGCGGGATTTGTAGAATTAAGAGGCCGTCCAAAATGATGTGTGAATTTCTCCACATCTGACCGCAGTGATTTACAGTAAAGGAATGCAAGTTTGTAATAAGGATTACTCATTTACAAAAGGTAAACACATCAGGCCCGTTACCTTGACCCCAGTGACGGCTAAAGACAAATCCAGTCGAGGAAACATGAGACACAATGTTCCTCAGAATGTGTTTTTGAGTTCAGCTGCACTGCATTTGTTCTACTAAACATGCATTAGATAGACGTCTTGGATGGTGCAACGTTTAAATCGGAGTCTCGAGACTTCGTTGGGCAAAGATGGCCGTCTAATGACATGGGTTAAAATGTTAAAAAGCACATTTTGAGTCCTTGCTATAATAATCAGCGCCTCTAACGTTCGGTGTCGCAACGCATCGAAATGGCCATTCGGTTTTCACGTTTAAAACCGTGAGATGCAGAGAAGTGAAATGGACGGAACACGAGGTCGAGAGGTGCGTTTTTTGATGCTGCAAAAGATGCAAGTGCAGTGATCAAACACTTCTTTGTTACATAAAAAACTATGGAAAAGCAATAGTGGAACGCAAAAATAATATACAAGGCAATGGAATAAAAAAAAAAAAACAAGGTCTAGAGAGCGGTTTTAGAACGTTGTGTTGTGCAAGGTGCCGCAAAATACAAAAAAAATGTGAGTGCAACAGTTAAAAACATCCATCTAGAGCATGTTTACATAGAACACAACAGACTAGAAGAGAAGATGATTGCGAGACAAGTACAAACCCGATTCCAAAAAAGTTGTGACACTGTACAAATTGTGAATAAAAACAGAATGCAATGATGTGGAAGTTTCAAATTTCAATATTTATTCAGAATAAAACATAGATGACATCAAACGTTTAAACTTAGAAAATATATAATTTTAAGGGAAAAAATAAGTCGATTTTAAATTGCATGGCATCAACACATCTACAAAAAAGTTGGGACAAGGCCATGTTTACCACAGTGTGGCCTCCACTCTTCTCTTTATAACAGTCTGCAAACGTCTGGGGACTGAGGAGACAAATTGCTCAAGTTTAGGAATAGGAATGTTGTCCCATTCTTGTCTAATACAGTTTTCTAGTTGCTCAACTGTCTTAGGTCTTCTTTGTCGCATCTTATGATGAGCCAAATGTTTTCTGTGGGTGAAAGTTCTGGACTGCAGGCTGGCCATTTCAGTACCCGGATCCTTCTTCTGCGCAGCCATGATGTTGTAATTGATGCAGTATGTGGTCTGGCATTGTCATGTTGGAAAATGCCAGGTCTTCCCTGAAAGAGACAACGTGCGAATGGGAGCATATGTTGTACTAGAACTTAAATATACCTTTCAGTGGTGCCTTTCCAGATGTGTATGCTACCATCAGAGATGCAGCTTCTGAACTGAGCGCTGATAACAACTTGAGTTGTCCTTGTCCTTTTTAGTCCAGACGACATGTCGTTCCAGTTTTCCAAAGAGAACTTAAAATTTTGATTCGTCTGACAACAGAACAGTTTTCCATTTTGCAACAGACAATTTTAAATGAGCCTTGGACCAAACGCCTGCACTCCTGGATCATGTTTAGATATGGCTTCTTTTTTGAACTATAGAGTCTTCGCCGGCAACGGCGAATGGCACGGTGGATTGTGTTCACCGACAATGTTTTCTGGAAGTATTCCTGAGCCCATGTTGTGATTTCCATTACAGTAGCATTCTTGTATGTGCTTTAGTGCCGTCTAAGGGCCCTGAAGATCACGGGCATCCAGTATGGTTTTTCCCATCTTGACCCTTACACACAGAGATTGTTCCAGATTCTCTGAATCTTTGGATGATATTATGCACTGTAGATGATGATCACTTCAAACTCTTTGCAATTTTTCTCTGAGAAACTCCTTTCTGATATTGCTCCACTATTTTCACCACAGCATTGGGGGAATTGGTGATCCTCTGCCCATCTTGACTTCTGAGAGAAACTGCCACTCTGAGAGGCTCTTTTTATACCCAATCATGTTGACAATTGACCTAAAAAGTTGCAAATTGGTCCTCCAGCTGTTCTTTAAATGCAAATGTATCTTTTCCGGCCTTCTATTGCTACCTGTCCCAACTTTTTTGGAATGTGTAGCTCTCATGAAATCCAAAATGAGCCAATATTTGGCATGACATTTCAAAATGTGATATTAAGTATATTAGCATTAACAGTGATGTCAGCACACCTGACATGAGGACAAGCTGATATCACGCCAAGCCCTGAACACTTCCTCGGTTTTCCCAGAGCACCGGTGCGTGCCGCGGAGCGCTGTCTGAACTACAAGAACAGTCTCAAATTGAAAACGCATAGGGTGGAGGAAATCTCAAGGAGCATTTAACAGTTTTTCAGCAGAACAAGTTGGGACACCTGCTCTGAAAAAAAACAACAACAACTTGTTTCCACTTTACCCGTCAATGATTGTAATCTCATATCAGAGCGGCTAACAATGTGTGCAACATGGTGGACAACAACGATAAAAGAATGCATGATAGTATTGTATTAAACAGAGCTAAAGGCAAGAGGTTCTGAGGACTGTTTCACACAACATGAGGACTGACAGGTCAAAAACTACAGGCAGAACTTTTTTGTATATTTCATGTTAAATGTGGTTTGAAGGATTAGCTAATTGCTTGTGCATTACGCGGGACATCCGTCATCTGACCCTGAGAAGCAAATCATTGCATGCTGACAGATGCATCTAATTGTGGTTACGAACGCATGAACAAAGAAGTTGGATATAGCTATTGAAATAAAAAAATATATATATATTAACAGACTTGCATGATAAATCCAGTCTGGTGACATTAGTTATGTGTCTGGAGAAACAAAACCATCTTTATCTAAGATCTGCTTTGCAAGACTGAGTCTAAATTAACATGCTCAAGTGTGCCGGATGCTCATTTTAACGCTCATGCATCCCATAATATGAATCTCAGGAAGCAGATGGCTTTTTACCCTTTCCTGCTAAATTTTTCCCAAATGCATTGACGAAATGAGAGGAAGAGAAACAAAGTGGGGCATGTGTGCAGGGTATTTTGAAAGCGAAAACCAGAATCTCTCTTTCAGTTTTGTTACACCTGGTTGTTGCTGGCTTTCTTTCCAAAGTACCTGCACACTTAAGAGGTTATTTAGAGGGGGAAACTGTCAACAGTTACTAAACCTAACAGATTTTTTTTTCTTTGTTCTAATGTTACCATGCCTGGACTTTTGAACTTTTTAGATGCATTTCCTATATTCTTTTACTCTTGTCCCAAACCCATTATCATTTAAAACTATGATAATATAAACAAATAATTTCAATATGGATTGTTAAATAAATAATTATACATTTAAAGCATTTAAGTATACATTTAAATTGTTAAAAAAATTATAAATATGCCACAGCAATTTTGCCTAAAATAAAATGAATTGAAATGCTTGAGATTAAAAATAAGTCAGGAGTCAAAAAAGAAAACTCAAATTAAATATCAATTGTAAACAGAGTATTTAATTGTGTAATTTTCAATCAATTTGGCAGAAATTATGCAAAAAAATATTTTTTGTGTGTATTCAGGGTACATTAAATGATTGCTGTGAAATTAGCCTCAGCAAGACAAAGGAGTCTGCCATTTTATTATTACTTTTAAACAAAAATATTTCCAAAATCGTAATTTCCATCACAGAAGGGTATTAAAATCTTAAAATGTGAAAAAAATTTTTTTTTTTTTTTTTTTTTTTAAATAAATTAAATGTATTAAATATCTTATTTTGTGTCATTATATAGGCATAACATTATGAACACTGACTGGTGAAGTAAACAACACTGATCATCACGGCACCTGTTATTGGGACCTAGACGACTGGGTCAGAGCATCTCTAAAACTGCAGCTCTTGTGGGGTGTTCCCGGTCCACAGTGGTCAGTATCTATCAAAAGTTGTCCAAGGAAGAAACAGTGGTGAGCTGGCGACAGGGTCATGGGCGGCCAAGGCCCATTGATGCACGTGGAGAGCGAAAGCTGGCACATGTGGTCCGAAAGGTATAATTAAAAAAAATATATGATTAAGCATCATAAATAGTTGAATCACCATTTCCATCAGAGAATGGTATTAAACACAATACATCATTAGAGATATGCCAGAAATGATATTGTGGTGGAAACGGAGAGGAAAGGAAGACTCACTTAAACATTACTGTCAAAGCCTTATAGAGACGCCATAGACACTTTCTTCAGGGGCGGAAGCTCATGAGCCTCAAGGAAGCGATCAATAATTAAGCCCCCTTAGCTTTAAACGAAGTCTGGGCAGATGTTAAGGCGTTTCTAACATATGCTGTCAGAGACACTTCCGAGAACAGCAAGGAGACAAATTACATCCTGAATGAAGCCCCCAAACATCCCTTTAGGGCAGACCACCTCTCATCTGTCCTGACCCAAACAGCTACATGAAAAATGACCTTCGACCAAATAAAAGCCACAATACACAACATGGCATGTTGGCCTAAAAGTTTCTGCTTTAAACAGGCTGAATTTATGCACTTCACTTCCGTTAGGCCTTCAGGCAAAACATTGACGAAAAGCCAAATGATCTGGAAACCTTGGGAAACTGGATCATATTGGAACGAGTCAGAGATAAATTCATAGTAAATGTTTGACTCTTTTCTGGTTGCTTTCATTTTCATTGAAAACAACTGACTGAAAGATGCAGGATACGTCCTGGGATCAAAGTGGATTTTCGTCTTCCCACGCTCTGTCACCACAAACAATATCTTTAATGGATTTGTCGTGATGAAATATAAATGGTGCATCGCATTAACAAGCGCATTAGAGTGAGGAGGAAGTTCAAACGGACGGGGATGTTTCTCAAATACAAACAAAGCTGACCTCTGTGTGCGTTCAGGTTTCAGAGGAGCAGCAAACCTTACGGCTTTGATCCCGAACTAGCGGCTTTCAGCCATTACAAGTTCATGGAGGTTCATTCAAAGCATTCCTCGACTTAATAGGTCACTACGCTAGTAGATTATGTGGAGATGGGTGGGAGCGAGTTGACACAGGTATGCAGGGTCTCACAGGGATTGTGACACTCGGCACAGAAAGCAAAAAGCCCTTACAAACATGTGGAAGAATTTTTGAGTAGCAAAAGTATTTGACATTCTTAAAAGAAAATACTTTTTCCTCTGTTAAAATATATAGGTTTGTTTTTTTCACAGTGCAAGCGAAAAAAGCAAGAGTCAGCTTGCAGAAATAAAAATCCCATTCATGTACTCCAATAGAGCCCATACGATCCAAACTTCAAATATACATTATACGCAAGGTATAATTGACGCATAATTTTCTAAAAATTCAACGTAGCGGAGACAATTATTCCAGTCATTCTACGATTACCACACCTCAAGATATTGTTCAGATGTTGTATCAAGACATTCATCACGTTTCTGTCCTTAAAACACTCATACAGGACTAAGAGGGAGAGAGAGATTAAGCATGTGTGAATCACTTTATGTCTCTCAACAGCGGAAGCAGTGTCTCTAGTAATAGCAAACCAAAAAGCTTCAAGAGATAAAAAGTACCGTAATTACTTTGTTAGTGAGAAATGTCATGTAACTTAAGTTGCTAAAAAATTTAAATGATCAAACATTGACAACATGTTTCTGTGCGAGTGTGTCTATACTATATATGTGTGTGTTTGAGTGGGAGAGTAGAGAGAGCGGGGGAGAGTATTATAATTTGTTACATTTATATAATGCTTTTCTGGGTACTCAAAGCACTTTACATATAGAAGGTGGTGAAAATGTAAATTTGTGGGAAAAATATGGAAATATGGAAATATATATATATATATATATATATATATATATATATATATATATATATATATATATATATATATTTTTTTTTTTTTGTCGTTTCCCTGAAAAAATTGCCCGTAGTATAAATGAATATTTGTACTACATTACTTTTGATACATTCAAAATCCTTACATCCTTATATTTAAATTACACACACACACACACGCACACACGCACACACGCACACACGCACACACGCACACACACACACATATATATATAATTATTTTATTCAATATAATGATGCATTAAATTAATCAAAAGTGACAGTAAAGACTTTTGTAATGTTACAAATTTATGTTTTATGTTTTTTTTTATATTTCTACTCAAAGAATAAAGATGGGGAAAAAAGTGTCATGCTTTTCAGAAAAATGATAACTTTGATAATAATATGACATGTTTATTGAGCGCCAAATCTATTCTAATTATTAGAATAATTTCTGAAGGATCACTAAAAATAATGCTTAAAGGGGTGGTAAAACACAATTTCACTTTTCTAACTTTAATTAGTGTGTAATGTTGCTGTTTGAGCATAAACAACATCTGCAAAGTTAAAACGCTCAAAGTTTAAACCAAAAGGGAGATATTTGCTTTTAAAGAAATCAATTTCTAAGAACTACAGCAAAAGGCCGGTAGGGAACTACAGCCTTTTCCTCCAGACTAGCTGACATCAGCAGTTACAATATTTACACAAACCCCTCCTTCGAGAATAGTAAATAAGGGGGATGAGGCCCCCAAACGCTGTTGTTTTCATACGGATTGTAGGTCCACTTTGTTCAGCCATCCTAAGGACGGGGGAGTTGGGGATCAATGGTTTAAATTTAAATCTCGCTTTCTGTGCTGCACATTTTCACGGAGGAAAATGGTCCCTGCAGCGTACGATCACATATATGATTAGAATGTTCAGCGATCAACTGCCAAATAAAAAAAAAACGTAAATCTGCTTTAACACATTGACTGGCGCTGAGCCTGAGACTGAGTGAGTGAGAGACTAACTGAGCTCAGTGTCTTATAATGTTTGTGTTTATGTTATGTACACTTCAAATTACATTACACAATCAGAAAAAATGTCACATATCAGGAGAAGTGGAGGATCTTAGGTTTTAAATCCAGAAGGCCCCTTCTCAGTCAGTGTTTAAACATGTAACGTTAACAGCGGCTCAGATGCCCACAGCCCGTGATAACTTTACCGATCAACTAACACAATCATTTTCGACCCTGTTTCCTCACATAATGTCACATTACATATATCAGGTGAAGTGGATTAACTTCTGTTGTAAATTCAGCAGGCTCCAAATCCTTGTCAGTGAGGAAAACACGTAATGGCGGCGCCCCGCCCAAAGCCTGTGATAACTTGCCGATCATCAAACACGTGAAATAGGTGGTTAGCGAATCAGAACACAGCCGGGCCAGCTAACCAATCTGAGCCCATTGAGTATTTTTGAGGGACCGGCTTCATAGTACCCGGAAACAATCAGATTGTTTTTACAGGAAGGGACAGAGCAGTGTAGAATAAAGGTAAAATATATGAAAAATAATGATTTAAAAAAATAAAAAATAAACGAAGCATGAACACGTTACAGTGCACCCCACAAACACAATCAAGCCTTCGAAAAAGTGTTGTTTTACCATCCCTTTAATAATAGCAGGAATACAATTTTTTTTTTTAAATTAAAACAAAAATACTACTTTCCTTAATCTTCTGAATGGTAGTTTTTTTTTATTCATCATTCGCAGTGATTCATGGAATTATAGTTCATTCCCCAATTTTGGGGAAATTGTGACTCACTAAAGCTTAAAGTCTTTACTGATATATTTTCTGAAATCTGTATGACGAAAATGGACGGGAAAACTATGAAACCACCAAGAAGCCAATAAATCACTTAAAACACCCTAGCAGCCACTCAGGAAACCCTAGCAACAACCTAGTAAACACCCAGAAAACCATAGCAACCACCAATCAGCCACTTAGAACAACCTAGCAACCCTCCCGAACACGGTTAAGCACATAACAATAGACCAAAAACATTTAGGAACTGCAGAGCAATGCCCCGAGTGACAACCACCACCAACACCCCAATTAACAGCTTTACACGGAAAGCACCAAAAACATTCTCTGCAGAAAATCTGGTTTACTGCGTCGTGTTAACTTTTTGTTTGTAGTAACACTGTGTATGGTGTAGTAAAACAAACATTTTAGTAGTAGTCAGTGATTAATATTCAGTTTATTTAAGTTAATTTAAGCCATTAAAGACACTTTGAATGGGAAAAGAGAATACTGGCTCTTCTCCAAGCCTCCATTTGAGGTGAAGTCAGCCGGTGAAAATGGCGAGGTCTGTGTGACAAAATCTAACAAGACTAGTGATAATACCATCTCAGGATAATAAATCAGCCTTTCACATAAACAGTGCGTGAATAAATCCCTTCCTACGCTGCTCTTCGTGTTGACTTAGCAGGCACACACGTTGAGAAGGGCACACAATTACAAGTTCACCTTGCCGCTGATGTCAAAACACGTGGGAATGTGGACTTTGTGGAGCATTTGAGGACTGAATCAATATGCTCACTTGTAAACAGAAAAAGGCCTTCGAGGGGTATGAAGCGGGACAAACAGAGGAGGAGATAAAACAACATTTCAGAGAAAAACAGAAACTGGCTCCTCCACCGTTTTATGACATCAGTGCGTGGCTCGTTCGAGTGTGGCGCTGTATATTTGAAACCTACACCTCAGATAATTACAGGGCCATGACGCTCAGACACTTTATGACACACCCACGCAAAAGCACATTCTCACACTCATAAAAAAAAAAGAAAAAAAAAGTTGTCTATGTTTTTGTATCTCGTCACCAGCAAGTACCAACCTCTTACCAGAGGAGCCTGTGGAACTACAGCAGAGAGGCCTGTGGGACCCAATAGATCCACACTCATCCTTTAGTTTCTAACATTCATAGACATAAAAAACAACATATTAAATTTTTATTGGATTCTTTGACAATTTTCAATCTGGTTTCCGACCGCATCACAGCACAGAGACAGCGCTCATAAAGATTATAAATGATATTCGCTTAAATACTGATACAGGCAAAACATCAATTCTGGTTCTACTTGACCTCAGTGCTGCATTCGACACTGTTGACCACAACATACTTCTTGACAGGCTGGAAAACTGGGTTGGGCTTTCTGGGATGGTCCTCAAATGGTTCAGATCATACTTAGAAGGGAGAGGTTATTATGTGAGTATAGGAGACCATAAGTCTGAGTGGACGTCCATGACATGCGGAGTCCCACAAGGGTCAATTCTAGCACCACTCCTGTTTAACCTGTATATGCTGCCACTGAGCCAAATAATTAAAAAGAACAATATTGCTTACCACAGCTATGCTGATGACACCCAGCTCTACTTAGCACTGTCACCTAATGATTACAGCCCCGTTGACTCCCTGTGCAAATGCATTGATGAAGTTAACAACTGGATGTGTCAAAACTATCTTCAGTTAAACAAAGACAAAACCGAAATCACATCAACAAAGATGAAATTCTCAAGGTGAATGCATATCTTGAGGTGAAAGGTCTGATAACAAAAAAATCAAGTCAGGAATCTTGGTGTGATTTTGGAGTCAGACCTGAGTTTCAGTAGTCATGTCAAAGCAATAACTAAATCAGCATACTATCATCTGAAAAATATTGCAAGAATTAGATGCTTTGTCTCCAGGCAAGACTTAGAGAAACTTGTTCATGCTTTCATCGCCAGTACGGTGGACTATTGTAATGGCCTTCTCACCGGCCTTCCCAAAAAGACCATTAGACAGCTGCAGCTCATACAGAACGCTGCTGCCAGGATTCTGAGCAGAAAAAGAAAATATGACCATATCACACCAGTCCTCAGGTCTTTACACTGGCTTCCAGTTACTTCTAGGATCGATTTTAAAGTTCTATTACTTGTTTATAAATCTCTCAATGACCTAGGACCTCAATACATCGCAGATATGCTGATTAAATACAAACCCAACAGATCGCTCAGATCAGCAGGATCAAATCAGTTAGAAATACTAAGAGTTCACTCAAAGCAAGGAGAGTCTGCCTTTAGCTATTATGCCAGCCGTAGTTGGAACCAGCTTCCTGAACAGATCAGATGTGCTCCAACAGTAGCCACATTCAAATCCAGACTCAAAACACATCTGTTCAGCTGCTCATTTACTGAATGAGCTCTGAGCACTGTACGTCCAACTGATTGCACCTTATCTATGCATCATTTTTTTTAAAATTCTTTTTATAACTGTTTTAGTTTACCTGTTCTTTTCTTTGGTTATCATCATTTTAATATTTTTAATTCTCTTTACATTGTATTCTTTTTCTTATGCATTTTTTAATCCCTATTTTAATTCCTTTCTATGTAAAGCACTTTGAATTGCCATTGTGTATGAAATGTGCTATATAAATAAACTTGCCTTGCCTTGCCTAAAGGGTTAGTTCACCCAAAAAGGAAAATTCTTTCAATAATTACTTACCTAATGTCATTCGACACCCGTAAGACCTCTGTTCATCTTCGGAACACTGTTTGAGATATTTATATTTAGACCAAGAGCTTTCTGTTCCTCCATTGAATGCATGCACATGATACTGTCCATGTCCAGAAAGGGAATAAAAACATCCTCAAAGTAGTCCATACGTGACATCAGTTGGTTAGTTAGAATATCTTGAAGCATTGAAAATAAATTTTGGTCCACAAAATAACAAATACTACGACTTTATTAAGCATTGTCTTTTTTTCCATGTTTGTTTTCAATCCACGAACAAAGATTCAAATGGTTATAAATCAGCGGATTAAATCATGATTCGGATTGTGTGTCAAACTGACAAACTGCTGAAATCACAAAACATTGGCGATCCGAATTCTGAATCGATTCACTGATTCATAACCATTCTAATCGTTCTTTGCGGGTTGAAAACAAACACAGAAGAGAAGACAATGCTGAATAAAGTCGTAGTTTTTGTTATTTTTGGACCAAAATGTATTTTCGATGCTTCAAGAGATTCTAACTAACTAACTAACTGATGTCACGTATGGACTACTTTGATAATGTCTTTATACCTTTCTGGAAAGGGACAGTATAGTGTGCATGCATTCAATGGAGGAACAGAGGCTTTCGGTCTAAATATAAAATATCTTAAACTGTGTTCCGAAGATGAACGGAGGTGAGGAACGACATTAGGGTGAGTCATTAATGACATCAATTTCATTTTTGGGTGAACTAACCCTTTAATAAATATGAATTAATATTAAATCCGCTACCTTGATTTGACTGGAATATTATCTCACAGACTCTCAAAATTGAATGTGGCATTTACAGTAATACTCAGAAAACAAAGATCTTAGATGCTCTGGAGCAGGATCATTGCTGTTATGCAGTACCTCTTAAACTCTTGTAATAAAAATATGTTTGTGTGATAATTCAATAACTTTTTAAATAGATACAATTTCAAAAATGTGGTTATGTTCAGATGCAACTTTTATAAAAGATTGCTACCTAAAAATTAAGCTCTAGCAAGTTTTTCATTGCTCAGTTCTTTAAATTAGGGTGTCAACTTGAAATTAATCTTTCAACTGTCTTTTGAAATGTTGACATCCAATTTCTGTAATTTTATGTAACAGGATACAATTGAATATATCCATTTTATTTGTACATATATTTGCACGGTTGTTTTCCCACTGAAAATGATGTCACCTCCTGGACAAATACATCATTACCCTTTAAACGCATACCTGAGGTTTTAAGTGACCCGGGACATCATTCGCTACCCTCCAATTTTTTTTAAAATTTTTTAAGTTAGGCATCAACCATCTTAGTATTCCTCAATCAATTCATTATAAACAATATTACAACAAAACAACTACTAATTATAAAGAATGACCATTTTCCCATTCATTTTCTTGTAAAGTTTGTATAGGGTCGACCGGAGATGTGTAACAGTGCAAGTATGTTTTTTCTACACAACAATAATGGAATCTTTGGTGACTGAATAAGTAAAATTGACCTTTATTTCACAAGGTGACAACGTCTGATATGTTTCACTCATAGTTACTGCAGGCAGAATCAAAAGAATAGAAGAATCATCAGAAAAAGGTCAAATGGCTAAGTGATTTACTTCAGATCACGCTATCAAATATCAGTCACTTTCACTTGATGGGGGGAACTGGTGAATAAGCTGTCAGCGATCAAAATATTGATTTTGAAGATGTTGAAAATCATAGTTTTGAGAATATGTTTGAGATTGCGATGCTGAACGTTCTGGGAAATTAGCTTTGACATGGACAGTGTTGATGCTATAAAACGTCTGCTCAAAATGAACCCTTCCAAGCTCCGAAAGATAACAAAATATATATCAGGAGAGTTTTATATTATCGTGACAGGTAGAGGTGTATTAGATATAGATCTGGGTCACTAAAGACCCGAATATGTAATAATGATTGGCAAAACATTTGATGGATGGATGCTATAACCCCTTCATTCATTTATTATGATAAAAAAACTAATACGTTTTCCATCTTTAAAATCTAATTAGATTTGATTCTAGCAATAAAATGTACTGCAGAACAGGAATGAGCCAGCACAGATGCTATTTAGAGAAGTCCATTTAGGACAGGAACTCTGAGCCAAGAAGCCAAGAAGACGAGAAGCCAAAATTTTATTATGAATTAATCTTTTATTAAATGGCTATAAAAGCTACATTAAAACATGGACGTCCCACATTCATCAGTGGAATAGTCCGGAAAAAAACAGGGAAGTGAAAATCCTAAATTCATACATTAACATTCAATGATGTAAAGTTCGTAGTGCACATTAGCAACACCGTCAAAGGCATTGGTCAGACAGGGCCTGATTTATTTGTCAAATGACTGTTTCATTGAGCAGTTATGAAGTGAGCACACCTTGTTCCATAACAAGTCCCACGTGGTCTCAAATTAGCTGTGATTCTCTCACTTGACTTGCTGTCATCGGGCACGCGGTGAAGTTTCTTTCGTTCAGCAATGGACACTGTGTAGACTCATGCCTTTGTTAGCAAACACAAAGAAGCAGTTAGTGAAGGTGTGGGTCAAAATGTCTTTCAGAACAATAATAGCAGAGTCCCATGATCGCAGTGATAACGGCACACAGTCTTTGTCCCTGCCCAGCTCATGGTTCACTTATGAATTTGAATCTGCAACCTGTTAGACTATAAAACAATGTTTAAAAAATTGAGTGAAGATGCATCAAAGTATTGCATTAATAAAATGTCATCCAGTATAGAATTAAAACTACAAGGGAAATAATGCAGATCTCATGTTTGGAGCTACAAAAACAGCCCACTCTAACCACTGCTATTATGGGCCCTGAAGCTTGTGCTCTACAAAATGGAGTGTTAAAAGCATGAGCTGTTCTCAGCTAAAGCCACCTCAGGCAGCAAAGAGCACTCTCGTCCTTTGTCTCGCTCTCGTCTCTCAGGAGCGCTCAAACTATCACTTTGCCCTGCTGCGCAGTTCACTTTGGTATGAACTGAACAGCATCTTGCACTTAAAATCACTCAAAAATGAATTATGTTCACTTTGAATGAAAACATTCCCATTAAATTAAGCAGTTTCCAATGACAACAAAAACGAAAGGAATCAAAAATATGGGAACAACATTTTGGAAAAAACAAGTCAGCCACAAAGTGGTGCGCCACAAAATCACAGAGCACATGCTGAGGCACACCGGGTTATTTAGAGAAGTCCAGTTAGGACAGGAACTCTGAGCCAAGAAGACAAGAAGCCAAACAGTTTATTATGAATAAATCTTTTATTAAATGGCTATAAAAGCTACATTAAAACATGAGTATCCCACAATCATCAATGAAATAGTCATTCACTGATGTAAAGTTCGTAGTGCACATTAGCAACAACATCAGAGGCATTAGTCAGACAGGGCCTGATTTAATTTGTCATACCATAAAACTTAAGAAATTAAGCTGTATCCAAGCCTCACATCAACAAGTGCAATGCAAAGCTTCTGAAGCATGCTGCCACTGGACTCTAGAGCAGTGGAAACATGTTCTCTGGGGTGACGAATCACGCTTCTCTGTCTGGCAATCCGATGAATGAGCCTGGGTTTGGCAGTTGCCAGGAGAACGGTACTTGCCTAACTGCATTGTACCACGTGTAAAGTTTAGTGAAGGGGGGATTGTGGTGTGTTTTTTTTTTTTTGATCCAGTGAATGGAACTCTTAATGCTTCAGCACACTAAGACATTTTTAACAAATTCATGATCCCAACTTTGTGGGAACAGTTTGGGGATGGCCCCTTCCTGTTGCAACATGACTGCACACCAGTGAACAAAGCAAGGTCCATAAAGACTTTAAGGAATTAATGAGTTGTAGTGGAACTTGACTGGCCTCAACCCGACTGAAAACCTTTGGGATGAATTAGAGAGGAGACTGCGAGTCAGGCCTTCTCGTCCAACATCAGTGTCCGGCCTCACAAAAGCGCTTTTAGAAAAATGGTCAAAAAAATTCCCATAAACACACTCCTAAACCTTGTGGAAAGCCTTCCCAGAAGAGTTGAAGCTGTTATAGTGGCAAAGGGTGGGCCAACTCCACATTAAAACCTCCGCCATCCCAAAACTTTTGGCAATATAGTAGAATATATGTTAATGAACAAAAACACAACAAAAAATACAAGATTGCACAAAATTAACCAATAAAGTTTTGTTTACAATAATTATGTTGCATCAGCTGATTTGAATCACTACAAATCCAAAGTGTGGCTCTAACTAATGTATTTTTAAAACATTCTATGACAAAGATAACAAGCTCCTCTTCTTTCCATCCGAACTCCAAGCTTTAAAACCGTTTTCTATCCGAAAAGCATCACAAATTCATAAGCTGGAGCTATGAATAGGGCCGATCTGCTTCCACATCACTACATCCACATAACACAAGCCCAGAGGTAGTTAAACGGTGTGCTAAACTTGCTTTCAGATTAAAAATGCTTTAATCACAATGTATCTCTTTCAAGCGCCCAGCTCCAATGATGTACAGCCTGAGAGCTCTGCAGTTTATCATATGCACCAGTTGCTAATGGTACCATAGAGTATGTGTCTCCATATGGACCAGCTGCTTCCCAATGCACACTCTCTGGGGTCCACCACAATAGTGTTTAAACAGATTATCCTGAAGAGTTTAGCCATGCTGGATTTAGCCGTTTGTCGGTTCTGTGAGGTGCAGAAGGCCCAGTGAGAGCCATTGAGACCGAGCAGCCTGGTGGACAATGGAGGCGTAGAATGGCCAGAAATAATGATCTCAGAGTCTTGAACCATAGAAATGCGATCTGACTGAATATACAAAATAATTTTCCTATATTCCTCACACAAAGCTATTCTACAACTAGGGTTGTATTAGCACTTTTTATGGTGCTTTTTTGTCCTGGTCACTGCATGGAAAATGTATTCAAAACATCTTTTTTGTTACATGGAGAAAAGTAATCTGGGTTTGGGATGACATTTTTTGGCAAAAACTCTCTATAAATGTACTAGACTTCTGCTATTAGTTAAAAGGATGAGGGAAAAAAAATGGAAAGGCTGGTAAAGATCCAATTTAAGCACCTTTGCAGATGATGGGTTTACCGAATATCTATAATTCCTTGGTCCATTAACAAAAGAATCTTGCTGGCCTCTTTACCCTGGGACAGCATAACACTGTCCAAGTGTGACTTGAACGACATGAACGTACGTGAACGGATTGGAATGAAGTGACAAACCCTCGAAGGCAAATCATGAAACGAAGAACTACGAATCTACATAATTGCTTGAATACCAGACATCACACAAACAAACTTGCAGTTGGGTCCAAAACTCTGAGCATGTTAAAAAATATGGCATTTGTCATTTAAATGTGGATAAAAATATGATTTCATATTATTTAAATGTGTATGCTGTCATTAAAATATTTCCAGCAAAAAACTAAAACTAAATTAAAGAAAAGCACGCACAGTAAAAGCTTTTCACAAATGATCAGACTTTTGGAAACCGTAGATGTAATTGTGACAGCACTAACTATAAATACTCATGCTTAAATTACACTTAGGTGGCTAAACCTTATTTAGTATTAATTTGGTCACAATGGGAGTGAGTTTGAATAGTGGTTTAGGTGGACCTTGTACTGTATATTGAGAAGCCACCTTTGACAAAGCCAGCAACCGCACTTGGGGTCGGTTAAAGATATGCAAACATATTTAAACAATTTCAAACTTAAATGCAATGAAGACTTACACAAAGTATACTTGACCTAAAGTGAAATGAATGAAATACTCTTCAAATGGTTTAAACTGCAAACTTAAAATAGAAATATACATGTATGAATGCGCAGAAAGAGAAAGAAAACTCAAGTGGCATCTTTACTGCCCTTCAAAAGTAGGACGAAGTAAGTTTGTGTGTGTGTGTGTACGTAAGTCTGTGTGACAGAAAGATCCAGACCGGTCCCCTCGGTTGGGTAATATTTGCATAGTTAAAGAGTGTGAAATAGTCAAAGTCCAAAGACCCGCACTCCTCATTAAAGGGGGTGTGAAATGCTGTTTCATGCATACTGAGCTTTTTACACTGTTAAAGACTTGGATTCCCATCCTAAACATAAACAAAGTTTCAAAAACTAATGTTGGACGTTTGATGGAGTATTTCTGTGTTAAAAATACTCCTTCCGGTTTCTCACAAGTTTCGGAGAGTTTTTTTCGAGTATGGGTCGACTTGACTTTAATAGAGCGGAAGGTCCTTGTATGGGCCGTACGGGCTCTTCTCCCGGTAGGGTGCGCGTGGGCGTGACTAGAGCGAGAGAGGAAATGCACGCCCATAAACACTCTCTCAGCTGCAGATCCAGTCGTCTGTTTTGTACTTATTTTTTGATGTAAGTACATAGTACTTAAGGCCACCTAATATAAAGTGGGGCCGGCTATTTAATAAAAACTGAGTGACCATGCACTTAAAAAACTTCACACGGACTTGGGTTTCAAACAAGACTGAAAAAAATTCCCTGATGACCCACTCCGCTGGGGCAAACACCGACTTCTAAACAGCAGGGTGATGCTGGGAAATCAGGAGCGAACCTATGAATAAATAAACGCCACTCTGGCTCTGCGTTGTTAATCATGGGAGTTCATACGACACGCATTTCCTTTTGGATTTGATCCTACCACATCGTTACTCGCGTTGTTTATGCAACACCTATAGAAGAGCCACCAATACGGTCACTTGAATCTTTCTGTGATCAGATAAGATCATCAGTTCCACTGATCAACTTACGCTCACTAATGTTACGTAACCATCGCACCTGAGCAAACGACAAAGGCTATTGCACCCCTATCCAACAGCCCGGCACGAACCTACACGCATAGATATCCCATTCCATGTATCCTATCACTTCATTTTCAGGGTTGACATATATGCTGTAAGCTTTCCCTCTGGGAGCCCAAGGAAACCAGATACAGAAGAGGAAGATCAAACACTGGGCACGGGATCACATGTCTCTGCTGTTCGTTCGGAGCGTGACGCGCACATGGCATACAGGGACAGAGGATTTTCACATACCCTCCCTAACTCTGGCTCTTTTCAGAGGTGGGACGTCTGGTAATCACAAGATTAGGAAAAGAACGACACCACAGATCCAGCCGGGTTTAAGAAAGCAAACTTTGGTGGGGAAAAAAGTGCACAAAAAAAAAATATTTCCACTAGAAGCACAGTTAACTTTAAAGAAGGAATATAGTAGTAGTTATCCTTTAAACTATTTATACAATAATAATTCAATTTTCAAAGTATGTATATAAAATATATATTACAAAAACTCACTGAGCAACAAAAATCATGTCCATTGCTAACATCTGATGAAAGCAAAACCAAACCAGGTGAAGCAGATTAACAAAACAAATTGTTTGCGGTTATTAGACACCTGTGAAGCCAAAAACCTTCAGACTCAAATTCCTTTTTGTTTGATTATGTTTACATTTTGTGTCACAAGCACCTTCTTTTAACTTACTGGATGAAATCGGAGTCAGTTAGCTCGCATAAGTTTCTCTTCGCATGATTCTCTATGAATGTGAACAAAGAAAAATGTAGTTAGACCACTTTTATGCTTCGAAGTAGCAATTAAGATGTTCCTGGCAAGGATTCAGGAACCTCATTTTGAACTCTGCATTAACTGCTTTATTGGTTCACGAAAGGATTAAAATTCTTAGAAGGTGATGCTGAAACTAATGAAACAACACGTTTGTTAAACACACGCACAGGCATAGGGCCCTATCATACAGCCAGCACAATGCGACACAGTATTTGTTATTTAAAGGGCGCGTTAGTAATATGTGCCTATCTGCACAACGTGCATGCTCAGCACCACACAAACAGTTTTAAGTATTAAAAAATAAAAAAATAAAAATTCCTCTCTGGAGAAGCGGTCAGTCTTCTCGCTCGCAAATTCCGCCATGTAAATAGTGAATCCCCTATGGTGTGAATCCCCCATGGAGTAAGCACAACTGGCTTTTAAAATAAATGGGAGATGAGAGTCAGATTGGTTTATTGCACATTACACCCAATGACTCATTAAGAGACTAAATACAACCCTTTTGGAACATGTGCCTGGCCCACCATCCATTTGTTTCCGCTGTCAAAGGCACAGTGTGTAAATTTGAGCGGCATCTAGTGGTGAGGTTGTGAATTGCAAGGCTCTATGGTGAAGTTTGTCTGTTTAGGGCTACTGTAGAAACATGACGACGCAAAATGGTGACTTTACTGTAAGGGGGCCCACGGTGTATGTAGATAGAAATGGCTTGTTCTAAGGTAATAAAAAAATAACAGTATATTACGTGAGGTCTTTATACACCACTGAAAACATAGTTATGTATATTATATTGCATTTCTGTAAATGGATCATCAAATACTAAACACTAGGGCTGTCATTTAAAAAAAAAAATCTAATTCGAACGGATATCAAATATCAAGCAATGTATTCGAATATATTCGAATATCTACATTTGATTTGTTGATGGATGCCATAGCAACTCTCAACAACCACCAGGGCTTTTATTTATTTGTTGTAAAGTGTAATAATCATCTCAGAAAAAATTAATTCTAATGCCAGGCGCAGTTGAAGTAGTTGATTGTTTGCTTACATTGGTAGGTTTAGGGACAGTGTCATTATGCCAACATTATCTTCATAACTTCTTACGAAATAAGTTTATCCCTCAGAAAAATGTACTTAACCCCTCGTCATCATGGTCCACTATTATTTTTTATTATGACTAAGAAAACGACCTTTGCAACAACTTTCAAGTCTCATTCAAAGAAAGTTTCACATTCTTTCCTGACATCATTACAAGTGCTACAAAGGACAGTGCAAAGGCACCAGGAAGGTGGATGTTAAAAGTTAAAAGGCCAGATGCTTGTTTCCATAGCTGGTGTGACTCATCTGCTCCAGTGTCAGCTCCTTCCACAGAAGAGGGCAGGTGGAAATGGCAGGACATTGGCCTCTGGGGGCCTGAGGGTTTAAATACAGCCTGCTGACATAACTGACCGGAGATCAACGCATCTGCTTCATTTTTCCACCACACCTACAGCCTTTCCGCCTGATCCCAGAGGTTAAAGATTGCTGGATGTAAAATGGTGACAGTCGGGGACCAAAAAAGCAGACATAATAACAATTTATTTTTGTTCTCATATGGCTCATAAGCTATCTTTGTCACTGGAAAAAAAAGTGGATGACAAAGTCAGGGCAGGTCTGTACAGTATGAACACGGATGAATTTCTCAAGGTGGGGATTTTGATAAATAAAGTGATGCACCAATATTAAAATTCCGAAACACGTAACTTAATTCATTTTACATTACAGCTGAAAACCAATAAAAACTCGATATTAAAATTTTGTCTAAAGAAAATTAAAAGCACAACACTACAATCAAACATTTAAATGCTATTGTAAATGTGAATTTAGTAGGGATGACCAATATATAAACATTTTGGCCAATATGATTTATATTTGAAAGCTGATGAGAGCCTGATTACAACAAAAAAAGTCTGACCATTAAAACCCATGTCTGAAGCACACAATAATAATGTTCTCATTATAATTGTATGTAGCCTATATGACAGATTTGAACAGCACATGTTGCACTTAATTGCATTTTCCTTTTCTGAAGTGATTTCAATCATATTTCAAGCATTTCAAAAACATCATTTGAAGCATCTCAGCTGAAGGAAATAATCCATTATTTATCAGCTTTAATATTTCGGCCAAATTTTTTAATGGTCCAATAAAATTATAAATGAACATAAATAAGCCAATACCGATATGGTGGCTGCCGATATATAGCGCATCCCTAGAATTTCGGCATCACAACCAATGTACAATATGAAATATTTTAAAAATATATATAAGTATAGTCTTCAGCAAACCTTATATTTAAAGTTTTATTAAATTATTAGTGTTTTTGATTAGTGAGTGTTAGTTGACAAATATCTGGATGAAATAAATTAATGAGTTTTTGATTTATGGCTTGTGAAATATACCGCATGTACGAGCCCTGATTTATTTCTTACAAAAACTCTGACTTCCTCACTGAGATTAACCTAATCCACAGGTATGCCACTCGAAAGTGGTGGAAAAAAAACCCTAAAACTCCCATTTTTCTTCATTAAGGTTTAACCTTTCATGGTTCCAGAGCTTTTTATTTAAATCCTTCTCCAATGTAGAGAATCCATAAGGTCGCATTAATCACTTTCAATGTGAGGGATTCGGCCCAGATTAAAGCATCATTATAACCAACCTATCTTCAACGAGTACAAAAACCTGGCAAACCAAACCTATGTGGCCACCTGTCAGTTTAATCCAATCCCAAAGGAGAGGGAATGTCAAAACGCATTAATTATTGCCAAACAAATGTTTACGATAGAAGATCAAATGTCTACACTGCGCCTACACAAAGCAAACGTATTAATCTTTAATGCAAACTAATAAGTACCTGCTTTGGGTTTCTTGACAATCATCAGTCTTGCTGTTCTCTGGCTGCACAAATGTTTCAGCTGATGTTTGTTGAGATCTAGAGCTGCGATTCTTCAGCAGGAGGGAAGTTCCTCGTCCGGATTGACCTCGACTCCTCCTGCGGGCCACTTTACCCACGGGCCCCGACCTCCCCCGCCAGACTGAAGAGTTGGAGCTGTGAAGAGTCAGAAATCAGTACTCAAAACTCACTCAGGGACATACAACATACTCCAACATGTATTTAGATTAGAGCTGTCAAAACGAGCGTTTTAATGCACGCAATTAATTTTTTCAGTTTAACGCAGTTAATGCAGCAACCGTTTTTTTTCTTTTCTGTTTGCACAGAAAGACACGCACCAAAATCGAGTTCACTTTCACGCTTGAAGAAACAATAACACAAAGAATGTCACTTTTGTTGAGTATTCTCATAAGAGCAGTCTTAAATTAGTTAAATAATGTGTTAAATAATTAACTTAGAGTTCAGTAGCAGCCTAATAAACCAGTGGCTGTGATGTCTGTCATTGTTAATCAAAAAAATAAAGGTAACAGAAAACTAACTTTAATACGGATTAATTGATATTTCATTTATAATTTATGCATTTAAGAAGGTTTGAAAACTATTTCCATAATTTCCATATACGTCTATTATAATGGTATTCACGTAAAGACTATTTTAAGTTCACTTCAATTAAAAGTTATTTTTTAAAGAATAATAAATGTTGAAATTCCAAGCTTTCAATTACACTGTAATGTTGAATGCCTATCATTAATGTAAAAAAAAAAAAAAAATCAGTAGAAGTATTAATCTGCACTATATAGTTTGTCCATCCACTAGAGGGCGCCTATTCTAAACTAAGGCGTAGTTTGATGACACCAAGTTTGAGCGCAGCATCTTGAGATGTGGTCTTCACCTCAGGATAAAGAATCGTGATAGGACTCATAGGGCAGAAATCATGTTGACGGATGAGGTTATTAACGTTACTGTAGTATGAAGCAGAGCAGGACCGAGGGTTGAGGAGCTGAGCAAGGCCGCTGTAAGGATTGTTACTCAACACACGGCTCGCGAGCAGCGGGACTTTTATTATGACGGGACACAGTCGCGGGTGCCATTGCCGCTTTTCTGGTCATGAGTATGAGGTAACGTAGCTCTGTTTATCATATTAGATACTAAGTATTATATTAAGTATCATATTACATATTAAGTGTGTTTAAAAAGACGTCATTCTGTGCGTTCTCTCAACGGCTGCTGTAGCGTTTGCACACTGCTAAGGAGAAAAGCGTTTCTGCCAAATAAAACCGAAAACCGAAGGTAACGCAGATATGATGCAGATATTGATGCCCTCAGACGTCCTGGCTCCTTAGTTAAAATAGCAATTTTCATAGAAACATTTGGGATATTGTAAGAACTCAACTGAACAAAATATATAACACTGGTCTAGTGGTTTTTGGATATTTTACTGCAAAATTACTACATAGTGCACATTTAATATCAGTGATACTGGCTTTCATTCATAAAAAGATGTCTTTAAATTGTTTATACCCTAATTTAGAGAGTAACTGAAATTATTACAATCTAAAAATGTTAAAAACTCCAATAATAAAAATTATTAATTTGTTAATTAGCAGTTATTCATTAGTTAAAACATTTTAATCAATTGACAACACTAATTTCATTAATTTTTATTGCATAAACCCCTTCCACTTCTAACAGAATGATTTTTTCACTGAAGTAACAGGACACCACACACACTGATTTACACCTGCAGTCCTAAATGATACACCCTGTTTACTGTAATCACACAAACACACACACACCCTCATTCAATTATATAGCATAGCTACACTCTTCAGCACTGTGTAACAGATGACTAAACAAAAAGTTCAACACGTTAATATGGAAAATGCTACTGACTAAGAACTAGTACTGACTACATTCAATAAACGTTATTGTTTAATTAAACCAGTTTTGTATGCAGTTTTCCCGGCAAATAATCATTAAAATGTATCAGTCAAAACTAAACAGCATAATTACATTAACTAAATGCATTTTCATAATTATCTAAATGAATATTTTTTGTATGCATCCGAGACAACTCAATCTATTCTAGATATTCACTGAAAACAAGTCTAAATGCCTTATGAAATGTGTTTCTTAATTGTCTGCATCTTGCTTAAGGATTTAGATGCTTTTGCGCAGCATAGACCAACTTGCGTTTGCTACATGACTGAGTATAACCTCCTGGGACCCAGTAATAGACTTTTGTCCACTGTAGTGGACATTATATTTGAGTGAGTTTCTGTGACATCATACACATCACAGTTGTGAGTCAGGATGTCCTTTATAGAGCACATTCAGGGCTTTGCACTGATACCAAATGTTTGGAGGTTTCACCAGGACAACAACAACTTCTTGGTCTTTAAAAATGGCTGACATTAATGTTTAGCACTCTTATGGAAGTATGATAATATTTTGTCATTATAATTTAAATCTGATTGATTTTCAAATTGTTTGTTATAAATCAACATCTCAGGAAAATGCTATGGGGTTTCTAATCAAAATATGACTTTCTGTTACAAAACAGGGCATTGATTTCATAAATGTCCACTGTAGAGGACACCGGGACTTAAATCATGTTTATCAGGCATTTTGGAGACACAACAAGTAAATAGGGAAATAAATTACATATCAATATTCCTATGAAATATTACATATTATAAAAAATGTTGCCAATTATTACTCCCATCATTACACTTCTTTTTTTCATTACATGTTGCACCAAGAACACAATAATATGCAAATTAGATGCAATATATCGATACATTGTATTGAATGGGAAAATCCATGTATGGCCATTTTACCCACATATTGCATAAAGTAAGATGGCATATCAAAGCATTCAGTTATATCTTTTATAACATAGCTCAGAATCATCTTTAAAAAAAGTTTGTTTTAAAAAAATCCTAAAACTTAAAAATGTATTCGTAAATTAAAAATAAATCCCATTGTTTTAGCCTATACATGCAATGTAATTTCATTTAAAAAAAAAAATAACAACTGAGTCCTGATGTCAACTACAGAGGACATATCATAACATATGTATACAATATAATAAATAAAAAAAAATAATGTGTCCATTTGTTTCTTATGCTCTAAACCAACTTTTTTTTCTGGGTCCCGAGTTTTTCCCCAGTAATTTCTAATACCATATTTATGCCAATCTGGATTTTCTGACTCTAAAACACATTTAAAATAGAGTACTTCCATGACTAGCCAATGAATATCTGTATTTCAACACAGCCTGTGCGCCAGATATTTAAGCCTGTTTTCTGGGATCTGGGTGAAGTGATGAAAACCTGAGCTGGGTGATTGAACACACACAGAGAAAACAGCCCCCTTATTTCCTCATCATGTCAAATTAGAAAATCCACAAGCTGACCTTCAGTGACCCCATTCGGTCTCAAGAATCATTCTACTGACACTAATGCAGGAGCTGCTGAGAATGACAGGTTTCAACTGCATCCACAGTTTCAAAAGGTTTGAAATCATTAGAAAATGTGTAGTGGCATTGAAATACAAGGAATATAAGCCCTCATAATAAAACGCAATGACATGCACGTGAACTTGAATTTCCTGCACAAAGATAATCAGATACACACACATGCAAACAGGCGAGCTAAACACGCAAACTATTTCAACTAGCCAGAAGCATTTTCCCATACAGTTAAAGCTCCAGAACCAGATTAATTCTTGCTCAGACAAAAGTACAAAGTCATAAATTATGTCACTCTGTGACAACGAAAAACAAAACACAAGGACCTGATTGGTGACATCCACCCGTCTTTAACTACTTGAACATTGTTAAAGGGATAGTTCACAAAAAAAAAAAATCTTTTATGATTTACTCATCATTTACTTCCCCATCTCGTTCCAAACCTGTATGACTTTATTTCTCTGTACAACATAAAAAATATTTTTTGAAGAATGTGGTGGCTGCTTTTTTCAATGCCATTACAATTAATATGGACTAGAGCCTTTAAGCTTCAAAAAGGATGCAAACGTACTATTACTGCATCATAAAAAAAAAAAATATTTTTATAAAACGTGTGATTCAATCGCTAACGGGACATCACTAATTCTCTCAGAAATGTGCTATAAACTGGGATGGATTTTAGGATTTTTTTATTTTTTTTATTGAATAATGCCTGTCAACAAATGGATAAAGGAAATGCTTTATAAAATGTTAATGTTTCATTTAAATATATAATAATATTATATATATATATATATATATATATATATATATATATATATATATATATATATATATATATATATATATATACACACACACATTTCAATCTTATATACACACATTTAAATCTCATTTTATTTACTTTTTTAAATAATTATATTATTTAATGCATGTTCAAAAATTCTTAAAATGTTTATTTCACAAAAATGTATTAGATTAATGATTTCTTTATTTTATTTTACTTTACTTTATTTTATATAAGTGGCACATCCATATTAATTGTAATTCCATCAAAAAAATGGGTTTCAGAACAATTTGAGTATGAACTTTTTTTTTTCCGGAAGTATCCCATTAATCTTCAAGTGTATTTTATTTAACAGTTCTGAGGTAGAGGAATTGCAGTTAATTAAAACATACCAATTACTGAAAACCCATTTAAACAAAAAAGAGGACAGCTTCTTGACTCCTTGTCCATCTCTCTACCATTTGTGTGTCACACACCTGTCTTCAGTAGCACCTCCATCTGAATCTTGAGATGAGAGTCGCTCCTTCTTGACCCCACCCAGAGTGGAATTCTGGGAATGTTTACTACTGTTCCTCCTGGTTCGAACCTGAATCACATAATTCTTAGACTGAATATGTATACAAGATAAAAGTATATAGCAAACAATTGTGTCAAACGTGTATCTGATACAGACAAGGAAGTTGCTGCTATCTCATTGTCATTTTCGATAATGCAGAAGCCGAATTTAAGGCCAAAGTGTGATTTATTTATAAAGATGGTCATAAAAGTAGGTGCACCTGTGCATGAGTGAAGGAGGTGGAGATTCTCGCTTTGGGGAGGCGGCTGAGGGCAGGGTTCCTCTTGGCAGGAGAAGATTTGGCAGCTGTACTGTGCTTGCCTGATTCCAAAAAGTAATGCTGAGCCACTTTCAGCAGTCGCGTGAAAACATTCTTAGTGCCGGAACCCGGAGGCTCTGGGGAAACACAGAAGAAACCTAATCTTATTAATGGAAGCGCAGTATACGTTTATCAACATTTATATACTGTCATACAAATATATAGTGTATACACACACATACAGACAACATTTGTGTGTATTAATCGCAACTAACATAAAAGTTTGTGTTTATATATTATATGCGTGTACACACACGAGTATATATATATATATATATATATATATATATATATATATATATATATATAGGTATAGGTGTGTGTGTGTGTGTGTGTACGTGTACGGATATGTACATAAATATATGAGTTACATACACAAACTTTTATGTTAGATGTGATTAATCACAAATAAACGGTTTTGAAAGCACTAATATTATATATATATATATATATATATATATATATATATATATATATATATATACACATACATATATATATATACACACACACACACACACATATATATATATATATAAAAAAATGAAAAAATATTTGAATATGTATGTATATAATAAATTATAATATAATGTAAATATTAATAAATACACACGTTTTCTGATCATATTTTTTCAAGCACATTTTACCAAATCCAAACCACATTAATCTTAATAACTACTATTCATTTTGTATTTAATAATTTATAAAAGTGTTATAATTGTTCATGAAGGCTGTGAAAGAAAAACACATTATATTGAGGTGTGCAGAATTATTAGGATAAAATGAGCCAAAAAAGACATTTAACTGTATTTAATAAATGCCCATGCTAATTAAATTCCCATGAGAAGAATACAATACTAATGAAATATTAGGAACTGGAGTTAAGGCCTGACCATTGTACAGTGAAATGCTCATTGGGTCAGCAAGGTCAGACAAATTCAGGTCGCGAAGACAAGACACGCTAACTGCAAAAGGATTAAAAATGAAGTTTAAGAATTAAGTGTGAAACCATCAGGAAAACTTTAGCCTCCAGCGCCACCCTTTTCTAGAACTGCAACCTACCTAGAGTCTCCAGAAATCAACATGCCTAATAATTCTGCTCGTACTGTAACACACACACACACACACACACACATAATATAAAAATATAAAAGGGTTTGTTTACATTATATATGTAATAATATATAATTATCTAATATATACATATTTTATATATAAATATTTTGTAAAAAAAAATATTAAATATATACATGCATGTGTGTGTATTTATATATATATATATATATATATATATATATATATATATATATATATATATATATACACGCAGTACACACACGTATTATGTAAACAAACTTTTTTTGATGTGATTAATCGATTGCACAGCACTAATATATTACCTGATATATATTTTTTTAACTGAATGTTTAATACGTTTATACACAAATTTGTATTTGTATTTTGAAAAAAACAAAAAGAAAACACATTTATTTTTAATACACCATATGGAACTGCAAAAATAACTATTCTGGGGAAAATATGAGTGGCGCTTGGCACAGGACTACATGTTGTCTTTGAATATTAAACTGGGATTAAAAAGTATTTTACACCCCCCTTTTAAAGTACCACTATTGTAAGTAAATGAAAAAGTAGTACCAAAGGGTCAATGGGTGAACTTCTGTGAGTTGCAGTATATTTCCAGGTACAAACAAACACCACACCACAAACGCGCCCACAGCACAAAAGTGAATGTTATCAGACTATCACATTTACACAGGTGCTGCCGGCCTGCTTTTGCAAATGCAGGCTGTGTGCTGGAGAACAGATATCCATGTCGGCCACATATGCCACTAGGGATTCTGCCTGTCCCCTGTAATCGCATCAACAGAACAAGGAAATGTGGGCTGTATTGTATTACAAAGCGTCTGTTTTGGTGGTTTTGAATCGGGTAGGTGACAGAATACAGTTGGTAGATATGTTCTTTACTCGAGTGTAATGCGCTTGACATTGAATGAGTGAATCGGTGACCTGAAGTACAGTGTGTCGAAGGTTTTAGCCTATTGTCTTGATTTCTTTTTCTGGGCTTTCCGCCAATAGTATTAACTCTTGCAATGTGACTGGATCCAAGGGGCGTCATAATCTCATGTATGATACGGCAGGGTGCCATCTTAAGGTGATGGCGCACTTTCGTTATGACATTTTGTCCCTTGCTTGCAATGACCCATTAGATTAATAGCGTGGAGGTCCAGACCTGCCTAAATTACTCATAAATAATCTTTATGAACCGGCTCACCTTTTTTGGAAGTGTTCTTGGCACCATCTTGTGAAGGTTTTACATCGTGTCGTCCGTCTCTGAGAGAACTCGCACAGCCTTTTGCACTTTCTTTTTTTGCTTTCTCTGCAAAGAGGGATGTGAAAGATATATATATATATATATTTTATTTAATAGCTATTTGAAACATCTGGTAGGCCAAAAATAAATATAATAATAAATAAAACACAAAAAACAGGTTAAAAAAAATTGCACAGCAAATAAAATAAATAATAGTAGTAAATAAAATAAATAGTTGTTTAACACAGCAATTATAGTAAATAAAATGTCATATATGACAAATACATTTTTACGTTTTTCGTAAGTGTTGCAGGTAATGCAAGCTTTTCCAGCCAACAAAAAGACAAGCAAAGCAAAAAAATACCGCAGACACCCGCCAACTCATCGCAAATTACATAGTAGTAAATGTTTGTGTTGCATTTTTAACTATGCAAAAAGACAAAAGATACATTTGAAGTACTTTGCGACTACAATTAAACCTTAATCCTAAGATTTGGAGAGAGCAGTGATTCACAATCAATCTCAATCAGCGGCAGTTTAAAAGCTTTAGTTTGCAGTTGATCTCATGAAGACAAGTTCTGGCATGTTCAGCAGCGTAATGAGAAAACGCTGGAAGGTACCAGAGCTCACCCTGCCTCCCTGAAGCACCCGAGGGCCTAATGGACACATCAAAGTCTTCTTATATACTCTTTAACATTCATATTCTGCTGGATTTTTAAATGACGTACAGCAAAAATATGCAAGAGAGAAGCTATTAAAACAATTAAAAATCCTTTAGGCTAAATTCTTGGGGTTTCCCTTTTAAAGATTCGGAGGAAAAATTTGGTAGGGAATGCCAGTTAATGAACCGTGTCACCTCTGTTGACCAACTGGCATCGTTTTTTAAAGAGCCGGAGCCAAAAAGATTAGCAGATGATGCAAAATAAAGGTTTATCCTGTGGCTCTAACGCAATAATGACAGGGCTATTCTGAAAGAATGATGGGTAATCCCATCATTTTTGTGCCGTTTGATAGAAAGAATGCGCATTGTATTACTCATACAACTGGCGTCACAAACAGAAGAAAAAATAAACTGACTGCAGATGAGAACAAATATCTGATATCAGATGACAACAAAAAGGGTTCAAGAAAAAGTGTTTCCATCCGAGAACAATAAAAGAGAAAGCTTGGCAGAAGGTTAGGATACAGTCCTAACTTTAGCCAGATTTGTTAAACTCGTCCATGCTTGCAAACTTTCTCTAGCCCCCTTTCTCGCTCTCTCTTACGGACATATACAGTCTTTGAAGAACTAAACACCCAGATTTAGGCGGTGCTGAAAGCGTCTTTCTTCTGGAATTACTCAACTGATAACCAGAAGGCTATCGTACTCTATCAGACGCAGAAAAAGGTCACTTTTCTGTGTTTTAAAGTCTGTGCAAACATGATAGCTGACGCATCAGTGTCAATATGCACATTTGGTGTGTATGTGTGTGCTGGCGCTCTATGTGAGAAGACATTTTAAAAGTGGTGTATGCAGACAACATTTCAGTTGAACTCATTTATATAGATCACAAAATGGTTTAATCAAAACACTGAAGACATTTCTGGTAACCTATGTACAGTGTAGCACTATAACATTATACAAAATTGTGAGTAAATCCCTATTTGGACTGGACTAGTTTTTCCAGGAGGACATTAGAGAAATTCTTGTTAACATACTTTCCGATTTTAATCCCATTTGAATCTGTCAAGTCTGTGTTTTCCTCACACAACCTATGTAAAAATACCAGGGCAAATGACCTACTGTTTTTCATCAAACTCATCCTCTGAGAAATCTAATCTCGTCCGAATGTGAATGTGTGATTGCTGATTGTTGTATCATTCTAATGCTTCTTCTTGTGTGTTTTTGAATTACCTGAGCTACCATTTGCACACCAATCTTTAACATGCATTAATTTAATTTCAATACGGATGGTATCCTATAAAAAAAATGAAATATACAATCAATAAATAGAGCCAAATCGTGGAAACTACAAACACTGGCCATTGTAATATAAGCGCCATGTAAGAGTAAAGCTGGGGCCGCGTTAAAATATTTTAAAAATCGTATAAGATTTTCAAGGTGTGAGAGAGACCACAAACATGACGATAAACATTTCGATTTAACCGTTTTGTTCCTCTACACTAAGAGATTCCATTCACAAACAACACTTGAACACAGGAAATACCGTTTATAGTATATGGACTGCTTTACAGAAAATCTGCAGGAAGGAAAAAAGAAAAATGTTTAGATGAAGTCGGGAGACGGGGTGAACATGGACTGTACATGTTACACCGTGAGCTGGAGGTGAGTCTTACATCACCTCGCTTTCTGAATGGGTATCATTTCGTTTTGCGTGATAATCGAGATAATCGGAAATTTACCTATGATTGTCGGAAGTGGAGAAATTGGCCCAAAATCTCCCCGATTATCTTCAGCTTCAGTTTAAGATACTAGCTTAAGATGTCTAGATTTATCTGCTCACTTACGCAAGTTTATTATAAACAGCCACTGGTATAAACTCATGAAGTTTACTTAAATAGTTTTTTTTTAAATAATAATTTAAAATGATGATAAATAATAAAGAAGTACAAAGGAAATATACTAATATATAGGGGGTAAAAAAAATAGCCACAATCCACACATTTCTCCCAGTTACTCAAATTAAAGACCCCTGAGGACAATGCAGAATAAAAAGAGCACATTATCTAACAATGAGAACAAGCTATTTGACTTGAATTTGTAAAAGTAATTGTGAGTGACACTCAATTTCAAGAGCCTTATGCAACAAAAATCATTTGCACTGGTTGTGGATCCACCAAATCAGATCTGCTTCCGTCACAATCTGCTTGTGCATGTCATGTGTGCCAATCAGTGCAGGGGTTCAGGTCAGCATGGATCAGCAGTGGCAGCATATTCCTGCTCCGAGACTGATATCTGCCACTTCCTCTGACGCACAAACAGCAACAATGTTGGCCTGGCAACCGGTAACCATGGAGTCCTTGCACAGGAACTCTGCAAGACCAAGATTAAACCTCAAGTTTCCTTCTGGACGCCAGCCTCTGTTTCATAAAGACCGGATCTCTTATAGTCACTCAAGTACTCAAAGAGAATGAACTACATAAAAGTATAAAAATAGTATAGTATAGTAGTGTGTAGAACTGATTCCACTTGAGGAAAAAAATGAAATAATAATATATCTAATTCATTATAATATATTATACAATATATATTATAGCTTAGCACCGCCGCTTCTCTTGAGCTGCACTGCACCAGAGCGATCTCGCGCCACAAAAAAAAAAAAAAAAACAATTTGAGAATTATACATACATACACACACACACAATCAGTGTTTTATATTATATTATATATATATATATATAAAAATTAGATTTTTTTTACCCAATGCACGCATGATAGACAGTGTTACAGTGCTGTCAAAAGTGAAAAGATACATCTTTGTACCTTACTCACCCCTAAATGGTATATATTAGTACTTTAAAAGGTACATATCAGTAATTTAAGAGTGCGAATTAGTGCCTTAAATGTACATATTAGTACCTTTTCAGTTTTGTACCGTCCCAGACCCCCAGTGACAGAAATGCATATAGGCATATGTGCAGTGCAGCTCAAGAGAAGCAGCGGTGCTGAGCTACACTATATATTGTATAATATATTATAATAAATAAATTTGATATATTATTATTAATATTTAATTTTTTTCCTCAATGCATATAAAAACATTTTTTGCCGCAAGATCGCTCAGCAGTGCGGAGCCCATGTGAACTGATTTTCTCTTCCACCGTATTATCAGTTTCAGATTAAAATAAAAACTAATGAGCATCTGAAGTATGTTCAAATATAGAGTACAACTTTCCAAAATCCGTATCATGTCACCGCTCGAACAACCGCAGAAAGACATCAGTAAACAATGTCATGTAATGTCACATTTACCATAGAAAACCAATATCCAGTGTCCATAATACCTTTAGTCAGCCAGAAAAACATTAGAGATTAACTTTTTGCTAAATATATCCACCATAATTTTTAATGTTCTTCAATATTTAATGCATGTTTGAATAAACCTGGCAAGTTTTTTATGACAGTCACCATTTAAATATTTATATTTCATATAACTTTATTATTATTAAAACAAAAATATCATGTTATTCTTAGTGTTTGTATACAAATCAGTTAATTGGCTAATGTATAGTACACTCCCATAGTTTACAGCATATATATTATTTATTTTCACATTTTTGTTCTTTTTAAATTTTTCTTTAACGTATTCTCCATTTATGCCCTGCTATATAAATCACTAAAAGTTGATTACATTTGATTAAATGAAATGAAATGACATTAAAATTAAAACTCTCTCATATAATGTTACTGAATACATGACATTAAGCTTATATTAGATAAGGCACAAAACTGTATAATAATATCAACAACATAGAACATTTTGACCAAACAGTAATCTTAAGAAATAAAATTAAAAATAATAAAAATCACTGAAAAACAAAAATTCATAAATAAAAGCAAATAAAGTGGGTCTATATTTCCTCAAGGATCATGCTTAACTCACACTCATGGAAGCAGTGTGGACATGCAGGATGTCTTATCATTGTCCAAGATCCAACTTCAAAGCTTCCTGTTCCCATAAATTCCCATTAAAACTCCCATAACTCACTATCATTACACCTGGAGGGAGGGGACTCCAGGTTCTCATGCACCACAAAAAGTTTTAATAATAAAAAGTTACATTTATTTCCTTTACCTTTGTACCTTGGGGCCCAGTGTTTCTTTGACGGATTTCCTGTATACCCTCAAGCAAACAACACACATCTTACAGAGTTCAAACAAAACGCACAAGAATCAGTTACTCTTTCTTTTAAGGTGACGTATTTACATTCTAATTAACCAAATACTCAAGTGCCAAGTAATATAAATTAAATACATGTACTTATTATAAGTTTCAGTTAGGGTTATGTTTGGTTTAGTTACTTAATTATGCACAATTTATGGTTATTAGTATAGCATGAACATGTAGCTATGTCACCTTAAAATAAAGTGTTACCTCAGTTTTCAAGTTATTTGGGGTAACATTAAGTGTGTAGTTTGCACATGCCAAAATATTGTGCCGCAGGAAAACAGATAACATGGAGCCTAACAATGACAATGGTAAAAGTCCTGAGATGGAGCCAAGGAACACAAAAGGTTGGGCATGCGAATACAAAGGAAATGGGCTGACTTTTGAACTTGCAGCCAAACAATCAATCACAATAAAAAAAAAGTAAAGTAAAGAGACCACCACTTAGAAGACTCAACATTAAAAGACCTGCCCCTCCGCAAAGTAAAGGTAACATGCTGGCGATTTAACTTCTGTAATGCCCAGCTCTTCCTTTGATGAGATTTATGGTATGGCTGTGGGACGTGTGATTACAGGAGGTCTGAACACTCCACTTTTTTTTGAAAATAAGCTCATTTTCCAACTCCCCTACAGTTAAACTGTTGAGTTTTACCGTTTTCCAATCCATTCAGCCAATCTCGGTAGCACATTTAGCATAGCTTAGCATGGATCACTGAATCTGATTAGACCATTAGCATCTCGCTCAAAAATGACTAAAAAAAACTTTAGATTTTTTTCCTATTTAAAATTGACTCTTCTTTCGTTTCAGTACCAAGACTGACAGAAAATTAAATGTTGTGATTTTCTAGGCTGATATGGCAAGGAACTATATACTCTTATTCCCATTTCATATTCAAGGAACTTTGCTTCCGTACCATGGGTGCAGCGGCGCAATGATGTTACGCAGCTCATGAAAATAAGCTAACTTCCGTCCACATAACCAACGTGACATCCTGCTTGCACAGGGGGCGTGCGGCGCTACATAATACAATAATACTTAATCAACTGTTATAGGGGAGTTGGAAACTAAGATGGGAAACTCGAGACGGCCAAAAATATGCTCATCAAATATGTATGTGATTGGCTACTACGATCAGCGCTTCACAAACATGTTGTAAAAATACATCAATGATTTTTCTCAGAGTGCTTGGACAGATACACAGCTGGTTGACCCCTGTTTGTGCTTTCAAATGCTCCTGCTCCCGCTTTCAAACACTTCAGTGTTCTTTCAAACCGCTGCAGTGTGTTGATCATTGTAGCCAAACACAGGCACATCCGATGAGCGCGTGAGCACACTGACCAGTCAGAGGTGTTTACGATAACAGCTCGACAGCGCTCAAAGCGTCACATTTTTAGCATTTCAGTACCGATGTGGTATCGCAGTCGGTACTTTTGACAACACTAATCAGTCATCACCCTTATGTCATTCCAACCTTGAATGATTTTCTTTATTCTGTAGAACAGGACAACAGTGGAACAGGCTGTTTTGGATGCCATTGACATTTGTTGAACAAAAATAGCTACAACATATTAAAATATCTTCTTTTGTGTTCCATTGAGAGAAAAAAATAGCATACAGGTTGGAAGATGAAATCAAAAGGGACCTATTATGCAAAATCCACTTTTATAAGGTGTTTGAAGTTGAACACAGATGTGTGTCCACAGTGTGTGTAACCAACCAGCCTATAATAATACAAATCCAACCAATACATTTTTTGTGATCCCCATCAATCATTATCGATCTTTCATAACGCGCGGTTTCATATTTCCCCCTACTCCTACATAAGAGTAAGCAAACTGACTGTAAAATGTTCCGCTTCCTTCAGGCTTTGGATTTCACTGTGGCTGCTAATTGAGAATATTTACTGGTATTTACAAATTATTTACTAGTAAACCATCTGTTTCTGACAGAGATGTCACCATGTGTGCTGCTGACGCAGTTCAGACTGACCTTTAAGGATATTAAAAAGATTGAAGTGGACATGAGGAGGTTTGGCAGACAGTAAAACACAAAATCGACGCATCTTCACACTGATTAACTGTGCTCCTTCTGTTTGGACAAATCCTGGGCTATATTCCAATATTACAGAGAAACGCAATCTTGGGGAGAAACATTATGGCATGAATGATTAAGAAATATTTCAGATTTAGGTCAATTTCTAGGTCAATAATCAAAAACGAATTAATCACATCTTTTATATTAATAAAGGTTTTTTTGTTACTATTATTTTAGCATGTTATATACATACCTGCCTTTTGTATTATAGAATTTATTAACATTTATTTACATATAAAGTGTATTTTTTACATCATTTGTTTACATTTTGTTTATACAAAATAAAGTAATATTACCAAATATTATAAACAAATAAAATGTATAATATACTATTATTTTAGTCTATATTTATGTAAAAATAATACATATATTAAATATAATAAATATACAAATAAAATGTATAACCAAAATAAATACATACAAATTAATAAATATGTAAATAATATATAAAATGTCCACCTCCAATGTCCACCCCATACAATCAGTAAGAATTTAACTACTAACATGGCCAAGACCAAAGAGCTGTCCAAAGACACTAGAGACAAAATTGTATGCCTCCAAAAGGCTGGAAAGGGCTACGGGGAAATTGCCAAGCAGCTTGGTGAAAAAAGGTCTGCTGTTGGAGCAATCATTAGAAAATGGAAGAAGCTAAACATGACTGTCAATCTCCCTCGGACTGGGGCTCCATGCAAGATCTCACCTCGTGAGGTCTCAAGGATCCTAAGAAAGATGAGAAATCAGCCCAGAACTACATGGGAGGAGCTGGTCTATGACCTGAAAAGAGTCATGGGAGAACTTGCAAATTAGCAGGGTGTTCAAATGCTAATTTTCCTCACTGTATATATATTAATAAGAAAAATATATAATAATTAAACACATGTATATTATATAAACAAACTTTTATTTTGAGTGATGAATCGCTTGGCAGCCCTAATATTATACACTTACACACGTGTGTGTGTGTGTGTGTGTGTGTGTGTGTGTGTGTGTGTGTGTGTGTGTGTGATAAAACAATCGGCATTGTAAAAGCACTATATAAATAAAGTTGATTGATTGTGTGTGTGTGTGTGTGTGTGATAAAACAATCGGCATTGTAAAAGCACTATATAAATAAAGTTGATTGATTGTGTGTGTGTGTGTGTGTGTGTGTGTGTGTGTGTGTGTGTGTGTGTGTGTGTGTGTGTGTAATATTAGGGCTGCCAAGCGCAAGCGATTCATCACTCAAAATAAAAGTTTGTTTTTATATATATATATATATATATATATATATAAAATGTTTAATTATTATTTATTTAAATACACACAAATGCATATTTAAGAAATATTTGTATGTATATGCTGCATAAATATATTTATATGACTATATACTTATTTATATAATATAATATATATAGCATATTATATAAATATTTTTTTCTTAAATATAAACAAACATACATACATACATGGCACTTGCCGCTATTTTGGTAATATCGTAATAATTATTGCATGAAATAATAAAAATTTTGGTAATATAATAATAATAGCATGTCTTTCCAGGGACTGGTAAAAAGGGCACGAAGGGGAATAAAGGAAGAGTTGTGCAAAGAGTCCCACCACTGAATTGTGCTATCCAGCCATCAGTCAGTTTTGAATCATCTTTGAAAGATAGTCATCTATCAACTATCAAAGCCTCAGGAGGAATATAAATCACTGTAAGTTCAGAATGCAAAGGCGGGTCATAGAAGAACCACTTGATACTAGTCTTTGATTCTGAGCCACTAACCATGGCTTTAATGAACATCACTCCAGCCAAAAGTACAATGCTTTTGCAGTTTGTTTTCTAGCCTTTAGAAGGAACTAAGTGCTAATAAATAATTTCAACAGCATATCAAAATTTTGGTTGTGCTACCCTAGAAACCACTCAGAACACCTTAGTAATTCTATTGTCCCAGTGCATTTTGGACAGGCAAGCATCACTAATTTCCAGACAGTCTGCTCTTTTAATCCGTGTGGAGTGGTAGATCATTTATGAGTTGATTTGAACGCATTGATATGGAAAGAGCGGGAGGAGTTTCCTGACCTCCTGACACTGAGCTTAGATTTCACCACATTCCCTCACTCAGAACTCAACGGCTTTAAGCCTGATCGCAGGTTAGGGGCCAAACACTCAAAGGAGTTTAGGAACATGGATACAAGTGTACTGGAGATGTTTTTTTTTAAATATCAGAATTTCTATAGTGGTAGTCTGGATTATTTTCTATTGTGGTAGTCAAAAGATTCACAATTAATCGTTAAAAGATTGCGACCTTGATTCAAACACCCCCGTAATCTCATTCCTAAATGACAACGATTCAGCCATGTCTGTTGAACATTTCACAAAATCACAGCGGAATATTAAAGCCAGAGAGAGCAGTTGCCATGTACAGGTATGAAGCAGCTTTTCTTTTCAACCACACAGTATCGTCTTTCTCTTATAAATATTCAAAATCACAGAAGTACTGGGAACAAAGTATATCGTATATCGGGCAAATCCCCTTTTGAAAGTAACTTGACGCTTCAAATAATGTTTTTATCGAGTGAATCGTTATGCCACCAGGTGGCAACAAGTGGCTTAAAGGTCCCGTTCTTCACGATTCCATTCCACTCCAAACAACAATACACAAAGAGTGGGGAAATATGTTGAACTAAATAAGCACGCTTCTTCATTCAAATGCGCTACTATTCCATGTCTTTCTATGTAAACACTAGCCTGCCATGCAAAACCAGTCCGCTTACTACCATTGTCTACACAAACCACGCGTAAACACACACACACACACACACACGTGCACAACTGCACTTCCCACATGTACACCTTCAAAGACAAAAATACGACGATATAATTCAAGTATAAATATGTAAATAACACAAGTCGCTAAGCATATTATATAGTTAGTGTATAACTTGTACCACATACAGACGTCCTGCTCTAGTCGTTTTTTGCTGCTGCTCCTGTTCAACTGCAGCCTCTGGGTCTGATTCCAGATCATAGATGTATGGCTGTATCTGATTAAAAGCCATATTTTTATTTTGAATAAAACATTTTCCCGCTGTTAGGGATGACACAGCTTTACGACGCACTCAACACAATAACAGCGGCGCGCACACGTCATTATTTAGCTCCGGCCACACGATACGCCCCCACCTGCTCGGCTTTTTTCGGAAAGACTCGGAACAGCGCATCTTTCTTATATAATTATAAAAAAAATAAAGACTTTTCGGAGATATGCAGGATGCAATGCTACTCTACAGGTACTCAAGATTGACATGACACTGACTTAAACTGAGTGTTTCACCCCCCCTTTAACAGAAGTTCCCTTTCAAAGCCTACAGCAAACGGCCGGTTTGGACTACACCCCTGCACTTCCATGCTGTAATGACATCACTAGAACCGTTTGTTGACTAACCCTCCGCCCACAAGAACACGCAAAAAAGGGGGCGTGGTCTTTTTGCTCTCCTACGTGGAGAAGAGCGCGCATTCAGCGCTTGCATCTCCCCGTTATGGTAAGAGGCGGGACCTTTCCGGGCAACGTGCGCTAAGCTGCTGCCCAATCACAACATGGGAAGCGCTGGCCCAATCAGAACTCTACGTATTTTTCGGAAGGAAGGACTTCATAGAACAAGGAAATCATCAGGCTGTTTTTAGGACAGAGAAAACAGCGCTGTACAGATAAGTAAATTGTGTGAAAAATACTGTGTTTTTACACACGAAACATGAACTCATGTTATATTGCACGTTGGAAACATAATCAAAGCTTCGAAAACACGCGAAGAGCGGGACCTTTAATGTATTTGTCATTGAATCATTCATTCAAGAGATTTTTTCAAAAAACGTTCAAGTAATTGAGTGAGTCAACAGTAAAAAATATAAAAATGATTCAGACTAATTGAACATTTTAAATAGACAGCAATTTACATTTTGCCAGAATCTCTAGTGAATTACATGTTATTTTGTAGAATCATGGGAGAATTGACATTCTCAATTTATCCAAAATCGTGCAGCTCTAATCTGGATTTAGCCATTTGGCTCTTCTTGGGTCCTTTTTTTGATTTTATGATGAGGGTGTCAATTAGTTACATTTTTAATGAAATTCAATTTAGGATACGCTGATTGATTAAATATTTGCAAACAAATCGCATATCATAAGCTGCTCTGGTCAAAAGACTAGAGGATCATTCAATCACTGAACCGAACTCGTGTCTGTTAATTCCTTTGTGGTTTGGATTTTTCCTTCACTTTTAAATATTAGGTTGTTACACGTTTCACTTTCAAGTCCTTTTCTCTTTTTTTATATTTCCCTTTTCAATACTGGAAGGGAAAAAATTTGTTAAATATGTTGTCCTGCAGAGACCTCGCTATGCAATACATTTGTAGGTTGATTTACCCAAAAAGTTGCTATAAAAACCTTGCTGTTTGCCCAACAACAACACTGACTCAACCAAGGGCGTGAGCTGGGTACAGGACTATCTGTTGGTTCAACCCATCGAAGAGGGGAATATTCAAGAAAACTGCTTAAAACATTTATTAGTGGTGCAACAAAAATAGCCAGAAATTATAAGGGACCATGTACTGAAACTCTAGCAATCAGCTATCAATGCCTTAGCAACCACTTAAAACATTCCATAACCACTTAGCAATGCTTTAACACCCAGAAAACCCCATTTACTGCCTAAAAATTCTAGCCTAGAAACTAGACACGCCCTACAGGCAGCAAATCTAATTTGCTACCAGGGTAGGCTAGCAACTCTCCGTTAGCTTGAGAGCTGGAAAAACCTAAATCTGGTCAGGCCAATCATTGTAAAATCATTTCCATGACGGATGGTATAGATGTGCTAGCTGTCATTGAGCAGCAGTGGAGTGAAACAGCCAATCAGAGCAGAGCTCAACATTAATATTCATGACCCTTCCAAATAAGGCATTACATCCTAGGGACAATTTCTAGGGTTGTGTAAATGGACCTGTAAAACCGTATCTGGAAAATGTTTGACCTTAAATAAGCCACATACCCTCTATTTAGATATTAGAGAACAATTTAAAATATTGTTTCAAATCATTCTGGGGCAACTTTAAGAGTTTGCACATTCCTATATATGATAAAAAAAGACGTTTGGCAAAAAGACACATTTAGGCTTTACTGCATAACATAAAAAACACCTTTAAGAAAAATTACATAATGGACAAAAGCAGAAATTAATATCCCCCAGTTCAAAGAGACTGAATGTGTCCATCACATGGACACCACCTTCAATCAAAGTCCATGACCCCGAGTTAAACCCTAAAACTCTCAGCGAGTAGAAGTTCAGGAGACTGGATGATGGGTGGCCTGATACTGAAGACCCAGGAAAGCCTTCTGTCATTACTGGATTTATAACCAACATAAGGCTTTACTCAACAAGGTCGGAAGAATTTCACCTTTCTGACCTGGCTAAGCCTGGCCTAAGCCGCACTGCCCACATTTGACAAAATGCAATGAATCCATCTCATCACGCTCATCAGCTGTGTGCCGCCCAGAATGAGAAGGCTTGTGTTGGTCATTGTCTGTTTCACATCTTCTGAACAAGCGCTGGGCGGTTATTTGATTAAGCCTGTCCAGCGGGAGCACTCGGGTTACAGAAAATATTAGCCTTCAGCAGAACGTGCTCGGGGACAGAACAGTCAAACTCAATGAAGGGCTGACTTAATCATCTCATTTTACAGGATTAGAGGCGAAATGGCTGACTATTGTGTTTGCCCAGGCACAGGGCCCCGCTCAAGGTGACCAGAGAAGCAGATTCAGGGCTAAAACACAACAAACGGTTTTGATAGCTACATTATAAGGCTTTTCAGGTATATTTTTTAGTCAGCACTGTACCATCCCAAAGGCCAGAGTCATCGTCAGGGGATCTCATAAAGGTCCATACGATATTAAAACACTTGCTAATGCAGTTGTTCCAGGACCTACAGGTCTGAATTGATTATGATTAAAAAAACATTGCAAGGCAAGAAAACTTGTGTAGTCTGATTGACAAATAAATTATTCTTATGAACTGGTTCTTTTATGTCCTGTACTTTTATGTTACCTTCTGAACCAGTCTGGATGAACCGTTCACTGAATGAACTTTGTTCGAGTACTTAAAGGAACACCCCAATTTTTGGGAAAATAAGCATTTTCCAACTCCCCTAGAGTTAGTTGAGCTTTACCATTTTCGAATCCATTCAGCCGATTTCTGGGTCTGGCGGTAGCATTTTTAGCATAGATCATTGAATCTGATGATTAGACCATTAGCATCTCACTCAAAAATGACCAAAGACTTTATATATTTTTCCTATTTAAAACTTGTCTCTTCTGTAGTGACATGGAGTACCAAGACTGACGAAAAATGAAGAGTGTGATTTTCTAGACCGATATGGTTAGGAACTATACTCTCACTCCTGCGTAATCAAGAAACTTTGCTGCCGTACCATGGGTGCAGCGGCGCAATGATATTAGGCAGCGAATGAAAATTGGAGAATAGGCTAACTTCTGTCAACATAACCAACGTGAGACCTACTATACTTGGCTTACACCGGGAGCATGCTGGGGACTATTTTAAGGTGCTGCATAATATTGCGCCACTGCAGCAAAGTTCCTTTATAATTACCCAGAAATGAGAGTATAGTTCCTAGACATAGCGGTCTAGAAAAATCGCAACTTTTAATTTTCCGTCTGCCTTAGTATATCGAAAGTCTTTGGCCCTTTTTGAACAAGATGCTAACGGTCTAATCAGATTCAATGATCTATGTTAAGCTATGCTAAAAGTCCTAAACCCGGAGATCGGCTGAATGGATTCGAAAATGGTAAAGCTCAACTAACTATAAGGCTGCATTTACACTGCAGGTCTTGATGCACAATTCCGATTTGGTGACTATATCCGATTTTTTTGACAACCCGCTTACATTATCTTTTCAAAAGCGACCCGTATCCGATATTTGCATTTACACTGTACACTGGCAAAACAGCCCAAGACGTTCTTAACCGATGAAAGGAAGTAAAACAGCGCGATATGCAATGGACGTAGACAAAATGATTGCACAATGTTTTGCTGTCTGCACTGTTCCACACATATTTAAAGGTCGCCAAAACATTTCTCTCTTAAGGCAGGGTTGACAGGTTTTCACAACAAAAACCCACCCATTTGCAACTCAAAACTGTGTTAAAGTAGCCCAATTCTGCATGAAAACCGCAGACTTGGCAACACTGGATCGCAGTTTGTGTCCAGCTGAGTTGACGTAATTCACTTCCGTCCTTTTTTCAATGACGTACGACTCGCATTTACTGGGGAATATCCGATTTGACCGCTTACATGGCAGGATTTATTACCACATATGAGTGAGGCCTGAATCCGATCTGAGGATATCGGAATTCATGCGTTTTTTTTACTGCTTACACGTTCACATGTCATATGCGATCTGTGCCACATGAGAGGAAAAAAAATCGGAATTGGGTCACTTGAACCATGCAGTGTAAATGGGGCCTAAGGGAGTTGGAAAATGAGCCTATTGTTTAAAAAAAAGAGTGTTCCTTTAAATTTAACAGCTGACAGCTGATTGGTTGATTGTAATCCATTGCATACCGTTCTATCAACGTTATCTGACATTATCAAGATGAATTTGTTCTGACAAAGTTGAACAAAGTTCATGTCATATTTTATTACCATTTCTAAACTATAGCAAATAAACTGTGATAATGACAGAAAATGTTAAAGTTGTCTGAATACATTTTGGTTTGACTGTACATACATACATACACATTATATTGAATATATATATATATATATATATATATATATATATATATATATATATATATATATATATATATATATATATTTATATATTTATATATATATATATATATACACACAAACAATTTACATTTTAGAAAATAATATACAAGTTTTTTACACTTTGGATTCATTGCACCTGTAGAAAGCAGCTGAGTCACCGCACCACAGACGGAAAGGAAAACAGAGCTGAGATAGCAGCACACCTCAGGATTCTGCCAACACACTCACAAGCAAAATGCAATCCTGCTCTCAAGGCAACAAACACCTTTCTGAACTGCACAACCCCCATGAGAGCCTATACAGCAATCATCAGTGATTTCTATAAAATAGAAATAACAAATGAATCTGTTCTTGTGGGCTATAAAGCATGATTTATAACTAAGCCCTAAGAGAGACCTGCAGCAAAGAACAGACACGTTATTAGCTGAAACAAGAGCCACACTTTTTAAAGATTTTAGAGAGTATAATCAAATTTGACCATCTTTAGCAGAGTCTTTTACGCCCACCAAGCATGCATTAATTTGATTAAAATGTAGTAAAAACAGTAATATTGTGAATAACCATTCCTATTTATGTTGTATATATTTTAAAACCTAATTTATTCCTGTGATGATCAGAAATAATTTAAATAAGAAACTTTTATTATTATCAGTGTTGAAAGCTGCTTCATATTTTTGTGAAAACTGATACATTTTTCAGGAGAACGGTATTTATTTGAAATACTAAGCTTTTGTAAAGGCCTGTTCACACCAAGGATGATAACTATAATGATATTGTCGTGGAAATTCTCAATACGAATATTTGACTTCACCACAGACAATTCAAAACAACTCTCAGTTGTTAATATAAAACTAAAGTATCTCGAGGTAATTCCCTTCTCGAATACATCTAACACAATTTCATCACTTCGAAGTAATTCACCTCTTGAAGTAAGGTGACGGTGTCCCGTCGAGAAGCTACTATCACTAGCGTTTACTCAAACACACGAGCACACAGGTCTTTAGCATCTATACACTCTCACCATCCTTCTCAACTATTCACTGGTCTCTGCAGGATCCTTAATACTTTCGTATTACAGCCTCACCTGGAGGACGTCTCTATAGTCTTCTAACACTATCACTGCCTCTGCTTTGATCTATTGAGTGCAGAATCTTTAGTACTTCTATTTCTCAGCTACGTAGCATACTGACACCACTCCCAAATTGCTTTTTGCTGAAACGAAGTTTTATTCATGGCCGGGAGATCACTGGTCACAACAACCAAATGGGTCTCTCTGAACAGAAAGAAACATGTACATTTAAACAATACAGCTTGATTGAAAATCAATGTCACTCAGGTTTCCTTCACTGTGATTGGTTTACTTTATAATGTTCTATCAAATGACTTCTATTTGTGTTAAGCACCTTTTTGGGTGGTCTTTGACCTGAACATCTTTAGTCTGCGTTTTTTTGTTGTTTCATGTTAAATAACCCTTTTACCACTTCTGAGGCCAATATAACAGATATTTCCATCACAAAATAAATATATAGTTAACGTAAACCTAAAGAATTCATGCTCCTTGTTGCGCAAATTGAAAATCAAATACCTTCAGGCAGGTATGATGTCACAGACAGGTGTGCTAAAAACATAAACATACAATCTATTTAAAGATATAGTCCACTAGAAACTCTTCGTTCAACAGTAAGTCAGATGTGGTCGTTATGTGGCTTCCCGACATCCAGGTGTTTCCCAAATAGGCCTTCGATGGAAGCTCAGGTGCAGTGAGTGAAGGCACTGAGTCAGTTCTCATTACCTTGTTAAAAGGGGGACAGAGAGGGCTGACGGCCCCCCGGGTGACTCATATTGACTCACAGAGTTTTGGATGACAGATTCATACTGTAAAAACCAGTGCTTGGGCCTTTCAATTACACCAGCACCCCGCTAACAAACAAAAAAAAAACAGCTCCAGCATGCACACCACCCCTCAGGGAGTTTCTTCGTCATTAAAAGCCAATGAGTCACGGCCGCCAGACGGAGAAGTGCCCGTCGAACAGGATTCTGTCAAACCTGCATTAACGCTACTGTAAATCAACTCAGGAACTTAAATCAGAAGCTGTGAATGAAGACACTCAGAGCGACAACAAAAATAATGCCAGGGAGTCTCCTGAAGAGAAGACAAACCTGATGATCCCAGTGTGGGCAGACAAGAGAATATGGAGGGATTTTTCACTTGAAATAGAGAGTGTGCAACCCTGAGGCTAAGATAGACAGACGAGTGTGTTGATTAACTGGAACGTGAGTTCATAAAACATTAAAGTAGAAGTAAACATAAATAAAGCAACACTATGAGTAAAAATAGTTATGTAAATGTTTGAATGTAATTGTGTAATTGTTTTTCTTCAGGTTTATAGATCTAACAGTACTCCAATACTGGGGAGAATAATAAAACACTACATGGCCACTGGCCACTTCTTTAGGTACACCTTTTCAACTGTTCATAACACAAATTTCTAATCAGCCAATCAGATGGCAGCAGCCGAATGCATTCAGGCAGAGAGACATGGTCAAGACGATGTGTTGAAGTTCAAACTGAGCATCGGAATGAGCAAGAAATGGGATTCAGGTCATTTTGAACGTAGCATGGATGTTAGTTCCAGACAGGCTGGTACTTCATAAACTATGGACCTACTGGGATTTTTATGCATAACCATCTCTAGGGTTTACAGAGAATCGTCTGAAGAAGAGAAAATATCCAGTGAGCGGCAATTCTGTGAGCAAAAATGCCTTGTTGACGTCAGAGGAAAAAGGCCAGAATGAGCAAGCCTAACTCAAACAACCACCCGTTACAACCAAGCAGAACTTGAAAAAAATTGAAAAATTGAAAATTGAAAAAAAATGAAAATTGGAAGAAAAAAAACATGCCTGATCTGACTTCAGTCTTGATTTCTGCAACAACATTCAGATGGGAGGGGCAGAATTTTGTCATAAACAACATGAGAGCATGGATCCATAATTCCTTGTATCAACGGTTCAGGCTGGTGGTGGTGTAATGGTGTGGGGGATATTCTATCGTCACACTTTGGGCCACTTAGTACAAATGCTACAGCCTACCTGAGTATCATTGACCATGTCCATCCTTTTACGGCCACCCATCTTCTGATGAATGACATGCAGTGTCACAAAGCTTAAATCATCTCAAACTGGTTTCTTGAACAATGAATTCACTAAACTCAAATGACCTCCACAGACCAGATCTCAATCCAGTAGAGCACCTTTGGGATGTGGTGGAACGGGAGATTTGCATCATGGATGTGCAGTCGACAAATCCGCAGCAACTGCACAATGCTCTCATGTCAATAAAAGCCAAAATCTCCTGTCAAATATGTTTGAGCACTTTGCAATCTATGCCACAAAGAATTTAGGCAGTTCTGAAGGCAAAAGTACTAGCAAGGTGTACCTAGTAAAATAGCCGATGAGTATACGTAAACGTTATTAATTAAGAATGACAAAAGTGAAAAGGTATAAACAAAAAAGTTTGTAAAAGTAAAAAATGCATAACTGAAAAACAAATCAATGAAATATTACATATTTTTCTATTGTTAAATACATTTGAACTGAACTTTTGATTTTGAATTGAGATTTATAGACCTTTTTATTTAGATACTTTTATAAACCATTAGTGCACAAAAACACAGAAACCCACATTAGTACACAAGGTCTGTTCACTTTGGCCTGTTGTACTGAAGTTAAAGATAGCATCCAGCCTGAGCACACTTAAGAGTGTGCTTTGTACATTCAGGCATGGCATCCTCCCCTGGGTCTAACATGAGATGCAGCTGACATTTTGTTCTCAAAAAGCCAGCACTTACAGACTCGTCTAGTCAAAAGCATCCCTGTCATTGGTTCCCTAACAGACGCTGATGACCGAAGAGATTGAATCAACAGTCTGTCCGTATCTAGTGTCCCTGTCAGCCTATTACACTTGACCCTTAGTCCTGAACTCAGTGTCTTGCTTACAGCACAGTAGGCTACTGAAGCTCATGGGACAACATACTGTACTAAAGCTGGGCTCATATGTACACTAAACAAACAAGCAGGACAAAGAGGAAGGTCTTATGTAAGGCTGCTGGAATGTCTGCACAGGTTTGGATGGGCTGTGCTTGAAGAACAAGCATATTCATTGTTGAAATCGACTGAATGTTGTAAGCTGTCCTTGCATGCTCGGATGTTTTAAAGTGGGATTGTGGGTATGTGTTTGTTTACCTTCATCCTGTCCACCACTGGTCTCTTCCAACACCAGGCTGTTCATGCAGTTGATTTCCCATTCCTGAACGTCAGTGTTCCAGAGCGCTGGGATCAGGACATGATGCTGGGAGCTGAACACATATACACACACAAAATAAAGTATTACTTTGTGAAACTTAACATACATTTTTTATTTTTTACAAATTTTGGGGGAAATTTGTAATATTAACCAATGGCCCAACAGGGTTCCAGGTAACCATCGGAAGTAGTTTTAGGAGGGTGCTAGGGCATCAGTGAAAAAATAAATAAAATAAATAATACACTTTTTCTTGTTTTTGTTTTTTCATGGTTCCCTGGAAAAATGGCTTTCGGGGGGTAAAATGCGTTATTTTGGCAAGGTTGCCTGCTCAAATTCACATTCCTGGGTCTATATATCACATAATTGAGGTTGCTTTAACCTGTGGACATGGAAAACAACCCGTGGGAAAATCGAATGCGTTGCTCCGTTGCTCGAATTGGTTGTAGGTCTATCCAATTGAGGTCTCTCCTGGTTCGGTTGAAACTTGTTTTTATACAGTGACAATATGAAAGCCAATAAAATGGTAATGGCCAATGGTAAAATAATACATAGATTTATATTTAAACATATACCTATGAAAATAATCACAAATATTTTTACTGTTACTATACCTGTATACTGTAGTTTGGGTGAACTAACCCTTTAAACGGCGAAGATAAACGGAGGTCTTAGGGGTATGGAACGACATTAGGGGGAGTCATTAATGACATCGATTTCATTTTGGGGTGAACAAACCCTTTAATGTCACAGCAAGTTACATAAAGCCTTGTGAGGGAAAAAGCCGTACACATGTTCTGTCAAGAGTTTTCAGCAGGCAACACGTAAAAGGGAATGAATTGGAAGAGGGGGTGAGTATCTTAAAAGAAGAACACAAGGACATCCCCGTCCCCCTCATGAAGGACTAACATCGTCATCAGAGACTGTGAACAGACACCCTTGTCACTGTGGATACCAAAGAGCCAGCTAATCACTGCAGTGATGTCAACCGAGTCTCCCCAATTTAATGATTACATAACCACAACTCAACATGAGCGAAGTTAGTCCTCCAGGCTGGTAAAAAAAAGTTTTTCACAGCTCAGTTTGATAGTTTTAAAGAGGTTTTTGTAACTTAAAGACTGGTTTAAACCACTTAAGCCTTTTTTTCTGAAGGGATTTTAAGAATTTTAAGGCTTTTCTTCTCTTTTCAACTCTTTCTTCTTTCTGTTTCTCTCTTTGGCCTCCTAAGCAAGGCGACCGCTTCGTTCTCAGACGGCTCAGTTCTCTGCCTAGCAAAACTCTGATACTCTGAATCAGAGGGGAGCATTTAGGCTTGACCTTGTCGGCACTGACGTCCTGCCAGGCGAGCAACGTGAACCTGTTCCCTGATGTGTAGGAGCTTTGTGCTGACTGCCATCTGCATGTCAATGCCAAATATCCCCTTTGAAACTGGCAAATGGCTTCGTTTGCCCTTATAATCCTGTAAAGTGGCTGGCAAAGCGCAATGGGCTCTGCATGGGCATGAACGTCTCTACCAAGCCACAACAAATATCATTTTTAAATGTTAATTGAAGATCCATTCGCAAAGGCGAGTTTAAATATGCACACATGACAATAAAAGAATTACGAATAACATGACAAAGGATTCTTCAGATTGGCATGACTCTGTTGCCATGACAACACGCACTATTGAGTAAAAGGCGGCCTTAGAAACAATTTAACAACGTAACAATATGGCCTGGCTTTATGTGTTTGAGATCCGCTATGTTAATCAAAGTAGTTCTCATGGCCATGTCACTATGGTGACTGTGACATCATCAAATAAACACATCCGCTATGAAACAACTCCTACCAATATCTGATGAAGCTTGCATCGACATGAACACAGAAACCTAATTGGTCAGATGGCATTTCTCAATAAACAAGAGCTATTTTCTATAAATGTAATTCTTAGAACTTGGACAACCTGCTTCACTTAATATTAGTAATTGATCATATGGGGAAAAGAAATAGCAGTCTCATAATTTACTTACATCCTAGATGTACCGTAATTTCTTAAATAAAAGCCTGTAGTCAATTAAACTCCAGGCCTCTGATAGTAGCCGGGGGCATGGTTAGCACAAAAAAATAAAGGCTGGTCTCAAAATAAGGCCGGGGGAAAATTAGTGTGGTTATTCTTCTAAATGCCTTTCATTTACTTCAGCGATTAGCATATGGCTTTGTATCAGTAGAAACCCTGGAGTATATTCAAATGATTGTGCTTATTCTTTCAGACGAATACAATCAGAGTTATATTTAAAATATGTCCTGGCTCTTCCAAGCTTATGCTTTACTTTATAACTTGTTAAATATGGATATTTTTCTTACACAAACCCATCAATTCGCTTGTGAAGGCCTTTATTAACTACCCAGAGCTGTGTGGATTACTTGGATGGATGCACTTTTTTGGGCTTCAAATTTTGCACTGCCATTCACTGCCATTATAAAGCTTGGAAGAGACAGGACTTTTTTGAATAAAACTCAGATTGTATTCGTCTGAACGAAGAATGTCATATACACCTCGGATGGCTTGAGGGCGAGTAAATCATGGGGTAATTTTCATCTTTGGGTGAACTGGATTAGGAGTAGGCCAACATTTAAGTAGCTTTTATAAATATTAAAAAACATTACTGGTGTGCATATGGCAATGACATACTTAAAACAGCTCAAACACACATTTTAGTCTGGGATTAGGCTTAAGCCTTGTCTGTGAAACCGGGCATTAATGTATTATTTTTAATTAATTTGAAACAAAAAGGTATATATTTTAATATCAATCATTTATCAGTCATAACATCGGCCACACTGAAATATCGTTGCACTCACAAGTCCACAGGCACTCGCAGCAGAACGGGCAGCACTGTGGCCTCCTCAGTCATGTTCATGATACGAGACTCCAGTAGCAGGATGATGGTGAGGCCGGTGCGAAATACAGCCTGCAGTCCTGCAAAGAGTATGAGAAAATTGATCAGATCATATTCAGGAAGCCCGTTTGAAAACAGTAATTTGCTATTAGGTTAAGTGGCGCTAGTGGTGCAGAAATCACACACTTTGAATTTGAAAAGCAAACATACCAGCTTGACACTTAACATGTTGTTATTCTAGGACAAACAAGAAAAAGGGGTGTAATACCGTGCAGCATGATAAGATCCCAGATGGCCAACACCGAGTCCCAGCACGGCAGAGAGGTGAAGAGAGTGAGAAACCACTGCATGATGAAATGCAGAGAAGACACCCCAAGAGTCTCCTAAAAGCAGAGAGAACAACACACTCCTATTAATATCTGACATTTACGGCACACCCATAAGAACAGGTCATGTTTCACACCAAGCAATCTTTTTCATGAAGTAAAACAAGCCGCACAAGAAAGTCAGTCATTAAAGTCAAAATTTAGCTTTTAAGGTCTGCTAGAATAGGCTTTCATGCTTGAATGTTTAAAAAAGTCATTCACATATTTTACTTTGTTGCAGTACCGATCCGAGCCTGACTGTAAAGGCCCATTGACACCAAGAACGATAACAATAAGGATAACTATAACTATATTAGTGTCCACCACACCAGTGGACAATATCGTTCTGTTCTTTCTAAGCTCACACTGCAGTTTTGTTGTCTGCCGCTTTAATTGTTCAAGCTCTTTAATTCAGGATTCTAACTGGCTTTCGTACATCAGTTGAAAAAAAGCGTTCTGATAATGATTCCAACGATATTGTTGACCAGTGTGTTGTGATTGGTCAACCACTTTGAGAATGTTATAGAAATGTTATGCTCCTTACCATAACCGCAAGATTCAACACACTACTAACACAACTCAACCAGACCTTAACCCCCTAATTATTGGCCAGCTCCTGCGTCAGCATCTTACATGTGTCGTGGTGCTCACATGAACAGTGTCGACCAATAATGTTTCACCAATATAATAATGCCGTCCAATAACGTTCTAAAGCATTCTGGCGTAGAACCTGGTAGCGCTGCACTGTGTTTACTACATGAAAAGCGTAGGAGAATGACGTGGAAGGGAAGAGGTTCGTAACATTAAGGTTGAACCACTGCAGTCACATGGATTATTTTCACAACGTCGTCACTACCTTTGTGGGCCTTGAAAGTTGCAATGACGTTGTTTCCTATGGCAGGTTCAGAAACCTCTCGGATTTCATCAAAAATATCTTAATTTGTGTTCTGAAAATGAATGGTCTTACAAGTTTGGAACAAGGGTGAGGAATTGATGACAATATTTTTGGGTGAACTAACCCTTTGAGTTTTAGGTATGTCACTGCATTCTGCCATGTTTGTAAGTTTACATCTTTTGTCCTGTGCTGCAGTCTAATAGCTCAGCTTTTTAGACAGCTGTGCTGAGTCAACAGACAGAGAGAAGGAAATCCCTTAAGAGTTCTCCGAGCAGCACAAATGCTCTGAGGGGGCGGACAACCACTACCATAAAAAAAAACACACAGAAGAGCTCATTTAAAAGCCCTCAGGAAAAGGTCTATAAGACACAGTGACAAATCTGTGAGGGGCGTTAAATATGAGAGGCTTCTCAAGAGAAAGGCTGTGATCAACATAAACTCTAGAGGACTGAGAGACAGTGTGCCTGTTTCTATATTCACTCATTTTCCAGATGAAAGTTGAGGCCAGGGTTGAAGACCTCATCTTTAAGTTCTTAGTCTCAGAGGAAGTGCAAAGGTAGAAATACAATAGAAATATTTATAAATAGAATATATAAATACACACACACACACACACACACACACACACACACACATATATACATATATATAAATAAATCGGTTTATATCGGTTTAAAAATCCCCGATTAGGCATAACATTATGATAGTAATGTGGTAACTGGCACCAAGATGTTAGCAGTAGATCCTTTAAGTCCTGTAAGTTGCGAGGTGGGGCCTTCCATGGATCGGACTTGTTTGTTCAGCACATCTTACAGATACTCGATTGGATTGAGATCTGGGGAATTTGGAGGCCAAGTCAACACCACAAACTCTTTGATGTGCTCCTCAAACTATTCATGAACCATTTTTGCTTTGTGGCAGGACGCATTATCCTGCTGAAAAAGGCCACAGGCACCAGGGATTACCATTTACATGAAAAGGTTAACATGGTCTGCAACAATGCTTATGTAGGTGATACGTGTCAAAGTAGCATCCACATGGATGGCAGGACCCAAGGTTTCCCAGCAGAATACTTCCCAAAGCATTACACTGCCTCCGCCGGCTTGCTCATGTGCCAAATGTTGGCGCTTTCAGCAGTGGACAGGGGTCAGCATGGGCTCCCTGACTGGTTTACACTATACGCAATAAACTTCGATACACTCTGTATTCTGACACCTTGCTATCAGAACCAGTGTTAACTTCTTGACCAATTTGAGCTACAGTAACTCGTCTGTTTCTAACCACATGGGCCAGCCTTCACTCCCCACGTGCATCAATAAGCCTTGGCCGCTTGGCCGCACATGACCCTGTCGCCGGTTCACCACTGTTCACCAACTGCAGTTTTGGAGATGCTCTGACCCAGTCGTCTAGCCATTACAATTTGGCACTTTTCAAACTCACTCAAATCCTTACGCTTGCACATTTTTCCTGCTTCTAGCACATCAACTTGGAGGACAAAATGTTCACTTGCTGCCTAATATATCCCAACCACTAACAGGTGCTGTGATCAAGAGATAATCAGTGTTATTCACTTCACCTGTCAGTGGTCATAATGATATGCCTGACTAAAATTCAGACCACAATTCTCACCAAGTGCTGGAACAGCAGAGGTTTCCTGTGTTTCAGGAGCTGGTGAAAAACCAAAGCTTGATGTTGAATCCTGAAAATAAAATAAGCAAAAAGTTAAACTAGGTTTATTTGAAAGAAACAAATAATTACTAATGATACACTAATATATTAATAAGGATGATTAATAAACCAGTTGTTGACCTATTTGTAACTAATGGCATTGGCCAAAAAACATATCAACTTGGCCAATGCATGAATTCCAAAATCTTCCAACAGCTTTGTCAATAGACGATTTTAGAGAAAAAAAGAAAGAGTTACTTTTATTTTACAATGAGTTAGTTAAAAATCCATTTAAAAAAGGAGCAATAGGACCCATTTTATGTACATGTTTAATGTTTAGACAGTAAAGATAAGGTCTCACTTCTTCAGAGAGGAATCAAAGAGCTCCGAGAGATACTTGGGCTTCTCTAACAGAGCAACCAGAGCCCAGAAAGCCTCTTCTTCAGACAGGATCATTAGGAGCACAGCAGCTATATAGGACATCCCTGAGCAAAACAAACAAACCTTAAGGCATCACACGGTCCCATTATGTTCTGAATGTCAAGGGCAAAGTAGCTAAATTAGCTCCACAGAAAAAAAAAACAAAAAAAAACATGCTAACCAAATTATGAGCATGACATGCAATATCAACAAGATGGCACTTGACTGCCCTCTTGAGACAGAATATTAGTATATGCTGTACACAAATACGTTTGACAGGACCAATAAAAGCACGAGCACAAAGTTCAATAAGATTTGCCAGGGGCCTCATTTGTGGAAGTACAGGCAGTTCATTACCTTGCACGTATCCAATCTGGGGATTATATCGGGCAAATGCAGTAAGAACTCTGAAAAGTTTGGCCTGTCCCTCAATAGCCTCCGGACGATCCCCCATCAGAGTGCGATGGGTCGGAAATGACCTACCTATGTAGATAAATATGCAACAGAACTGCCACAACCTTTCAAAGCTCTACATACAATGTAAAAGTTACAAAAAGTCAAATGTTAAGGTTGTTCATAACATAGGGTGGTGAGTATAGAAGTATTTCAGCCTCAAAAGGTAGAGCATGGTGCCAAATACAAGTACATGGGTTTGATTCCCAGTAAACAATCAAACTTTGAATGTAAACCCTCGTGTCATTTGGGTAAAAGGGCCTGCAAAATGCATTATTAGAAGTGCAAATATAAATGGGAAGTGTGTTTAGGCAGCGCCCCCATGTGGTTTTCTGAATATTGCCCAAGTTCAAACAAAAACAGTGCAATCAGCGACAAATTACAGCTGAAATTCACAGGGCATTTCCAATTATTTTATCTGAACATAAGTAAAATAAGAAGTATCTTAAGCTCACCAAGACTGCATTTATTTAATAAAAAATATGTTATATATTATTACAATTTAAAACAACTGATTTTTATTTGAACATATTTTTAAATCAAATTTATTCCCAAATATATTCTTCCCAGGATTCTTTAAAGTTCAAAATAACAGCATTTATTTCAAACAAAAATCTTTTGTAAAAACTTAAATGTCTTTACCGTCACATTTTATCAATTTAATGCATCCTTGGTCAAGAAAAGTATATTTAAATGATTACATTTTAATAATTAAATCATTTAAAAAATACATATATTTTTAAATCATACATATCCCAAACTTTTGTGTGGTAGTGTATCACCTTTCCACAAATATATTAATCAGCAAAAACGGATTTCAACATCAATAATAGTAAGCAATGTATCAGCTTTTTAGAATGATTTCTGAAGGATCATGTGACTCTGAAGACAGGAATAACTTACATTTTAAAATATATTGACATAAAAAAAACAGCTATTTCAAATTGCAATAATATTGCTGTTTTTATTGTATTTTTAATCAAACAAATGCAGCCTAAGCAACATTCAAAAAATATTAAAATATTATAAAATTGCACAGAGCACTTTTTGTATTATTTATGATACAAATACTCAACTATAGTACTCAACATAGTTCACATAGTGTACATAATAGAAAAAGATCATGCAGTTTCAGTGGACATCCAACTCACGTAGGTCGAGAGCGATCTGTTTGAAGAGTGTGAGGTCAGCCCTGGGTAGATCTGACTGTCCACTGCTGATCTCATTCTCTGTGTCCACTAGAGAGTCTATAGTAGAGATGATGCTGTACTCACTGACTCCTAGATCAACTAGGGGTCTACGGATTTCAGTCTGACATGCCTGAAGTGAACCAATTGGAATGGGTTAAAACAAGGCAAATGTCTTGGATCCAAGGCTATATATAAAAAAAAAAATGTGCTCATATTTCAATAATAATGTTTTGTTTTAATAATAATAATATAAACAAATAATTCGATGGGGCTGCACCTCATAATCAAAAGAGCTGGCAGCTCTGAGACTGTCGATATTTAGGAGGCATTTCCAAACTCGTCCACGTATTGCCGGAGGAATACCAATACGAATAAACCTCTCGATCTGATTTTGGGAAAAGGGACATGAATTATTAAACAAATTATAACATTGCGTAAAGGTTTAATGTGCAAAATTCAGTTTTTTAAATTTTTAATTGCTGAGCTGGAATTGGGTTTGGAATAAGAGTACGGTATAACAAGAAAAATGTAAATTGTTAAACACCAGGTCAATCATTTAGAATAAATATGCATATTCATTCTGCATTTATTTTAAAGTAGATGTAAGTTATTTCTCTAAAGATGTTAACAGATTATATACATTTTAGTGAATGGAAATTTAAGCCCATTCTCAATTTTGAATGGTGCACAACCTTGTGTAAACGTCAACATATTTCAGTTTTATACAGGAAAATGCACACCTGACTTCTGCAGATGAAACTGGATCCATTCCAGTAACTGAGCAATTCACACAGCTCCTTCACTTTAACTGGATTGGGCTGGGGATAACTGAGGACACAGTTAATTAAGCTCCTAATGTTTTAACGTTATTTTATTCACGTCAACTGAATTTTATATTTCGAGTTATGAAATAAATCCATGCCTTAAACAATAAACACACATTCCAGGAAGCGTTACCAATACTGGTATATATTTAGTAAACATCTACCTGTAGTCATGATATCGGTGTTGGAGTTTCTTGACTCTTTTCTTACTGAGAGCAAAGCCAAATTCATCAAACCCCACAGAGCTACTACGCCGGGATGTGCTGCTCTTCCCGCTGCTCGAGCTGCTCACTCTCCTCAACATGATTCTCATACAATCAGTTTGATTTCATTCTGCACGCGAGTCCTCTCATCTACGGCTGCACACTGTAACCGACGCTTGAACTCAGCGCCAAACAGAACATAATGAGGCTACTCTTCAAAATAAAAGTCTTGACTTTTGCTATCCCAAATCATATATTTTTTCTTTATAATCTTTCAGATAAACTGCATTAAATTCGATACATTGAAACAACCACATTATTTAAATAACACGATTGATCAAAATCGAGTCAATCCGAAATACTTCACTGTCAGAAAAAAGGTAACCTTACATTTCTGTCACTGGGGCGGTACAAAACTGAAAAGGTACTAATATGTACCTTTAAGCATAGACTCTAAAAAAATATACACTTTAAGTTACCACTCTTAAAAGTACTAATATGTACAATTTAGTTTAGTAAGGTACAAAGATGTACCTTTTCCATTTTGTACCGCCCCAGTGACAGCACTGTACCTTTTTTCTGAGTGTTGAATTGAGGCAGATTGGTGCCATCTGGTGGAAAGTGATACCATGGTGCAGGTTTTTTTCAAACTTAATCATGCCAAGGGCCCCGAAATATGTAGAACTTTTTATAAGCGACACCCTTCCTAAAATCCAGTTTAATATTGGTATTCATGTATTTTAAAAAACTAAACATTTATTCTGTTAGATAATAGAACAGAAAGTGTGACATACAACATAGTTTTCAAACTTAAATTGGCTATACTTAATGTTTAATGTATAAAACTACAGAAGAACGTTTTCAAAAATAAAAAGTATTTGTATAAACAACTTACACAATAAATGTATGTAAGCAGCCTACGTCCTGCGTTAAGAATACTGCCTTACAAACCCAGTGCGCAAGATAAAGGGGACTATGGGAGGAAAAACTCACTAGAAAGATACAAAGCAAACATATACAATTCTGGAAAGTATGTATATGGCAAGAAAAGAGAAATATTTAGAAATTAAACAGTTTGATTGTTTGGTAGACTTTATCCATTGTGCTGTCTTTTTAATCTCTGAAATTTTCCCTGCCATGTTGTTGCCACTGTACGGCATATGGTGGTTGTGTATTCCCTAGTTACTGAGAACGTGTTTAGGCTTTATATTCAGATATATTTAGACATTATCAAAGACTACTCCAGAAGTCAAACTTTGTTTTTTCGTTTGTTTGAAATGTTGGCATAGTGCTTTTTCATTATTAGTCAAAGCATTGTTTCTCATATAATTAAGATTCATTGAATGTTACAAAATTGAAATGAAATGCTTTATCGGTTTAATCCATCTGGGATTGATCTATTTTAACCTCTTAGTTGAGGCTCAATGTTACCATACTGTTGCACCAGTTTACTGTGTATGTCAGTTTTGTAATGGTTTAGATTTCAACATCATTGCTTTGTGCTTTTTTTGCATAGTGGCTGATTTGTGGATTGTACACCCCCAGAAATGATATGTATTGTTTTTTTGTTTTTTTTACATATTTCCCAATAATTTCATATAGTGAAGAGAACATCCTTTTTTTCCTTGACATTTAGTCTTTTACAATCATTTCAATTTTTCTGTGTTCCGGCCAGTGCCACAAGTTTCATAATCATTCCCATGAAGTTACCATAACCAAGCGCAGTGTGCTGTGCTTGAGCTGTATACTGCACATTTTGTAAATGTCAAATATAGGTAAGCTTCCATCATTGCACATAAAATGATTTCATGCCACTCAAAGTAGAATATATTCTGCAAACACAAAATACAGAACAGGACATGAAAATACATGACAGTTGATCAGAAACAAGCACTTTCTTCTGAGCAGACAGGAGAGGGCTGGTGTCCTTCAGTACCTGATAAAAAGGAAAACTGCTTTCAATACATTGACTTCAATAGTCGTGCCACTAAAAAGTGACAAATGAAGATGGAACTAAAGTACTTTTACAGTGATTTGACATGCATTACTGTTAAAGGAACATAACCTTCTATCGCATGCCAGCCTTGAACAGGATCAGTGGGATTCCTGGAGCCACACAATAGATTCCTCAAGGTCCTGTTCACTCTGTGGATCTGAGCCAACAGGGTGGGGGTGTCTGGGAACTCCTGAAGAACTTTTCTCATATCTTTTTTGATGGAATTTTCTTGCACATCCATTTTGTCTTCCAGGTTTGAGCATAACCTCTCTCGAACCTGCTCTAAAGCCTGTAATCCCATCCACAGAAGGTCCTTTTCCCTCTCTAAGTGTTTCAGTTTTTTCACCTACAAAAACAATTTGCTCATTCAATCTTTTTGAAAATGCTATATTTTTTGCATGATTGTCTGTGTATCATGATTAGAGTGTGTTTACATATAGCTGGTTAAAAAAAATGCACAATTGCTTTGTGCAAACATAAAAATAGACCACAATGTGCCATGTAGCTGTAAACTTTGGAGCTGGACGGGAATGTCATGATGAACTGTGATAGCTGACGTCCGTGCTTGATAATAGACTATTACTTTAAAAGAAATACTGATGTAACTTTCATTCTACAGTTTAAAAATAACAGATAATTAATATACTAAAATATATATTGTTAAAACTGAAATAAAAGCAGTGCGTACATTACCAGTCAGAAGTATAGACATACAGTACTTGACTGATTACGGTTGCCACATTTTCTAAACAGTGTGAATGCTTAGTTTATCCTGTAATATGATCATTTTATGATCACATTTTGTTTACTAAAAAGTATTCCTAGAAAAACCCCAGACAGCATTACAAATTATAAGCAAATATAGAAGAGAAAGCAAACTAACCCAGAGGAAGAAATGCAATGCATCCAGACTGATAGGACTGTTCCTGAGAGGGACAATGACCACTGTGTATGACGCCATTGGAGTTGCTAAAGAAAGCAAAGCTTTACATTTGAGGAAACGAAGAGTGAACCAGAGTAAGAGAGAATAGAATAAGAGAGGCTGAGGATTTGCTCAAACCCCACCCTAGTGACAGAGCGACAGGACAAGTGTACAGTTTGCACAACTACTACTGAATAAATTCAAACAAAACTCTTCACAAAGTCAAACAATAAAACTGTATTAAAATTACCTTACATGTTGAACAAAAATAAAAATATAAAAACAGCATTAACATGAACTTTTAAAGTTTTTAACTTTCACAGTATAACATTCAACATTCAAGAAGGACATTTTTGTCATTATCTGTCATGAACCCATTTAAATCATTTGTCCATCTCTTTGTCTGTGCCGTTCTCGTCGTTCAGTGGGTACGGGGTGAGGTCCAGGGTGAGAAGACGGCTGAACATGCATTCATCAAACTGAAAACAAGCAGAAAAAGGTTCATGATAAATGAGATGAATTTTAAAAGACTCTTTTTACAGACTCCTAAGTAAACTTGATAAGTGAGTTTAATGTATATGTTGATGCACTTCCTGCTGAAAAAAGGAAGCTGGTAAATAATGAATGGTTTGTCTTCTTTTTAAGAATAAACATTTGTCTTTTCCAAATATTATAATTTAATAAAATATTTTGGTGCAATCCCTGCATGTATTAAGCTAAAGTGTAAGAAAAAGGTGGTTACTTTGAAAAAGTTCATACACAACTGATTAAGAGTTTGCAGTTAATGCTTTTGCATCTCTTTGCATTTATAACCCTTAAACGGTTTAAAAGCTCTTGAATAAATGACATCATTATCACTTAATGTAACACATCCAAAGGATGCTAGAAAAAAAAACAGATGAAAAAATATAGATGATCTCAAAGCTAACAGACATGTACTACCTAGCCTGATTTTATGGGGACTCTAAATGGACCATGAGTGATGAGATTGATGTGATACAATGTGGACGTGTGTATACCATAGAATAGACTCCAAGAAGAGCGTCTGCCCGTGAGTAGAACTCCTCCTTCAGGGAGATCACAATGATCTGACAGTTCTCTCTTGACATCATCCGGAAAAATCCTGTAACCTGCAAAGAAACCAATGTCTTTCTATCATGGTAGATAAAGATTATAAAAAACAGCACGTTTTAGAGATATTGAGTCTGATCTTACCTTGCCAATGTTTGTGTTGTCCAGAGCAGCATCCACTTCATCCAGCACAAAGAACGGGGCAGGACGAAAGCTAAGATTAAACAACAATCATTTTTAGTTTTCTTCCACATCCAAAAAATCTATATTTGTAGTCAGATATTACTTTATAAGAAGTTTGTCTATGTGCTTATGCTGTTTTTCACCTGTGAATGGCAAAGACCAAAGCGAGAGCAGCGATGGCCTTCTCTCCTCCAGACAGGTTGTCCATGGCCATGAATCGTTTCCCAGGAGCCACACAGTTATAGTTGATGCCATCCAGGTAAGGCTCATTTGGATTCTCAGCACTGAGAATGGCCTAAAACACATGTGTGTAAAAACAAAGTTTTATATTACAATACAAAATAATAAACATCCAGTCATTCAAGGAGTGAGTCAAGTACGGACCTGAGCGCTGCCGTTTCTGCAGAGTTTCTTGTAGATCTGGTCAATGACGATAGACACGTGTTCAAAGCACTGATTAAACAGATGGAAACGTTTGGCCTTCACTTGCTCAAACTCCTGACTGCATTTCTTAGTGGTATGTGTGCTGGTCTCAAAAGCTGAGGGTTTTTGAGTATGGAGAGGTAAAAACACAAACATGAAGAATGTTTTACAGGGACACAAACACATGTATGGTCAAAAAAGAGAGAGGTAACTCAAACACCCAGACACCCGAACTTTGTTAGTTGACAAACTTAAACTTCAGCTAGTTGCCAAAGCAAACTTTATCATTTTCTTTTAGTTAAACAATGTACTAAAGCAAAATAAAATAACAATGTAAACTATATCAAACATATAAACACACACACACACACACACACACACACACACACACACACACACACACACACACACACACACACACACACACACACACACACACACACACTAAAATACAAATTATAAAAACAGACAACAAAAATACTAAAACTTTGAAATGAAAATGAAAACAGAAAATACAAAAATATAGTATAATAAATAGAGGGTTCCTATTAGGGATGCAACAATACAATTAGTCCATGGTTCAATACATACCTCCGTTTTTTACCACGGTTTTTGGTTTGGTACGGTTTTTTGCTATGCTATTCTTAGGCGACAGGAACAGAAAGGGGTTAAGGAGAATTTTTTTTATTGTAATACTCTTTTCTTTATTTTACTTAAAAGACTTGAAAAACCTTACTTAAACTTAAAACTTTAATTGTACACATTCCTAGTGTATTGTATAATATGAAATAAATATATATAAAGATTTACAGTGGCAGCTCAGAGATGTAGGCTGCAGCAGCATTTAAGTATGACATTTAATGAATGTAGGCTAAATTTAAAACTACAGTCTTCAATATAAAATATACATTGATTGAAATTTACTGTATTATTACTTTATTTTAAGAGCAGTGAGTGATTTTAATGCCTCTAATACCTCTATAATTTTAGAGGTGAACTGTCCCTTTAAGGACAAGCGTTCACAATCACTAGTCTGCGCTGCTAAGACCTGCTCGCATCTCATACAGACATGCAATTTGACTTTCACTTTAAACATAACCGACTGTGTTTATGTTTTGTTTGACAGTATTAGCGCACTAAGACTACTTAGTCCAGTAATCACTTGTCTGCCAGGCGCGCGCGCTCAGCGCATGTAAAATGCCAATGAAATGTTTAACTGGCGAGGCTTTAAAAAGCGGCTACATAACTTTATCTAACTTTATTTAACTTTTTATAACTTTAGTGCATGATTGGATATTTGCTCATATCAGCGTGTAGACACACAGGCACACTCAAACAGAGCCTAAATAAATTGAGATAAATATTTCAAATGAAGAGAAATAGAATAATTAAATGCAAAACCGGAAACACAGCAATTCAAAAGCGCGTACTGAACCATGAATGCCGTACTGAACGGTTCAATATTAAATTGAGTATTGTGGCATCCCTAGTTCCCTTAGCACTTTGGGATTGTTTTTAACTATGAAAAGGGCTTTACAAATAAAATATATTATTATTATTATTATTATTTAGTTCCTATAGACTGGGTAAACCCAGCCTGATCTGCCGGCAATTTGATTTCGCCCGGCAACTCCTTACATTCATTTCTACTGCTTCTGATACACTTTTGCGGGAACCAATCAGACTGGCTTATCCACCTGGCATGCTATTAGCAGGTTTAACACCTGTTCATCACGCCTCTTGTGGTCTGATTGGTTGAAGGACTATTCAATTGCATACAGAGTTATTTGAATAATGCCAGTTGATTACGCCCCTTGTGCTGTAGAAATTACAGAGCAGACTCCCCAGACCAATGTTCAATTTTAAATTGCGCTTGGTCTGGTAATAGCAAAACAAGGGTTCCTACATATTTTTCCTTTTAAAATTCCATACTTTTCCAGACTCAAATTTAACATAAATGGTTCACATAGCATTATTTTCAGGTTTATATTTAGTCATCTGTAAAAAAAATTGTTTTCTCAATTTAAACATTCAAGAGCCAGAAGTTGTGAATGAGAACTCTATGAAAACTAATCTAAAAAAAAAAAAAAAAAAAAAAAAAAAAAACTGAAAAGCTGTTTATTTTATTAGTACCTTTGCACTACAGTATTTATTTGTGCTGTTGCATTTAGTTAGATTACTTGTTCTTATTTTCTTTATTTTTATTTGACAGTGTAGTCATTTTCCCCTGAACATAGCACATACCGAACTGTACCAAAATTGTCAACCTAAAACGGTGATACAAACCAAACCTTGAGTTATTTGAACTGTTACACCCCTAGTCCCCACCATGAAATGTTTATGTAGTTGTCTCGTACCATCCATGACTTCCCGGTAGCTGTCCTTAACTTCTCTGATCTTTTCTAAAGCTTTCAGGTTGGGAGCTCGGGACATCATGATCATGGACTCCACAGAGGAGACGCTTTCCTTGAGCTTCTCCAAATGAGCCTCCAATTCACTCTCTTCAGTGAGGGCCTACACACACACACACACACACACACACACACACACACACACACACACACACACACACTAAATCAAAATCACTTCTACAACATAAGAATGACCACTCTGACTGAGACTTGCTTTAATGTTGTTTTCACCTTAAGGCTCCTGTCCAGAGCTGAATAGTCAAACACCAATTGCGCTTCTCTTTCGTAAATATCCAGTGTGCTGATGCTCTGAGACTCTGAGTCCAGCTGCAATAAAGTTAGAGTACACTTAACAAGCAGAATAAGAAAAATACCAAAGAGAATATAACCTGTGCTGTCTTATTTCGAGTAGAATCTGTTTGCACCTGTATATCACTGATGTCATCCAGCTCTCCCGAAATCAGTGTCAAAGGTAGGCCGTCTATCTTACACCCAAGCAGCAGGTTGTGTCTGCTCAGTCTCAGCTGTTCTAGGGCTGCCTCAGCACAGATTGTTTCCTTCTGAAGCTTCACCAGCACCCTACACGCAAACATGAGAAATGAAGGCAAATAAAATAAATAACACTAACGTTCCATTTTAGGACCGTTTCAACCATTATCATGCTCAGACACCCACTTGTTTCTCTCCTGGAGGCCTTTATGAGTCTTGTCAAGCTCTATCTTGGCATCATTAACTAAAGTTGTCTTTTTTGAAAGCTGGTTGTTCAGTTCTAGGAGATTTGATTGTGTCTGTTCCACAGCTATCAAAAGCCTGTCCTCCACCTGGTGGAGACAATGGGAACAGACAGAAGTACTTAAAATATTAAAAGTACAGAAAACAACTGCAAAAAAAACAACAACAACATGTCAGAACCTTTTTACATAACCAGTTCAATGTCTAAATAATGATTTTGTGGCATTTAACAGATTTAAAAAAAAGTTAAAGGTTGTCAAAATGTAAAATGTTGTATCTCGAAGTTAGGGTGAGTGAGTTTGCCTTTTTCAAGCTAATAATCAAGTTCTCCTCTTTTTCGATGGTCTCTTCTATCTTCTTCATCTGTTTGACGAGTTTCTCCAACTGAGCCTGTTCGTACTCTAGCTGGATACTTAGTCGAGTATGCTGGGACTCAAACTGCAGGCTAGACAATCAGATTTAATTAGCCAGATTTAGTTCACATTATATTTCATGCTATACTGTACCAATTCACATGTTTTGCAGGTCTTACCGCTTCTTGTCAAGCTCCTGCTGCAGTCTCAGATAATCCTGCTCATACTCACGGATGTTAGCCACACCGATCACATCGCAGAAGTCCGCAAACACCACATCCTCCATCTAAGATTAGCAAGATTAACCCACAAGAGAGCTGAGCATAAATTAATGATATTAACCAATATTTTTTTTTTTTTATTATATCAAGATTTTTTTATAGAGTTTGGACTCACAAATACAAATTTATAGCCAAGAAAATATTTAACGCTCAGCATAATTTATTTTAGAGCGGAGACATTATCAATTTCAGCAGTGGCTAATAATTGTGTACGCCTAAAAGATTGCCAAGTGCTAGCTTTGATAATTACAAAGATTGTGGTCATTCAATTTTTCTTTTGTTGAAAAATGTATATTATGCTCATGGATGAAGAATGGATTTATTCGATAAAAGCAGTAACACTGTGAAATATTACAATGCAAAATAACTTTTCTATTTTAATATATTTTAATGTGTAATTTATTTCTGTGATGGAGAAGCTGAATATCCAGCATCATTACTCCAGTCTTCAGTGTCACAGTCTTCAGAAATAATTCCAATATGCAGATTTGCTGCTCAAGAAACATTTCTTATTATGATATCAATGTTGAAAACAAGTTTGCTGCTTGAAGTTTTTGTGGAAAACATGAAAAAAAAATCATGATTGTTTGATGAGTAGAAACTTCAAAATAGTTTATTTTAAATAGAAAGCTTTTAAAACATTATAAATAACTTAAATGTCACTTGTGATCAATTTAATTTGCCATTGCTTCACGCCATTTTGCGCCATCATGTTTCTACAGTAGCCCTAAATTGACAAACTTCTCTAAAGAGCGTCACTCTCTGCTCTCTCCAGCGACAATATTTTTGTCCTGTGACGGCCACCATAGTGAAAGGGAGTAGTGATTGGTGGGTGGTCACTTTACACAACCTTAACACTTAATACTGCTAAAATGTACATACTTTATTCACTTTAATACTAACAATTACTATTCTATATACAGTGTCTATCTATCTATCTATCTATCTATCTATCTATCTATCTATACACACAAAAAAAGTACCTTGCTAGTACAGTCCCTGACAAAAGTCTTGTCGCTTATCTATTTTCTAGAAATACCTGATATTAACCTGACTTTTAATTAATTCATTGGTGTTAGAAATAGCTCATATGAAAAGCTAAAACCCTCCCAAATGATGTTTCATGCACTGAAATAAATAATTTTCACAGAAAAAATATTTATAATTTAATCAAGACAGAAAGGTCAAATTTTGGCAAGACAAAAGTTTTGTCGCCTATACAGAACTTGAACAAATTTACTGCAAATACAAAAATATGTCAGCAAATTAAGTTGTGGTGCTGTGAGATCCAAATTGAATATCTTGTATGACTTCCATGAGCTTGAAGGACTGCATCCATGCGGTTTGGCAAGGATTCATACAATTTATTGATGAAGTCATCAGGAATAGCTAAGAAAGCAGTCTTGTATGCCTCCCAGAGTTCTTCAATATTCTTTGGTTTCGTCTTCCATGCGTCCTCTTTCATCCTACCCCACATATGCTCAATGATATTCATGTCTGGTGACTGGGCTGGCCAATCCTGGAGCATCTTGATCTTCGTCGCCTTGAGGAACTTTGATATGGAGATGGAAGTATGCAATGGAGCACCGTCCTGCTGCAGAATTTGGCCTCTTTTATGGTTGGGAATAAGAGGTAGCTAAGATTTCTTGGTATTTTAGACTATTGATGTTGCCTTCCACCCTGCAGATCTCTCGCACACCCCCATACTGGATGTAACCCCAGACCATGATTTTTCCGCCACCAAACTTCACTGTTTTCTGGGTGAATCTCGGATCCATTCTGGCTCCAGTAGGTCTCCTGCAATATTTGCGGCGACTGTGGTGTAATTCAACAGAAGATTCATCTGAAAAATCCACCTTCTGCCACTTTTCCTGCGTCCATCCTTTTAGCAGGCTGTGGGCCTTGGCAAATGCCACACAGTTTTTCAATTGTCTTTTGTTTAGTGCTGGCTTCTGGGCACTGATTCAACCATGGAGGCCATTTCGAGACAGAATCCGACAAACTGTTCTGGTTGACACAGGGACTTCAGGTGACCAGGTCTCGTGGAGCTCTGCTGCAGTGGAAAATGGGCTGGTCTTGGATTTTCGAGCCAACAAACGGTCCTCTTGAGCGGTTGTCTTGCGGGGTCTGCCTGACCTGGGCTTGTCAAAAACGTCTCCAGTCTCTTCAAATCTTTTTTTTATCCTCTGTACTGGTGAAGGTCTAGTGTACTGGGGTTCTTTTATACACACTTGAGACCTAATTGATCCATTATTAGTCACAGGTGAAGCTCATATGACAAGGTGGCAACACCTTCTTTGCAAAAATTGACTCAATGGGCTTTACCAAGCTGTGAATATTAGAACACTTTTTGAAAGTTTAGTTTTTCACTGAAACATTATCACAAAAGCTGGTGGGATTAAAATGAGCCATTTCTTGTAAAAAAATCTTGATTAGAAATATATTTCAGCGGCACTTTAGGTTAATTTGTACACAAGCGACAAGACTTTTGTCAGGGACTGTACTGTGCTAGACTAACTGGGACTATTCAGAGCACTTAAACATTGTTGCCCTGTTGTTGGTTTGATTGCTTATTTTGTTCTCCTCATTTAAAGATAACACTTAAATCAATTGACCTGATGAATTTTGTCCCTGACAGCCTTCATCTCATTATCCTTTAGTTCTATACTCTCAGTCTGTATCTCAATCTGGGCCTCGAGGTTGGAGAGCTCACTCCTGAGTTTGGAAATCTCCTGAAGTTCACACAAACACATACACACACAAAGGTTTCATAACAGTTTTAGAGCTTTTTAAATGTCATGCAACAATGGAGGAGAGGCAAGAAAAAAGAAAGTGTGTGACTTACAGCCTGACAAGCTGGGATGCTCTTCTTGCGTAAGGAGTCCAGTTCTGAGTTGGAGTATTTGAGGCGAGTCTGGTTTCCCTGAGATTGAGCCCTGATCTGCTTCAAATCAACTTCCTTACGTTTCAGCTTCATCAGGGCCTGCACAAACATCAACAGTATTAGCCAATATTGTACCACTGTGGAGAAATTGAAGAAAAAGTGAATCTCTATTTTCAATTTAAGCAGCCACGCCCACACCGAAATCTCATTGGCCCAAAATCCTGCTATATATAAAACAATAAATACATGCTGACTAATTGTGATTTTGTTCCTTCATGCAACGAAAATCTAAATATTTTAATTTTGTTTTTTACTGCATGTCTGCAGTCACAGATATTTATAGTGTCTATTAGCAATCTGGAACACTTACACGCAGCTCGGATGACAGCTTATCCTTCTCCTCCTTCAGTTTATTCATATCCTTTTCATCCCAGCGTCGAGCTTTCTTGCTCAGGTCCAAGGAGCCTCCTGAGATCACCCCAGACTTGCGAAACAAGGTGCCGTCAAGAGCCACCGTCTAAACATTGTACATGTAACACAAGTCATAGATGTTTAGGATAAATAACAAGCAAAGTAATTGGCCTGAAAGGATGATGTGATCTTGTGGCATACAGGTGTATGTACTCACCTGAAGGCGCTCAGGGCCATCAAAGGCAATGCGACGGGCGTCTTTCGGAGTCTCGCAGACCAGGGAGTTTCCACACACAAACTGAATCACCCGCTTAAGCTGAGGGGCATTTTGAGAGCACTGAACCACATCCACCATCATCTTTGCTCCCTGCACTTCTCTCAGACGCTCGTTCAGAGGGTGTACCTGATGCACATACAACAGTTACTAATCGACACACTCTTTACTAATTGAACCATATGAACATTTTATTACGTAAAAAAAAAAAAAAATTAAACACACACACACACACACACACACACACACATATATATATATATATATATATATATATATATATATATATATATATATATGAGTCACTCACATCTATATAGTCAATAGGAAGAAATGTCTCTGGTTCAGCTCTTTCCTCTTTCAGAAATCTGATGCAGTCATGAGCCACACTGGCAGTTGTCACAACAATAGCGTTCATGTTCTTGCCAAAGACCTTGGTGACTGCGAGCAGGTATTTCTTGTGGATGGGCTGACACAAGTCCACCAAATGACCATACTGAAAAGAGTTTCAAAAGATGGTCAAAAGATGAATAACACTACAATATATTGACTAAACTAAGCAAAGGCACATTCGTTTAAATGTTTGGGTTTTGCAATATTTTTTATGCTTTTGAAATAAGTCTCTTATGCTCCCCATAGCTGCATTTATTTGAACTAAATACAGTAAAACAGTAATATACTGAAATTATATATATATATATATATATATATATATATATATATATATATATATATATATATATATATATATATATATATAATTTTCAGCAAAATGACTCCAGTCTTCACATGATCATTCTAATATGCTAATTAGCTGTTCAAGAAACATTTATTATCAATATGGAAAACAGTTACTACTTAAAGCCGCACTTGGCTACTTTTGCTCTCGGGGTCCCTCTACAGTTTGGAAAAAATAATGTCCTCAACTACTGTCGTAAGCTCTGTAATCCTACAACAGGGGATGCCATCGCGCGTGCATTTGTTGATATGACAACCCTGATAGCCCTGAACTAGTGATGCGTGGCTCGTCTCATAACCCGCAGACCCCGTATGTCTATTTAATGGTCGCGGGTGCCCGGCGGGTTGTAAAAATATATACAGTGGTGCGGTGCGGGCCAAATAACTTCATAAAAGTGGTGCCGCGGGTCGGTGCAGCGCTAACAGTTCCTCTGAACACTGCAAGAGGAGTTCGAGTTCTTCTGGCGTCGCATGTGAAATGTCTTCATCCCAGGTAACGTTACAGTCAGTGGCATATGTTTCAGCATGTCATATGAATATAATTTCATGGGTTTTATTTTTTTCAAACGATGCTCAAATAATCACGATGCTCACGTTTACAAGCCAGCGTCATTATAGTAGTCTATTGGTTACCGTTTTACAGAATCTATATGATACTTCAGTTCAATGTTTGAGTGGTAGCTCACCGTAACAAGCATGACAGCATCGGTCGGGCACGCCTCCTTCAGCTCACGCCGACGAGCAAACGCTGGTCACATTTTGATCCTCGTCCTGCCTTTAATCCCATCACTTTTTCGTTTCCTCTTATTGCTTTCCTCCAACAAAACCTTTTCTTTCTTATGTGTCTGTGCTGCTTCGGACATGACTATATTATCCGACGAACAAAGTTGGGCTCGCACGTCCGAATGTAAGGAAGTGTGGGTGTTGGTGGAAGTGACGTAAATGCCTTAAAGCAGTCGAATTTTGTAGTTCTTTTTTGTTCTCGGGTTACTACCCGAAACCCGAAGTTTAAAAGTACGATTAAAAACGATACAGACCCCATCAGGCTATGGCAGACGTGTCATTCAACCTATTGTAAGTCGATTTATCATCACAAGAGTCTAAAAAAATATATTATGAAGGTTGAAAAGTTACCTAGTGCTGCTTTAAAATGTGAAACTTTTGTGAAAACCATAAAACTTTTGTGTAATTCTATTAATAGAAAGTCACAGTATAACCCCCACACGCATACCCCCACCCCCAATAGTAATTAATGTTACTGTCAAAAAGGAAATTTTTTAAAAGACAATACATTTCCATACGTTTTTGAAATGCTTCAATCTAATAGATGACAAATAACAAGGTCTAATCTGCTTCACGGGCATTAGGAGGCTGTGTAAGCTGATTGTTACAGTACCACTGTATCAGGGTAAAGTCTCCTGAGGCTTTCAAGGACTTCGTCTCGTTTTTGCTGTCGTCGATTCTCTTGGCTGTCCAGGCGAGCGTTCTGCAGCTTGGTCAAAACCTGAGCAAGCTCATCGTTCACCTCCTCTATTCGTATGAAGCCTCTCGACAGCTCCTCTGCCAGCTGCTCTTCCTGCTGACACTGCTCCTCCAGAGCTTTCCTTCAGAAAAAAATTGTAAGATGTGACTGACAGTCGAAGTGAATCATGTTGCAATTCAGTTTGTTAATGAATACAATAACACAAAACATATCTTAATCATATCCCTACAAGCTCCAAAATGTCAGTTCTTTCTTAATAGTGCAGAGGGGTATGTGAGAGTGACATACTTAGTAGTGCTGGCATACTCCTCCAGCTTCTCTGCCCTTCTGCTGAAATCTTCCAACCGTGTTTGAGAGTGTTTCATATTTATCTGCAAACAAACATTTATATCATGAAATCAACTGCAGGGCTCAATGTTAAGGTTTTTTTCTACTGGCCCACATTTTTACTTTACCCTGGAACCAGAAGTTATAGTTTTCACTGTTTTTGAACCCTGTAGACTTGTATTGTAATAAGGTTATGAACACCAAATTTTAAGAATTTCAAACAGTTGTGATACCACAGTAAAAAGTAGTAGCCCAACTAATATGAAGTACAAATTAGGGTTGGAACCACGTGTCAACGTAATCGATTATGAAGTAACTATAAATAAAGACAGAAGCCTACCTGTATCTCACTTTTCCTCCTTAGGTCAAACTGGAGCTTCTCGCGGTCTGCTTTTACCTCCCAGTGCAGCTTCTCTGCGCTTTGGTTTAAAATTGCTGCCTTTTTCCTGGCCAACTCTTTGAGCTCCTTATACCGTTCCATCTGTACAAAGACAAACATAAAATTTATATAATAATAATAATAATATATTTTATTTGTAAAGCCCTTTTCATAGTTAAAAACAATCCCAAAGTGCTACACATAAAAAATAAAATAAAATAAAAAGTTAGCAAAAAGTAAAAAATGCTTGCTTAAAAAGAAAGGTTTTTAGTTCTTTCTTAAAAGAGTCTATGGCTTGAGGAGCCCTTAGGTTTTCAATATTAATGTTACCATGTTACAGTTGTGGCACTTGGATGGGTGAAATGTAGAGCACTAATTTAGCCATACTTGGCTACACATCACATGACTTTTACACTCAATATTTAAACAATTGGCCCTATTTATGAGTAAACAGAAACAGCTTCTATTCTGGCGATATAATGAGAAAGAATGTCATCAAGGAAAAATAGTAACCAATATCACTTTTTCAACTATAAAATACAGCCCCAATAGATAAAAAGAAATCCCCCAATACTTTATTTCAGCGATTATTATTTAACAATGCAATTATGTTGGCCTTAAAAAGGGAATGGTCACAAAACACTAATTTTTACCTGGGCCTCCTCTAGTTGCACTCCGGCTCCTCTTTGAGCCTCTTCCTCCTCCATCTGCCTCTCATTGGCCTTCCAGGCCTTCTCAAGCTCAGTCAGCTCTCTCTTTAGCTCCTCCAGCTCCTGCTCTTTTTTGGCCTGCTGACTCTTGTTCTTCTGAAGCGATCCACGCGCCTCCTCCACTTTGTGCTCGTGGTGGGAAGTGTTCACTTTAGCTTTGATGTACTGAGGCCTCTGCTGATTAAGAATCTGCTCCTGAGATCTGGAAGAACATTATACAGTAAGATTGATATTTTTTTAAAATCTGCAGCCATTACTTTAGTTTTTGTCACACAAAATGGTATGCACAATATATAAATAACTTATATAATATATATATATATATATATATATATATACATACACACTGTATATAATAGGTAAACTGTTATTTTATATACAGTCTTGTTCAAAATAATAGCAGTACAATGTGACTAACCAGAATAATCAAGGTTTTTAGTATATTTTTTTATTGCTACGTGGCAAACAAGTTACCAGTAGGTTCAGTAGATTCTCAGAAAACAAATGAGACCCAGCATTCATGATATGCACGCTCTTAAGGCTGTGCAATTGGGCAATTAGTTGAAAGGGGTGTGTTCAAAAAAATAGCAGTGTGGCATTCAATCACTGAGGTCATCAATTTTGTGAAGAAACAGGTGTGAATCAGGTGGCCCCTATTTAAGGATGAAGCCAACACTTGTTGAACATGCGTTTGAAAGCTGAGGAAAATGGGTCGTTCAAGACATTGTTCAGAAGAACAGCGTACTTTGATTAAAAAGTTGATTAGAGAGGGGAAAACCTATAAAGAGGTGCAAAAAATGATAGGCTGTTCAGCTAAAATGATCTCCAATGCCTTAAAATGGAGAGCAAAACCAGAGAGACGTGGAAGAAAACGGAAGACAACCATCAAAATGGATAGAAGAATAACCAGAATGGCAAAGGCTCAGCCAATGATCACCTCCAGGATGATCAAAGACAGTCTGGAGTTACCTGTAAGTACTGTGACAGTTAGAAGACGTCTGTGTGAAGCTAATCTATTTTCAAGAATCCCCCGCAAAGTCCCTCTGTTAAAAAAAAGGCATGTGCAGAAGAGGTTACAATTTGCCAAAGAACACATCAACTGGCCTAAAGAGAAATGGAGGAACATTTTGTGGACTGATGAGAGTAAAATTGTTCTTTTTGGGTCCAAGGGCCACAGGCAGTTTGTGAGACGACCCCCAAACTCTGAATTCAAGCCACAGTACACAGTGAAGACAGTGAAGCATGGAGGTGCAAGCATCATGATATGGGCATGTTTCTCCTACTGTGGTGTTGGGCCTATTTATCGCATACCAGGGATCATGGATCAGTTTGCATATGTTAAAATACTTGAAGAGGTCATGTTGCCCTATGCTGAAGAGGACATGCCCTTGAAACGGTTGTTTCAACAAGACAATGACCCAAAACACACTAGTAAACGGGCAAAGTCTTGGTTCCAAACCAACAAAATTAATGTTATGGAGTGGCCAGCCCAATCTCCAGACCTTAATCCAATTGAGAACTTGTGGGGTGATATCAAAAATGCTGTTTCTGAAGCAAAACCAAGAAATGTGAATGAATTGTGGAATGTTGTTAAAGAATCATGGAGTGGAATAACAGCTGAGAGGTGCCACAAGTTGGTTGACTCCATGCCACACAGATGTCAAGCAGTTTTAAAAAACTGTGGTCATACAACTAAATATTAGTTTAGTGATTCACAGGATTGCTAAATCCCAGAAGAAAAAAAATGTTTGTACAAAATAGTTTTGAGTTTGTACAGTCAAAGGTAGACACTGCTATTTTTTTGAACACACCCCTTTCAACTAATTGCCCAATTGCACAGCCTTAAGAGCGTGCATATCATGAATGCTGGGTCTTGTTTGTTTTCTGAGAATCTACTGAACCTACTGGTAACTTGTTTGCCACGTAGCAATAAAAAATATACTAAAAACCTTGATTATTCTGGTTAGTCACATTGTACTGCTATTATTTTGAACGAGACATATATATATATATATATATATATATATATATATATATATATATATATTATATATATATATATATATTTATATATATACATACACACTGTATATAATAGGTAAACTGTTATTTTATATATATATATATATATATATATATATATGTATAATAGATTAACGCACCTCATCCACACACCATTTATCTTGTTTAGCATGTTTAATTTGTTCAATTGAACAGTTTCACAAATGTTAATTGATTGTCACACAGCACAACTTATTCTCACATGTAAGGTCATCTTATTTTATAGTCAACATTTAACATGCTGCTAACATATACAAATTTGTTAACGAGTCCTGCGAGTGAAAATAGTCTCTCACACGGAATAGTTGACACGGGAATTGCTAGATATTTCAGTGCAAGAGTTGCCAGCTTGTCATAACCTTTGCTGTGTGTAGACCACCATTGTAGAGGGGATTGTTCAAGGCTCATGCTGGGCACTGAATCTAATAAGAGGGCTGGATGCCAGTGATGTTTCATCATTTGACTCTATATCAAGAGGAGACCATTTTTTTTGTAATGGCTCTGATTCAGCATATGAGTGATGTGGAGCCTCTCTTCTAGAATCTTATTAGAATTACGTTTTTGAATCTGTGATCAAGAGCTGTTGCTATTTTGAGCCAAGTAATGTTTGTGTTTTCCATGTGCTTTGTCAAATCATCTTTGAATGCATCCTTAATGTGCCCTATGTAAGCAGGGTCATCTTCAGAGACAGCCATGTTATGGGACAAGTGGCAAGAAGTTCCATGACATATCTGCATAATAAACACACATCTAATTAATAGATTGCGTTGACTTTATTATTTAATCAAAAACATGTTCTCTCTACAGTAACACATTACACATGGTTCCATCTGTTTGAATTAACCATGTTGTTTAGTTTTGGTGGTCAGTCTCAGCTCACAAAGATGATGGTAACTAAATATGACCCAATGAGCTATCATTAGTCCAAAAGGGCAAGTTATTATGCGAGTTAACTCGAGTCGAAATGCAAATCTGCAAAGACGCATACATCTGTCACCGTGATATAAAGTAGACTTTTACAGCTGAAATGATGAGAGAATTAAGCATGCTTGGAACGACAAGAGAGGAATATTATACATCACAATCAGGTACGAGACAACAGTCATCATATAGGTAGGCTGAGACAAAAAGTTATATTTTTTTGCAACTTGTTTATTGACTTTTTAAGAGCAGTTTATTGTGGAATATGAGACAATCAGGTCCATGTGTTCTTGCCAGGTTCAGTTCCAGCTTTCAAATAATAGTTTACATTTTGTTTACACTCATCTTCTACTAGTTCCAGGCAGCATGTGTGCAGTTGAGTTCTGTTGACAGCTATGCGTTGCTCAACATGCGTCACTTCTGTAGTCTGTAGCTCTGACTGGTTGTAGGTCTATCCAATTGAGGTCTTTCCTTTGTCTGTTGACCACGTCAGGCTAGTTCAGAAGTGAAAGGTTAGTGAATGATAACATGATTGATAATGTGATCTCTGTAAGGATGTTCACTAGCATGTAGTCATTATAGCAATAAGAGGAGGGAATAATCAAAAACCAGGGCAGGAACATGCTGGCTAAGTCCATTTTTAGCAAAAAAAATTAAACAATGAATAATAAGTTGTCATAATATTCTATTACTTTTACTGTTTATTTTTATTTATTTTTTATGTGGTATCGATTTAGTATCAGCACTGAGGTATTTTAGTCTGGTATCGTATCGAAGACATAATTTTGGTTTCATGATATCACTAATAAGACCTTATTGTAAAGTGTTACTCACTCACTCTCTCTCTCTCCTGCTTTACTTTTTTCCTTGTTTCTTTCTCATATACACACAGCAGTTGACATGAGCTAGTCAAAATATGTACAGGTTATGTTTTAAATGCAATTATAAAAATCATTCATTTATTAATGATATAAATAAATGATTTACATTTTTATGACATAGAAATCATTAGTCATACTGACTACAAATAACATCTCCAAAAAAAATTAAGTACCAACCTGCATGGTTCCAGTAGTTTCTCCAGCCTGGCAAATTTATCAAACTCTGCAGATAATGAAATTTCTAGCTTGTGCTTTTACAGCGCCAATGTTGCCATCAAGGGACCGTTGCTGCATATAATCCAGCTGATCATCTCAAGGGTCGAACCTTGTGGGAACATTTTGCACTAGAGACTCTTCAGCCAGACCATGAGCACATTTTACTGCGCTTTCATCTCTGTCAAATTAGAGGGGCTGTGCTGGAACAGACTAGTTTACAATTTCACTAAAAAACCACCTTCAAAAAGAGCCATGACGATTACATAAATATTGATTTAATAACTATAAAATACTAATTTCTGCTATAATTAATAATAACCACCATTTTACAAAAATAGTGTTTACAGAATATCTTTAAAGTGTTAAAATATTGGTAATTCTAACTAGTTCGTAGTTTTGATTAGAATACAATGCATACGGTTAGCCGGTCACATACGGTTTAGCCGCAGCAGATCAAACATTTCAATGCATCCTAAGCTCAAATCGGATCCAAAAATTTTGCATACGCATTTGATCAGAACTCAACACAGCTCCCATACTACTCTCCATGGGAAATGCATGATAGGCTTCAGATAAATGTCAATGAAGATGAGGGAAGACTGTATTCATGATTTGGATCGCGTGTCAAACTGCCAAACTGCTGAAATCACGTGACATTGGCGATCCGAATCATGAATCAATCCACTGATTCATAACCATTTCAATCTTTATTTTTAAGGATTGAAAACAAACCAGGAAGAGAAGACAATGCTGAATAAAGTCGTAGTTTTTGTTATTTTTGGACCAAAATGTATTTTCGATGCTTCAAGAGGTTCAAATGAACTAACTGATGTCACATATGGACTACTTTATTGATGTCACATATGGATGTTTTTATTACCTTTCTGGACATGGACAGTATAGTGTGCATTCACTTTCATTGGAGGAACAGAAAAGCTCTCAGACTAAATATAAAATACCTTAAACTGTGTTTTGAAGATGAACGGAGGTCTTACAGGTGTGGACCGACATTAGGGTAAGTCATTAATGACATAAATTTCATTTTTGGGTGAACTAACCCTTTAAAGTAAGGGTTTTTCCTGGGTCAGAAAAATGGTCTTCGGTGGACCACACACACACACGCATGCACGCGCACACACGTGCACACGCGTACACACACACACCAACAATAAAAGTACCTACTTGTGTGATCTGTGAGCCCAAAACTGATTATTGGCTATCAACAACTTGCGTTGTTCTGGTTTCACCATTACTACACGTTATCAATATAAATACTCAAAATAAATACATTAAAATACTGTGGATTATTAAGACTAATTCTTACTAACCCCTCTTGTTTAATGGGGTAAGCACACTTGCACTCTCATTTCAGAGGTGTTGTGAGTAAATGATTAAACAATGACTCGTGAGTTCAGTGTTGGACAGATCAGTTAATTAAAATGAATCGGTTCAAATGAGTCATTAGTTCGCGAATCGGACAAAAGCGGATGTGTTATGTGTGAATCCAGACTGTTAAAACAACGCAAAAGATTTTTCATCACAGAAAACACTTCATAAGGATCTTTTTCCGTTTATTTGAAAGTATGGTTTATGTCAGGTGCCTGTGCAAAACGTCTGTCAAAAGAGGTGCGTTTTTTGAGCACAATTCACATCCAGAAGTAATTCAGGGAAAATATTGTGCGGACACACCATATGGAACATGGATTCAGTCTTCCGACCTTTTACCATTGTGTCAGTTCAGTTGATTTTGATTGATATGCGCGAGTGAGAAAAAGCTAAGACGGTGATCAATTTGAAGACAGAGAGTGCGTGCGGGCTCTCTGCTCGTTCTCTTTCACTCAGTTAACGTACGCCCAGTCATGCGCATTTGTCATCTACATCAATTTATAAATCACAATAACTCATCAAATAATGCTTTGGCCGCCAAAAAATGTTCAATGTAGGAAAAACCCTGAAAGTGCACTCACCTGATCTCCTTCTCCAACTGCTGAAGTTCTCGGTTCAGACGCCCATGTTCTTTTTTCCGAGCCTTCACAGTTTGTTCCCAAACATCCATGCTGTTCTTCTGCTGCACTGCAGCCTCTTGTATGACCTTCAACGAATCTGACTGTGCGTCTATGTTTTTCTCATTGTGGAATAGCTGAAAGAGGGTCAGCTGGAGTTTGCTTTCTCTGACTTCGTCCACCAGCGTCTGATATTTTTCCGCCTGACAAGATCAAGACAAATACACTGTCAAGGAAATGTAACATAGGAAAATATATATTCCGACATCTGACAGGTCTTACCTCAGTCTTATCTTTGAAGACTTGTTTCTTCTCAGCTGTAGCCGCTTTCTTTCGGTTAAAATGGAACTGGGTGTCCTCTTTGGCTTTCTGCAGGACCGCTAGCTTGGCATCATATTCAGCGCTCAGCTCTCCGGAGTTGCTGATTCGTTCAAACATCTTTGTTCTTTCTTTGGCATTCATCATGGCAATTGACTCCACGGCACCCTGATATACAAATAAATCCATGATCAGAGTAAGAATAAAAAATTATATTATTAACAATTAATCATAAAGGCTGATACAGCATTTGTTGACTTTATAACTGAAGCACCTGATACACCAGACAATTCTTCGCTTTCACCACAATGCCAATCTTCTCTAGCTCTCCAGTGTACTTCGCCAAAGTCATCTGTTTACCATTCACACGATACTCAGAAGATTCCCCTGTAAAAAGATATTGGTTCCAAATGAAAACGATTCAGTTCAGTTCTATAATGTATTTCTACAGAGCTCAATCACACTCACCTGAAATGCATCTACTGAAGATCCTTTCCTCATCATTGTCTCCACAGTAGATCATGGTCACACTGGCGGAGGTGGACACGGGTTTGCCGATGTGGGCACCGTGGATGAGATCTCTGGTGTGCTTGACACGGAGGTTTGCCGCCCTTTCTCCCATCACGAATCCAAGAGCATCCATGACATTAGATTTGCCTAAAGAGGAGAAAATAAACAATCAAAATTGTGTGTTAAAGAGATAGTTCAACCTAAAATTTAAATTATTCCATGATTTACTCACCCTAAAGTCATCCTAGATGATTCTTCTTCTTTCAGACAAATACAGTTAAGTCCATAATAGTGCATCTATCCTTCATAAATGCAATCCGTACGGATTATCCAATTCTAACTTCCGCTAACTGTCGTACACACGCTCACGAGAGACTGGCGTTCCAGCGTAGGAAGGTCCGGTGAGAATATGCTAGTTCTCGAGAACCAGGTTTTTTTTGCTCTATCCTCTAAGAAATATTTGCTCTATCCCTCTATGTCATACACTGGATCGCCAGTTTCTCGTGAACACACGTACAACTGTTAGCAGAAGTTACATTTTAAATATGGATATTTTTCTTACACAAATGCATCGCTTCACTTCAGAAGACCTTTATTAACCCCCACGGAGCTGAGTGGATTAAGTTTATGATGGATAGATGCACTTTTATGGACTTCAAAAAAGAAACATCCATTCACTGCCATTATAAAGCTTCGACGAGTAAGGACATTTTTAACTTTTTAATTTACTGGTAATATGATTGTATTCGTCTGAAAGAAGAATGTTGTATACACCTAGGATGGCTTGAATGTGAGTAACGTTAAATCATGAGGTAATTTTCATTTTTGGGTGAACTATCCCTGACTGTAATGATATGATCATATCGATGATGCCTCTCAAACATATCTAACGTTACATGAAGTTCAAATTCATGTAGATGAATGGAAATGTATTTCCATGTTGATGTAACATGGAAAAAATGATGGTATGAGATGATAGGACTATAAACTACACTAAGTTACACTATGTGATATAATACGCTATACAATATGTACGTAACGTTATGCCTCTTCTTAAGACTGCTACGGTAACGTTACGCTTTTAGTGCCCCATTAATATTATTAACACTTATTTCAACGCTCTTTTCTATGAAAATGGCTTAATGATAAAACTCGATTTGTCTATGGAAGACAAAATAATAAGACAGGTAACGTTAAAACTGACAGTTAACGTTACCATATAAATGTATGTAACTTTATTGTTAACATTCAAGTGAAAACGTGTGAAGCACGCAAACCATCTAAATAAAGCACGTTATTTAGCGAAATTACTAATAATTTAGGTTAGTGTTGCGCTAGCAAGCAAAATACAGTAGCGCGAATTTGAAAGATTAGCCACGCAAATTAGCTTAATTACCAACTTACCTGATCCATTAGTGCCAATTATGCAATTAAACCTTTTAAACGGGCCGATAGTTTGCTTTCCTCTCCAGGATTTGAAATTTTCAACATCTAACTGTTTTAAGAAACCCATGTTTAGTTCTAGATGAAAAAACAACTTAGCCTCCTCGAATAAAGTTACTGACAGGAAAAAAAGGGGAAGGCGGGAAACTGCGTCATGTTGAATCTGCTGATTCTAAAATCACCTCGAAGGCAAATACATTTTAGATGGATTTAATTCTTCCAAAAATAATTGTATCTTTTTTTATCAACCAAAACATCGGATTAGAATTCATATACAAGTAAAATAATAATAATAATAAACTATAAAGAAATATGAATAGGCATAATTTTCTTGACTGGACAAAGTGTTTGTATATCCGAAAGTGTTAGAATATTGAGAAAATAACAGCCTATTTAATAAATTTGTAAATTACACTTTTGATACATTTGATGATTACATTAAAAATACAATAATGTGATTGAGGCAAAATAATAAATTTGACAAGGCAAAAAATTGTCACTATAATGGCAAAATATGCTTTGATTAACATTTAACTAACATACTTATTCAAAATAACCATTTCAACAAAGGGTGTGAAGGACTTTTATTGAAGCTTCAAAACATTTTCACGTTTCTCTCAATAAGGGTGATCACGAACGTATCCCATAAGGTATTTGAGACCAAGCCATGTCTCCTCTGCAGTGGGAATGATCTGGTTGGCAGGCAGCAGGAAACCGTAGAAGCCAGTGTCACGCAACTCAAATGCAAAGGAATATTTAATGCCAATATTGTAGGTCCAGTCGATGCTTCCACCACTTGCTGGGTCTGAAATTTAACAGGCCAATATCAGATATAGAACAGAAGCTATAACTTGGTATTCAAACAAAGCATACAATATAATTATTACAAATAATCTTGCAGATGCTTCCGACTTGGTATCTGGTGTTATAGAGGGAGGTGAGCTCTTTAATCGCAGCTGTACCTACAGCATGCTGCAATACATTAAAAACAACACAGGTCATAATATATTTAAAAAAAACATTAAAACATTAGTTATAGTAAAATAAAAGTCAGATAAAATGATAAATAAACCTGAAGAGATTATATAAGACAACCCTGAGTATACAAAACTGTTAAAAGTATATTGATAAAGGTATGAATTGGCTTACAAGCTCAGACCGGTCAGGAATGTCTGTGCATGTGTAACCATAGGGATACATTAGGAGTTGGGAGTAGGAGTGAATGGAGATGAAGGATTTAAAGTTGCCATGGCCGTTGATGAGGTCCACAACATTTTTCACTTCCACCTCAGAGTTGGCATAGGGACCATGGTAGGAGTCGGAACAGGGATCCTTGCTGGCACCAGGACCTGGGTAAAAATGTCCAAGAAAACCATGGTCTATTATTTCAACAAGAGGGAATGTGCATACCATTAAAACATGCCACCAGATCTACATACCACCAAAACCAGCATCCCAATTCCTATTGGGATCAGTGCCACGGCAGGAGGAGCCAGCGTTCACCGAGCGAGTTTTACGCCACATACGGTTCTGAATGTGAAGGCACAAATGTCTGTAGTAATGCTTCTAAACATGTCTTAACATAAACTTCTGTAAAATCAAAAATTCAAAAGTACAATACATATGATGTAGATTTGCTTCATGTTTCGTAGCCCTACATTAAATTATTTTTCGAACAAAACATTTTTGGATGCGTCAAAGTCACTTGCATGCAAAGACCCAGAATTTTGTTTATTGTTTGATATGATAACCTATCCTCAGCTCACAACAGAAAATTGTTTGAAAAAGTCTACTATGCAAACCAAGGCTGCATTTATTTGATAAATCATTATAATTTATACACTACTGTTCAAAAGTTTCGGGTAGTAAAGGTGTAATGTATTAATTATAAAAACATTAATACTTATATTACTGAAGACTGGAGAAATTATGCTAAAAATTCAGCTTTGCATCAAAGGAATAAATTACGTTTTAATGTAAAATATATTAAAATAGACAATATTAATACTGTAATCATAAGCATTTCTGATTTCTGGCTAGTTTTTGGAATGCTAAAGATTGAAACTCTATTTCTGTTACCAGTCTTGAGCTATCACAGAGACAGGTTTGATTTCTCAGGAGTCAGGACATCTATTTTAGTGCTATCAGTGCAGTGCTAAAAAAACAAAAATGCACCATCAGCAAGTAAGTTCAACAACAGATGACTTACATTGGTGTGAGTGAAAGTATAGCCATCAGGGTTGGTCACAATCATCAAGTAGATATCCATTTGACCAAGGAGAGAGGTCACAGAGGGATCAACGCCATAGTCTGAAGCAATCTAAAGAAAACCATTAGACCACCACAAAATTACAATGAATATTTAATGCTACAAAGACATCATATTTTCATTTCACTCACCTTGTTGGCAATCCACACAGCAGAAGCCTGAGTAACCCACTCTCTGGCATGGATTCCAGCATCAACCCAGATCGCTGGTCGGCTCGCACCCGTGCTGAACTGGAATCATCAGTGTAAAAAGAGATGAAAAACCTTACACATCTAAGTTCACAATCATATTATCTGTATTATCAGACTCTACCTTCAGGGCATACATGGGACGGTTCTCATAGGAGCTGCCGATATGCACTTTAGAGATCAGGTTAGGGTGACTTGCAACAAGGGTGTCCATAAAAGCGTAAATCTGAAGTGAATAAAAAAAATGTAGACATTTGTTCAGGTTTGAAAAGCATTACATCTTTCTTATGTCATGCATATGTATTTGTAGTCTAAGGACTTACAGTCTCCAGGTTGTGATAAGCAGCAAAGTTGAAGCTCTTGGCCTTGCGTTCCATGTCATCATTATTAACCATCTGTGCCTTCTCCTCTTCCAAAAGTTCCTGAGACACAGTAAAAACTTGAATGTTACTGTTTTATTTGTGGTTAATGTTCTTTGCTTAAAAAACAAAACGGCATAGCGTGCGTATTCTGGAACAAAAATTAACTTAAATGATTTTAGTACTCATCATTAGGTATCATTCGAAAGACTACAAAATCATCCTGTGAAAGCTGTTGGACAATTGGACATTGTGTTTTCATAGAAAAGGTACTTTAAATCTTTTGGCAAGCTCCTCCCCCTAGTGGGTGGGCCATTTTTCAAATTGTACAAAATGTACATTATCAGTATTTTATAATCAAATCTTGACAAAACATATCATTGGAAAGGTCTGAGGATCAAGTTTCCATATTTGGTTACTGTTTTGTGATAGAAGTGATCACAAAACAGTAACCAGTATTATCAACTAATAATAGAAATATATATATATATATAATAATTCTATTATTAGTTGACAGGCATCTGAAAAAAAACTCATCAATGAAATGGAGTGTGGGTGTCACCCAGTGTTATTTTTGGTATAGCGCCTAAACAAAATCTCATAGGAACCTCCATTTTTGTGCTATCAACTTTAAATTTGAAACACAACTTGGTAAGACATGGATTCAATTTCATAGCAATTTTAGATTCCAAATTAGTTTGTATAAAATATAAATGTTTAGAGCAGTACATCTGCTTTAATTACAATTTTTAAAGCGCTCAATAATAGGCTTCTTTAAAAAGAGATCAACCTGTATTACAACCATTTAATGTGGCATCATTGCTTGCACCTGCACATTGTTGATCATGACAGTGAAAGGGATGCTGTTTTCCCTGAGGAAGTCTTTGACGGCGTACAGACTGGCATGAGGAACACGGATGTCAACAGGTCGCTCAGTAGAGAAGCCATGGCTCCAGAAATCCAGCTGAAGGGTCACATAATATATATTGCTCAATATTGTAGGTATTCAAATGAATACTGAAATATGCAGGTATACAACTGTCATACCCCCGAATGCACATCCTCTTCCAGCCCTTTCAAAGCTTCAATGTGGTCCTCAGATTCGACATGGATTCTGAGAACTTGGTCTCTATCAAGAATTTAAAAAAATAATTAGGACATTTTGAACTAGAAACAATGCAATAAGTATCTGAATATGGCAATGCGTACCTGAACTTACCCATTAAAGATCTCCTCGCAGTGAACTGCGGCCAGGAGCGCAAAGACAGCTAGATAGAGTCTCATGTTCACTGGGAATGTTCTCTCTTTCACGGATATCATACACTCTTATACACTCAGAGACACATGTTAAGTTCTCAGCAATGGCAGTGCTGGTGTATTGTTTATCTTTACCAGGTGACTATTGCTAAATATTTCTCAGGGATTCTAAGTACGAAACCATTTAAAAGGTGTTATCTCACCAGTTAGCAGGCTGTTAAAATAAGTCCTTTTGACAAGAAGAAGAAAAATGTTGCTTTGTGTCTTAAGTATCGCAACCACAAATGCTGTGGTTTTGACATTCAATTTGTTACAGAATAAAAGTAGCCTACAATATACACCAGCTTTTAGGAGTGACAATAAGGCTTCTTCCTTGTACACTTTTCATCTCCAGGAGAAAACTTCTCAACTAGATCTAGAATTGGAGAGTATGATGGAAACAACACCATGAATTATGTGAGGTTGAGGGATCTGACCCAGGGGCGGCGTTTACGTTTGGCAGTTGCCATTCCCTATCGTTCAGACAACCAGGAGAAATAAACAGCTCATGATGAAGCTCTTTAATTCTGTTGCAGCTTTGAAAAGCAAATGTAAACAGCCTAACGCTGTGTCAAGATTTTCAGCGGCAAACCATTCTCAAAAAAAAATCACAACCAATCAGAAGAGCGCATGATTAAAAATACATACTGAGTGACTGGAACCATTTTTTTAAATCATAGAATACACTTGTTTGTTCACCTTGACAGTTTGAACCTAGTTGTCAAGAAAAAATATATTCAAACTCACTTTAAATTTGTTTTACATTAAATAAAGCACGTAATCTGCATTTGTGATTTGTATGTTGTTCTTCCAGCCACAACGCAGCATAAATCAAAGCAGTAGCTTAAATGAAATATATTTTTTCTTACATGTTGTGTTTGGTTAGGACACAGTTAAGGCTTATAGGACTGTTTTAGTATTTGCATTGATTTTGTATTGTTTTGAAGTTCTTTTAGTGGATTTTTGTCTCCACATTTTGTTTAGATATTCCCAATATTTGGGAATATTGTTATTGTATGGCCAGAAGGACTCATGCCATACCCTAGGTTTTTGTGAAACGCCACCATTGCATAGTGAACACTTGACAGTCAGCATTAAATTCAATATATAAACACAATAAATATCAAATGTGACAGTAGCACAAAAATATTTACATTGTTACAAAAATGTATTCAATTTTTTTTAACTTTCAATTAATCAAAGAATAAAAAATAAAAAAATCATCATACTACAATGATTTCTGAAGGATCATGTGACACAGAAATCACAGGAATAAATTACATAACATTTTTAATTTTTCCACTGAACAACTTTCCACCGAAGACTTCTGAACAGTAATGAGTAAATATGTATATTACTACATTATGTTATGTACCTATATATGTATAAGTATATTTAACAGGCGGCAATTCTATAGCTAATTGCTTTCCATTAAAGGAATTGTTCACCAAAACTAAATTAAAAAATAAATAATGACTAATAATTGTTGTTAAAACCACTATAAAAGTTATTGAATAAATTTGCACGATTATCACAAATGGAATTGAAAGATTCGTGTGTAGGGTGAGAAAGGACTTTTTACTGATATTAAAAAAAGAGATTTGAGATTTGTTTTTCCTGCTCTTTCAATAAAACGCAACATCCAATAGATTATTAAAGTATTGGAGACAAACTGATCCACTGTTATTTTAGTGTAACTGAGATACTATTATATTATTGTTATAATTATTTTTATTTACTTTTCATTTTTATATTTTTATTGTATGTTTTGTATGTTTTTGACATTTTATTATACATTTTTATTTCAGTTTAAGTATTAGTTATTTTAGAACATCAAGTTAAATTAAACAAAAAAATGTTTGTATATTTTAATTCAGTTAACGTTTATTAAAAATAAAAATATAACCCTGCTCTGACCTCTGTCAAAAATTAATCAAGTTATTCAGGACAACGCTGAAGCATAATATTTTCAATGAATGACAAATTTCATTTCCAGTATATCCTCTCTGGGACCTTTATTGAAGTACATTTTTCTCAATAAGGGTGATCACAAACATATTGCATAATGTATTTGAGCGCTAACCACGTTTCTCTTGCAGTGGAAACGATCTGGTCAGCAGGCAGGAGGAATCCGTATTCACCTTTGTCACGCAACTCAAAAGCAAAGGAATATCTGATGCCACGTTGGTAAGCCCAGTCAACACTTGCACCACTAGCTTGCTCTGAAACAAAACATGGAGGTTAAATGCATTTTCTGATAATACGGATACCACTTTTTCCACATTCTTCAGTCTTTACTAAAAGGCATCTTGACACTTAAAGGGATAGTTCAGCAGCACTCCTCTCCATCTCTCGTTCAGACTAACGGTTGGAGTGGAGTGTTTAAGCATTTTCAAACCCAACCCATCAAACTGCAGTCAACGGAAAGGGAACGCCATTCCAGACCGAAGTAACTTTTTAGATCTTTATTACCGCAACAAAAAATAAAATGCTGTGTACACTACCATGCACAAATGAATTGTTCACCCTAAGACCTGTAATGTGTGCTAACAAAGTAAATATGGTCAATTTTGATTTCATAAGGACTTTAAAAAACCTATATGCATTACTTCTGCAAAACACAAAAGAAGATATTTGGAAGAATGTTGGTGATCAAACAGTTTTGGTTCCCATTGACTTTAATTGAACGGACAAAAAAATAAAAAATACAACAGAAGTCAATAGGAACCGAACCCATTTGATTAGCGACATTATTAAATAATATTACTTTTGTGCTGTGAAGAAAGAGATTCATTCAAATTTTTAATGACATGAGGGTGAATAAATGAATACATTTTCATTTTTGGGTGAACTATTCTTTATATCTCATTTCATATGTATCATAAAATAAATTATTCATTCTACTATAACAAACCTTATAATAAACTAAATACTGGTGGATTTAAAGCAAGTATCTTGGTTACTATACAGAAATCAGAATTCCTCTACAAAACAAGAATCACAGAATTACTGTGTAGCATAGGCCCTGTTATTGTACTGTTATTTTTTTGACATACATTTTTTAAAAATGGGCTGTCGATAGAATATAGTTTGAATGCGTTTGACTGAGAAAAGAATGACAGTCATATTTATGATTATAAATCTTGTCGAATGTAGTATCTGATGCAATTTCTATGAAAAATATGTATTGTTACGTAAACCAATGACAAAACTGTGCATAGTTTAATCCACAAACAAATGTGTACTACGCTAGGTAATGAGAAATCCATGTAATCGATTAGAAACACACAATGTAACAACATACTGTATTACATGTCTTAGTAAGTGGTTAAACAGATCCACAATCCACTTACCAATAGTGTGGAAGATACTTCCAACTTTATAAACAGTCCCATGCCAAGAATTGAGGGCTCTGCTTGCCTGTGTGGCCACATCATGCTAGAATAGACGCATACAAATTTGCCACTGTGAGATCATGTAAAACAAACACGATTCAGAAGAAAACCACAGAGTTTTGTGGATGTAGCTTTCTTACCAGTTCAGGCTGGTGAGGAGCGTTTGTGCCGCTGTAGCCATAGGGATACATTAAGAGCTGAGAGTAAGCATGGAGGGTCATGAAGGATTTGAAGTTGCCGTGGTTTGTGATGAAGTCTGCAATGTTTTGCACTTCAATCTCGGAATGAGCAGAAGGGCCACGATAGTCTTCGCCACAGGGGTCATCGCTTGCTCCGGGACCTGGAGAAAACGAAACGTAATTACATTATAAAAGGCAAAGTCATTTGGATCTGTTTCAACAAGAGAAAATGACAGTATGAAGTTGAACGTACTTCCAAATTCAGCATCCCAGTTTCTGTTGAGATCAACACCAGGGCAGTTGGGGTTAGAGGTCACAGACCGGCTTTTACGCCACAAACGGTGAAATGGCTGAGGTAATGTTAATTAGTAATGTCATTAAAAATGCTTCTAAACATGTATCTGTGCTTTACACAACTACTGAATTACTGCTTACACGGCCAGTGAGGTGGGAGAAGACATATCCATCAGGATTGGCCACAATCATCAGAAAAATATCCATTTGACTAAGGATACTGGGCACAGGGGCACGGTTTTCCTTAAAGTCTGTGGCAATCTAGGGAGTCAGATCACACACAATATAATATAATATAATATAATATAATATAATATAATATAATATAATATAATATAATATAATATAATATAATATAATATAATATAATATAATATAATAAATTGCTACTCTGTACCCGTTTTGTCACCACATTTGCATAATATTTAAACACTAAACAACACTAAACAAAATTAAAAATATATATTTTTATTTTGATATGAATGCTGCTATAAACTAGTTTCTGAGTTCATTGCTGCTGCACATGAGCTGTCTTTGTAGAAATAAAAAATATTGCTAAAAGTTAAAGGTGGGGTAAGTGTTATTTCAAAACCGTTTTAGAAAAAGGACACGGGCCGAGTGGAATAAACTTGTAGCCAATCAGCAGGTAAGGGGCTTGTCTACTATTGATGGTGAGAAGAGCGCTCGCTCTCGCTCTGTGCACATCATTATTCAAAACACACGAGTCACACATGACGGACATTAGCCGAGAACTACCCTAATATATGCTGCTTGACTATGCTCGTGTGCCATGTTCGCTTGTTAGTCCATTTGCGATCGTATTGTGGCTCACTTCAGCGATGATAAAGACCCATTCATTTCCACACCGTATGGAGCATCTAAATCTCATCACTGTGTGCTTCAAGCATCAGCACACACAATGTCTCCGACAAGTAAGATACTATACTCCTAATATATGTTTGTTTACTCTTTTCATGATCTATATAACCCTTATCTAGTCATAATTGTGATATGTCGTTAGCTGGACTGTCGTGCTTGTGTTCTATAGAGTTGTTCATGAGAACAGTTTGATCGCTATGACTCTAATCTTGTCATAATATGTCATTAGTTGGACTGTCGGCTTGTGCTATAGAGTTGTTCATGAGAACAGTTTGTGATTTTGTGATCGCTATGACTCTAATCTTGTCATAATTGTAATATGTCGTTAGCTGGACTGTGCGCTTGTGTACTATCGAGTTGTTCATGAGAACGGTTTGTGTGTGTTTTTGTGATTGCTGTAACTCTAATTTTGTCATAATTGTAATATGTCGTAAGTTGGACTGTCTTGCTCATGTACTATCGAGTTGTTCACAAGAACGGTTTGTGTTTTTGTGATAGAAGGGATGACTTTTTCATTGAATATTCAACCTGGATTAGATACACAGAGATTCTGCCATAGCCGTTGATGCCTCTGGGTTTACGTATGTGTGGGGCGGCACTATCAAAATAGGGGAGAGACCCTTTTGGGGGTAGGGGCGTGTTTGTTTTGGTGATTTGAAATACCAACAACAGTTACCAGATAGCACTTACCCCACCTTTAATTGTTACTGCACATTTAAAATTAAACAAAGTAAAATAAAATAATATATCTTGCTAAAAAGTTAATTGCTGCTGCATTTACAAAATAAAATAAAAATACATAAAATAAAATATCTTGCTAAAAATGTAACTGCTACTGCACATATAAAATGAAATAAAAATGAACAAAATTATAAAATAAAATATTTTTTTGCTAAACAAATGTTGCTGCACAAAGAACCCTTTGCAGAAAATAAAAAGTAATACAATTAAATATCTTGCTAAAACAATCAAATAAAAAATATATATCTTGTAAAAAGAATATCCAAGCATCCATTTTATCAAAGGGAGCTCATGAGCAATGTCAAGTGAAGTAAAAACAAACAAAAAAAAACTATCATATGTGCTGGCAAGATATCTTTCCTGGCAGGAAAGACATTTAGTCTTACATTCGTATATTTACCACACTAGTTTAATGAAACAAGGAAATAGCTCTGAATCTACCATGACAAACAGACTCAAGCCAAACACTAAATGTGTAATTCTAACACAAACTCACTCACCCTGTCAGCGATCCACACTGCTGAAGCATGGGAAACCCACTCCCTGGCATGGATTCCAGCATCAATCCAGATTGCAGGCCTTTTCTCTCCTCCAGTGCTGAACTGGACGCATTAAAAATATATAACAAATCAAATAAATGATGTACATCAGTATGTAACCTGCGTTTATGATCACATAATATATCTACCTTCAGGGCATACATGGGGCGGTTCTCATAAGTGCTGCCGATCTTCACTTTAGAGATCAGGTTAGGGTGACTTGCAACAAGGGTGTCCATAAAACTGTAAATCTTAAGTGAATAAAAACAATGACATTTTTTGTTTAGGTTTGAAATGCATGATAATGTATGTAAATATGGTTGTGCATGCTTTTTTCTTAAAGTCAGCACATGTACGTACTACTTACAGTCTCCAGGTCGTGATAAGCTGCGAAGTTAAAGCTCTTGGTCTTGCGTTCCATCTTTGCATTACTAACCATCTCTGCTCTTTCCCTATCCAAAAGTTCCTGAGACACAGTAAAAGTGTATACATTACAATTACTTTAATGAAAAAAAGAAGAAAAAACAGATTTTAAAAAAAAATCGGAATTTACAGGGCTATATCAACAACTGATTGCCTCTACAAATTGTGCAAGGCTATGTAATTTTTTATTTTAGATTTTTGTAAATAACTCACCTGCACATTGTTGATCATGACAGTGAAAGGGATGCTGTTTTCCCTGAGGAAGTCTTTGACGGCGTACAGACTGGTATGAGGAACACGGATGTCAACAGGTCGCTCAGTAGAGAAGCCATGGCTCCAGAAATCAAGCTGTAGGGTCACATAGTATACATTGCTCAATATTGTAGGTATTCAAATGAAAACTGAAATATGCAGGTATACAACTGTCATACCCCCAAATGCACATCCTCTTCCAGCCCTTTCAAAGCTTCAATGTGGCCTTCAGATTCTACATGGATTCTAAGAACTTGATCTCTATCAGAAATGTTTTAAAAAAAGTAAAACAAAAAGATAATTATGACATTTTGAACAAGAAACAATGCTGACATATGTCAATATGTATATCTGAACTTACCCATTAAAGATCTCTTCGCAGTGAACTGCGGCCAGGAGCGCAAAGACAGCTAGATAGAGTCTCATGTTCACTGGGAATGATCTCTACTGATCTCTCTTTCATGGATTGCTGCTCTTATACACTCAGAGACACATGTTGAGTTCTCAGTAATATCAGTGCTGATGCAGGTTAATATGCCTTCTATCACCCACTTTTGAATGTGTGTCTGTTCCCAGGTGCACATTGCTTTGTGTTTCTCAGTGACTCCAAAATTAAAAATTAGTGGAAAAGTTTCAACTCACATGAAATCCACGGTGTAATGCAAGATGCACAGTCTTTAGAGTCAGAGCTGCTCATGTTGAGAATGAGAAATGATCTGTGCATCTGCTAAATTGTGTGAGAAATGATCTGTGCATCTGCTAAATTGTGTTAAAATAACAGCGCCTAGTCTCAGTTTGATATTTTGCAGTTGGGTTTTGATAGCTACATTAAATATCATTTAAAAGTTATATTAGCCTATAAGAAATCATGCCCAATTTTATGGAAAAGGGGTAACGTTACCATGAGATACAGCAGACATGCATATGGCCAAACAGGTTTTTTCTACCGGAAAAAATATATATGTAATATTATTGGTCTTGGGCATTTAATATGAATAAAGGTAAGTTTTTTTTACAATTATAATATTTTCAGTAATTACATATTTGTGCACGCACGAAATAAATAGTTTTAAACGTGTTAACTTTCCCACAAACGAAAAATGGTGGGTGGAGTCTTACCTCGGATGTGACGATTCAAATCACATGACGCTTTCATCCTCGTCAGCTGACGTTTAGCGGAACTGTAGTTTAGTGCTGCCGCATATTCCACTAATACAGCTAAAGTACTAAATAGTTTAGATTAGTAGTTCCAAAGTTAGTCCTTCAATCGTTCCCGTGACAAATCCCTCTTCATATCAAAGTCAGTGCCTTAAAAACAACATAACATGGCGCTCAGCGATGCCGCGGTACAGAAACAGGTAAGAAAACCCATTTAACAAGTTTATACTACATTTAGAGGTTATATTTTTAAATTAACTATTCTATTTAACATCAGGTAAGTATATAAATAAAAAGGAAACTGCAGGCACTAATCATGTGGGTTTTAGCTGATATTCAGTCGTATACAAATGCTTTAAATGTATTGTCATTTGTATTACATGATGAACTTTTCTAAGGTGTTTTGAAAGATGCCTATACATAAACCGAATTATTATTTTATCTTGTACTTGTAGCTAGACATCTGTTTTTATATCGCATTCAATATGAGAAGAGCAAATGCATTTTCTCAATTCTAGATTTTATGAATTCATATTCTGTGAGTGTTTATTGCTGTGAATTGTAATGCCAAAAGGGGAAATCTGTCCTTCAGCTGTCCAACGCAGCTCCATGGACTTTCCCAGCACTGATTCAAGTTCAACATTTCTTTCAGTCTCGTTTCCCCATCAGTTTCTACCCTCGTCTAACTTTATTTCCGTGCATCAGTGGTCTGACGTTGTAACAGCCTTGTTTTTCTTTTTTATTGACACTGATCTCATTGCATCTCTCCAGATCAAACACATGATGGCCTTCATTGAGCAGGAAGCAAATGAGAAGGCAGAAGAAATTGATGCAAAGGTAACACAAATGTAATGATTAGCATAAGTGCGTAGATATGTCCAATTTCTCTAGAGCATTCTATCATCTATTAACATTTGTTATGTATCAGCTTAAAGTCGTGTGTATTGCGGTTTGCAGGCAGAAGAAGAGTTTAATATCGAAAAGGGACGACTGGTACAGACTCAAAGATTGAAGATAATGGAGTACTATGAGAAGAAAGAGAAACAGATTGAACAACAGAAGAAAATGTGAGTTTAAGTTCTATAAATGTGTATTAATGGCCATATTTATTGGCATATTTAATAATGTGTCTATTAAAATTCACAGCCAGATGTCGAATTTGTTAAACCAGGCAAGACTGAAGGTGCTCAAAGCCCGTGATGACATGATTAAGGTGTGATGATGATGTGATTTTGACATTTATATAGTTTATGCTTTTGTAGAATTACAAGAAATCCATCTCTTTTTCATTTTTTTCCTTGTGTGATTCTTTGCAGGATCTCCTAAACGATGCACGGCAACGGTTGACCAACATTGCCAAAGACCCAAATCAGTACTCAACACTGCTAGAGGGGCTGGTGTTACAGGTCAGCTATGGTCCAATTAGCAATGTTAGCTTTTTTATATAGTTTTTAAAGTACATTCTAACAGTCATATCACACACACAAAAAAAATTGTGTATCATTCTTATTTTTATTTCTGCGCTACTGAGAGAAACTATTGGGTGTTGTTGATAGTCAGTTGACAGATTTTGTATGGGTAATAGACTGAAAATGTGTTTATTTAATAGCAAACTATATAAATCAAGAAGCAAGTAATGTATAAATAATATATAGGTTTTGTTATGTATTAATTGATTTTTGATTTATTCATTTGTTTTATTAGTTTAAGGGCTTTGAGCACCTTAAGTCTTGTCTGGTACTCATTTTTTTTATTTATTAATAATGTAGTAGGTCTATTATTGTTAACTTAAACTTTTTTTAAATCATTACTTGAAATAAACTTGAAGTAAACTAGAAAATGGAAGTTATTTCCTCAAATAAAGGCAACATTTCTCATTTGGAAAATAACTAATTATATAAACTAAAACTAATAAAAATGACAAACACAAAACAAAATTGCTACAACTTTAACTTGACAACAGAATATAAAAAAAATAATAGTTCAAAATATTATCAAAATTAAAATAGTATATTAATGATACTAACTATTACTATTTTAACTAAATTAATGGTTTTTTATTTTAATATACTTTAAAATGTAATGTCTTCCTGTGAATTTACCTGAATTTTCAGCATCATTACTCCAATCTTCTGTGTCACATGATTCTTTAGAAATCATTCGAATATACTAATTTATTAAATTATCAATTTAAAACCTTTTCAGGACTCTTTGATTAATGAATAGTTAAAAAAAGAACAGCATTTATTTAAAATAGAAATCTTTCATAACTATACACTAGGGTTCAAATGTTTGGGGGTCAGTATTTTTTTTTTTAAAGAAATGAAAACTTTTATTATGCAAGAATGTGTTAAATTGATAAAAAGTGACAGTAAGGAAGATTTACTTTGTTACAAAAGATTTCTATTTTGAATAAATGCTGTTTTTTTCCAACTTCTTTTCGTCAACAAATCCTGAAAAAAGAATCACAGGTTACAAAAAAAACAATTAAGCATTTATTTAATATCTATTTTTTGTTTTATTTTATAAATCATTTATTAATAATAATAATAATAATAATAATATAATTTAATATTTTATTCACTTTGCTTCTGCAGGGATTTTATCAGCTGTTGGAACCCAAGGTTATAATCCGTTGCAGAAAGGAAGATGTAGCGATGGTGCAGGTGAGCTATTTTCCATATCAATCCATTTACGTGATATTTTTACAATGTGCATATCAGCTATACAAACCCGTTTATTCTAGGCAGCCGTTAAGAAAAACATCCCTATCTACAAAAATGCTGTAAAGAGTAATATTGAGGTGGGCATCGACGAAAACAGCTTCCTGTCCCCTGACATGTAAGATCACTTCAACACTCATTTTGCTATAAAATTCTTACTTATATATTCTCAAAATGTTTGTTCATGCTTTGCATCATAAGTTCAGGAGGTGTTGAAGTTTATAACGCTAATGGCAAGATCAAGGTGTCCAACACACTGGAAAGCAGACTAGAACTTCTAGCGGAACAGGTAGAGAAAACAATCACATTTTACAACAGGAATAAACAGCTTGTATTTGTGAACGTCCTCCTCATATTATTTATTTCTGCTTTCACAGATGATGCCTGAGATCAGAGTGACTCTTTTTGGTGCCAACCCAAACCGCAGGTTTATGGATTAGTGGACTGTTATTAATAAACTTTAATGGTAGTTGGTGAAATTCAGAAAACATGTTAAAGTGATAAGGAGTTCTGATGGGAAGTTTTATCTTTTTAAGGTGACTGGATTTTGGCTGGATCATGTTCCAGCAATTTATCTTTCTTGTGTGTTTTTGAAATGAATGGCTCATATGTGCTTGTGTTACCTTATACCTCTCCTTTGAGTGTTTATTTAGTGCTTTCTGTTTAAATATCATGTCACTGGTAGGGAAAGTGGACACCTGACATCTTATCTCAAGCTGTTTGAACAAAGAGCTATAAGCACTCAGGAATTTGCATTCTTATTGCCTTGAATGTTGTTAGCTAAACTAGCAGCCTAACAGGTTTTCCCTGGAAAATGGAAATCCTTATTTAATATCTTAAAAACATGGATGCCTCTGTGGTTTTCTATGTATTTTCATTTGTAGTGCAATTGCAAATACTACAGATAAATAAATCAAATATATTTTATTTGTATTCTGAAGCATTCCTGTGCCCGTTACAATATAAAAAATGCATTGCTTGTTGGTTACACTTTATCCACCTTACAGGAAAGAAATCGTACTTCATCTGACAGAGGCTTACAGATAATGCTACATATACCTCAAACATTAAAAACATGCTGCCCTCTTGTGGTAATCAAACATATGAGATGCAAATTAGCATCAGTTGTGGAGCACAAACAATGTTTTGCATAATCAAATGACTCCAGACCATATTTTCAAAAAGACTTAAAAAGCAGAGACGCATATATCAGTCTTGCATAGTAAATATGTACTGATTGCTTATCAAAATTATTTAGTATAACTTCTCAAAAATCAGGTCTCCAAGGAATAAGCCTCTCTACTTCTTGGTATTATTATAATACTATAATTTAGATCTTTTATTTTTCTGCTATTTTTTTTACAGAAGTGCACTCACAATGAAACTATTCAAGAGCTTATTTCTCTTTATACTTTTCACTGTATTTTTTTGTTACAGTGTAAAAATATATACTTTTATATACACTATATTGCCAATTGTTTTGGGACGCCTGCTTTTACATGCGCATGACATTTAATTAAAGCTATAACTGCTTCAACTCTTCTGGGAAGGCTTTCCACAAGGTTTAGGAGTGTTTTGTGCTGTTATTTGTGAGGTCAGGCACAGATGTTGGATGAGAAGGCCTGGCTTGCAGTATCCGCTCTAATTCATCCAAAGGTGTTCTATCGGGTTGAGGTCAGGTATATGTGCAGGCCAGTCTAGTTCCTCCATACCAAACTCAACCTTATCCATGTATTTATGGACCTTGCTTTGTCATGTTGGAACAGGAAGTGGCCAACCCCAAACTGTTTCCACAAAGTTGGGAACATGAAATTTTCCAAAATGTCTTGGCATGTTGACGCATTAAGAGTTCATTTCACTGGAACTAAGGGGCCAAGCTCAACCCCTGAAAAACAACCCCACATCATAACCCCCCTCCACCTACTGAAAGTTGTGGCTAAGTTATGTAGCCTACTACTTTGTGGATGAGTTGCTGTTCCCAAATCCTTCCACTTTTTTTGATTTGGAGGGATGTCCCAATACTTGGAAATATAGTGTATATATATTGTAATTCTTTAAAAGCCACTGGTAATGTATATTATGTTTTGTAATTTCTTTTTAGTCAAAAACTTGAGTGGCAAGGATAAGGCTTTGTGCGTTTAAATGTATTGCGCACTCAACAAAATCATTTAAAGAAGCGTTAAAAAATATCAAGCTGACGTTATATAGCCTACAAGGAATTTTGTCCCACAGAGGAACATGCAAAAGGAAGACAAGGCCTCCACAGCGAAGCACAGCAGTCTCTTCAGATATAGAGACTGAGATTTACTGAGAGACGAGAATTAAAACAGCAAACAGATTAAGTCAACAGACCCTGCATACTCTTTTTTTTTTGGCCAAAATATACATTTGGAAGATCTGGATCCATTTCAACTTTAATTTAAGTCATCGACCGTGTTCACAACAGACCAATCAACCGTGAATCATGTTGGTTTCAAACTGATTGTAACTATGGGCTTTAAAAACATAAAAATAACCCTTGCAGGACCCTGTCTAACATAAAGAACCCTGTTTTTTAGGTTCTTGGTTAGTGTGCAATATAGGCTTTTATGTTAGAATTACACAACCTTCCTCTGCTCTTCCAAAGTGTCTGAACCTCCTTTGGTTGGGTACGTGAATTTCTCTCCATCTTTACCTTGTCGCAAATAAAGTCCAAGACCTTCTTATTTTCATTGTTGCAGCTTCTTTCATCTCTTGGCCCATGTAGAAACAGTAATGCGTGTATGATGATTGAGGTGACATCACCTGCCGCTATCCCAGCAGGCCCAGCACATGCTCGCCGATGCCCAGGAAGTACACGCCCTGAGCGATGCCGAAGAGCGGAGCGATGACCAAAGCACGACACGCTGCTCCCTTGAGGAATGCGGCCGGTCCCTCTCGTTTTAAAATGCGTCTGTGAAAATTAATAAAAGTATTAATGCCATAAATTGTAAATATCATGATACATGAATATAGTAATTATTTAGTACCATATAGCACTCAATAAGAAGTCAATACATGCAAATAAAAAGCTTACTGTGTGCAGTCAATGATGCCTTTATAGGAGTCTTCTCCCTCTCCCTTTTGTAAGGTCTGTAGGCGAGTCTTTATAACTGAAAATGATAAGCATTAATCAACATTTAAAAGCAGATAAGGTTGTGTGTGTATATAATATATAATATAATGTGTGTAATATAAATAAATATATATATATATATATATATATATATATATATATATATATATACATACACACACACACACATACAGGTCCTTCTCAAAAAATTAGCATATGTGATAGAAGTTCATTATTTTCCATAACGTAATGATAAAAATTAAAGTTTCATATATTTTAGATTCATTGCACACCAACTGAAATATTTCAGGTCTCAAAAAATTAGCATATCATGAAAAGGTTCTCTAAACGAGCTATTAACCTAATCATCTGAATCAACTAATTAACTCTACACACCTGCAAAAGATTCCTGAGGCTTTTAAAAACTCCCAGCCTGGTTCATTACTCAAAACCGCAATCATGGGTAAGACTGCCGACCTGACTGCTGTCCAGAAGGCCATCATTGACACCCTCAATCAAGAGGGTAAGACACAAAGAAATTTCTGAACGAATAGGCTGTTCCCAGAGTGCTGTATCAAGGCACCTCAGTGGGAAGTCTGTGGGAAGGAAAAAGTGTGGCAAAAAACGCTGCACAACGAGAAGAGGTGACTGGACCCTGAGGAAGATTGTGGAGAAGGACCGATTCCAGACCTTTGGGGACCTGCGGAAGCAGTGGACTGAGTCTGGAGTAGAAACATCCAGAGCCACCGTGCACAAGCGTGTGCAGGAAATGGGCTACAGGTGCCGCATTCCCCAGGTCAAGCCACTTTTGGGCTACAGAGAAGCAGCACTGGACTGTTGCTCAGTGGTCCAAAGTACTTTTTTCGGATGAAAGCAAATTTTGCCTGTCATTCGGAAATCAAGGTGCCAGAGTCTGGAGGAAGACTGGGGAGAAGGAAAAGCCAAAATGCCTGAAGTCCAGTGTCAAGTACCCACAGTCAGTGATGGTCTGGGGTGCCATGTCAACTGCTGGTGTTGGTCCACTGTGTTTTATCAAGGGCAGGGTCAATGCAGCTAGCTATCAGGAGATTTTGGAGCACTTCATGCTTCCATCTGCTGAAAAGCTTTATGGAGATGAAGATTTAGTTTTTCAGCACGACCTGGCACCTGCTCACAGTGCCAAAACCACTGGTAAATGGTTTACTGACCATGGTATTACTGTGCTCAATTGGCCTGCCAACTCTCCTGAGCTGAACCCCATAGAGAATCTGTGGGATATTGTGAAGAGGAAGTTGAGAGACACAAGACCCAACACTCTGGATGAGCTTAAGGCCGCTATCGAAGCATCCTGGGCCTCCATAACACCTCAGCAGTGCCACAGGCTGATCGCCTCCATGCCACGCCGCATTGAAGCAGTCATTTCTGCAAAAGGATTCCCGACCAAGTATTAAGTGCATAACTGAACATAATTATTAGAAGGTTGACTTTTTTTTGTATTTAAAACACTTTTCTTTTATTGGTCGGATGAAATATGCAAATATTTTGATGAATTTTGGGTTTTCATGAGCTGTATTCCAAAATCATTAGTATTAAAACAATAAAAGACCTGAAATATTTCAGTTGGTGTGCAATGAATCTAAAATATATGAAAGTTAAATTTATATCATTACATTATGGAAAATAATGAACTTTATCACATATGCTAATTTTTTGAGAAGGACCTGTATATATATATATATATATATATATATATATATATATATATATATATATATATATGTGTGTGTGTAGACTGATAATAAAAAATTAAAATAAATATATATATATATATATATATAAACACACCTTGTGCTGAAAGTGAACATTTATATTTTCATTTCTCAGATCTGGTTACCCAAATGCAGGTACCCTCTGGCCGATTCAGTTATAGTTAGTTTAACAGCTTTAAAAAAATGTATAATAATAAAAAAACATATAAAAACTGCTATGATCAATAAGTCATGAGAACATACATTTCTTTTTAGAAGTTATACAAGCTTCAACTTTTTAAAAGTCAGTTTAATATAATTTGAATCGAAATTATATAGTCAAGTTAATTGTACTTAATTTAAAGCAGTAACTTTTACAGTGAGGGTTTCAAGGTTTTTAAACATTAGTTAAGTGTTAGGCCCTTTAAATCAGCATCTGTGTCATTGCTGTTTAAAGTTACACAGGAATAATGGAATTAATGAAAAACTAGGTTATAGGTTTCTCATGAGTATTTTTGTAATGTTGCAGAGAGTACTGCCAAGTCTTTAAATAAAGACTACAGTGACTGCCAGTGTTTCCACTGTCCAAATAATCCTTCTGTCCCCTTTACTCCTTTTTTTCAGTCAACAAAGAATTGTCTCTCATACGATACAATAGACAGACAAAGAACTTAAAAAGCAAACAGTGACTTTCTTCAAAGCAAATGAAATGTTTCAGTCTACACATCACATGGGGTTCAATATTTAATCACTTAGAAACAAAAGACTCAATCTGTGCCTTTCTAAATTACTGGGAGTAAGCTACTTAGAAAACAGTTTGGCAAAATGTTATCATAATTCACCACAAAACAAAAAGGCTTTTTAGTATGAACTATTTTTGGGGTCTGTTTTTCTTAAGATGATTCCTTTAAATAATCTTCAGTAGTAGAAGTAATAAGTATTTACTTAAAGAACTACTTTTTTTGTAAAGAAATGTTAAAAATGTTGAAGTAAATAAATTTATATGTACTAAGTAAATGTATATATACCAAATATGTTTGTTGACACAAGAACTCCTCTGACCAGCTGTAAAATATATATATGAATGAGTGTGTATGAATGAGTGTGTGAGAATGATATATATGTGTATGTATGTATTTAAAAAAATGTATTATTTAAATAAATTAAAATAATCAGTCTATTAGCCATACAAAATCTATATCAACTGACAATCAACACGCAACAGTAGCACAGTAGCATTGAAACAGGATTAGCAATGATTTTTACAGGCTTGGACGGCTACGACTAACTGAATGGGACATTTATCTGCATGCATTTCAAAAGGAGAGGGAGCAAATTGTGTTCCTCTACTCCTCTCTTGCCTGCATCTCACCGTCCAGGGGAGTGACAGCTACTGCTGCCACTGAGCCGGCCGTGCAACCAGCCACGAAAGACTGCAGGAAGGGGGCCCGGTCCTGGGGGTTGCTATGGCGATCCTCAGTGCGGCCTACAGCATTGAGGTTGGCGAACAGCGGGAAGTAGATCATGGAGAACGGAACGTCCCTGAACAGAGAAAGGACAGAGCTGTAGAATGTAGACATAGCTGCAGGACGTTATTGATGAAATGTTATCGATCATTGGAATGTGTCTGATTGGTTTTTCAGTCTATAAATGTGAAATGGTGAATTTAGAAATATCATTTAGGCCATGTAAGCCATAGATGAGAGACAACAGATTGAGATGGATCGAGCTCTCATTAGAATTCCATTAAGAAGAGAATTCCGCCTACGGTTTATTAGAAGCTATGAATAACAGATCAGAACTGACAGCTGGCAGGTTACATCAGTTCAGCTGGGATTACATCACAGACCGCAGGGAGCCTGTGGGGGGAGGGCTGGTTTGGATAGGTGAGTGGGTTTATTTGTGTGGGTGGTGGTAAAGGTGAAAGGTCACTGCGACGCCTATCCATCTTTTTGTCCTGAAACAGTGCGTGTGTTTGCAGAGAGAGCAATTACTTAAGTTAGTTAAGATAACACATCACTGAAGGTTTGCAAGATTTGGATGTTGATTGGCTAACATCTTAGTTATTTGACTTAAAGGAATAGTTCACCAATTCATTCAAATTCTGTTATTATTAAAGCTACACTGTGTGATATTTTCCCCTATCTAGCGGTGAAAAGGTATATGACCATCCAGTGAATAATAGTTTCTGTTCCTCTCAATTCTGATTTCGTTTTAACTCCTACGGTGGCCGATTTAGTCCAAGATTAACATGGCAATCCCCCTCTTCACATTCGACACGGTGCCATCGAGTGTTAAAACACGAAAGGCGAAGCTTGAATTTATGGACATGTCCTTCTTTGGCTAATGTACTTTCAAGATGGAGGGGCAACATGGCGACCGGCATTCGAACCCCTCACCCGTATGTATTTTCAACTTACAAGAATTCTTTATTACTTGAAAGAAGTAAATATACATTAATGAGCACATATATTTTTTAAATAATTAAGTGTTTTTAGCTAAGAATAAACTAAAAAAGCTACACAGTGTTAGCCTGACAAGCCAGACCCACATCAAGATGTTTGGTCTGGAAACTCACCATTGACAGAGCTCAATCCGAGGGGCGGATAAACGGTTGTCTTTCAAACTCCCTCTGCACGTGATAGGATAGCGCAACCGACCAGAGCAACGAAGGTGAAACAGAGCTTGTTGATAGATTAAACATTCACCATATCCGGTCAGCAAAACTCCGAACACATCTTCCCTTTTTAAGAATGACTTCAGTGCCGTTCTTTGTTATTTTCTCAGAGAAAAGCTTAACTCCAAGTCTTCCAGAGTCGCGGTCAAAGCTGATTAGAAAGACCGCCGTTCGCCAGTTTCTGTGTTTACTAGAAGCACGCAACTCGGCCGTCGTCATTATGGCCCCGCCCACCGACTCTGTACATGATGTGATTGGCCCGGCAAGAGTTAGGCGAATACAGCTCAGAAGGGTATTGAGAGTTGCTAAACGACACTCGCGGGCAGATTAAATTTGCTGCCGCTAGGGTGCGTCTAGATTTCTAGGCCAACACAGTGTAGTTTTAATGAAAGTGGCATGTTGTTCCAAACCCGTATAACTTTCTCTCTTAACATAAAAGCTTCTTTTACAATATAATGAAAGTAAATGAGGATCGAGGCTCTCAACAAGAATTTTACCTTTTATGCCTACTTATATTCCAAGTCATAGTATTGTTTGAGGAGCAAAATGTAGGTCATTACTCAATTAAAATCTTTAGTAGTGATGCCCGACTCATGAATTAAGGCCCATTCACACAAAGGATGACAACTATAAACTATACTTTTTTAATAATAAATCTTATTCTATGAACTATAACAATAACGACACAGGGGAATTATATAATTGGAATCACTTTCAGAACAATTTTTCCAATTGAATCTTTTCCAATTTTCCAATTGAATCAAAATCAGGCAATTTTTATTTTGTTATGGAATATTTTATGATTAAAAAAGATTACACAGATTAACCCCCCTCCCCATCCCTGACATGGTTCCTTTGTTTACATTGAAAGCTCCATTACAAATTCATGCTTTGATATATGCTCAAATATATATATTTCTTTTGCATTCAACTGTACAATGAAAGTCTTCCAGGTTTGGAACAACATAAGGGGAAATAAATGAATTCTTCGTTTTTAATATACTTTATAGACCATATTCCTATAAGTTACATTGCTGATTGTGTCTTACCTCATCAGTGTAGCACCTGCACCCTTATAAAGACCCCTGAGCCCTCGGGTCTTGAGTAGATCCAGGGTGATACGAGTCGCTGAGGGTCGAGGAGAGGTGTTAGTGCCTGGCTGGGCCGCCTGAGAGGCAACCAATGAGGGAGTTGGGCCAGCAGCAGGGGCAGGGGCAGAGGCAGTGACAGTCCTCTGAGCAGCTTGTAAAGACAAAATTGTACCGGTTACAACTCAAATATTCAACATCTTTATTTTTTTTTATCCTGTAGTGTTAAACAGAAACTGATATCCGATATATAACACCATTCTTCTCAAACAGCTTCTATTATTTCTGGCTAACCTTTGTACTTAGTAAGGCATCCTAAGATAGAGACCTACATACCTCGGATGACACTCATGGGAGCATAATAAACACACTTACCCAACCTGCCAGCATCCTGCAGTTGTATTTTTAGCATTTCCATGGGGGTGGTGACTACCACCTGACAGGTTCCGGCCCCACAGCCAGAAAGGATTTCCCCCCACAGAGGTAATTTTCTATGGGTGACAGATACAATGACAGATGGGGTGAATGAGATCGTAATAGCATTTACCAAGGAAATAATTAGTCAAATGAGTTAATGCTCTGTGGAATAGTTTACAGAAAATGTTTTCTTTTAGGTAAATACTGTATTCAAATGTAAAATGTGTTTCTAGGGTTGGGATAAGGTCTTTGTTCAGAACCGATTAACCGATTAAAACAAAATGCCAGACGTTCTGTTAAAGGTTCTCACCCACACATTCTTCTGTCAATGTGGACTGAATACCATACTAAATTACTTACAGATTTGTCTACACTGCTTTCTTTACATTGCTACTGAATTCACAGCACACAACAGACAGCGCAACCAGCAAAGTCAGATACCAGAATGAATCTAAAGAGCCGGTTATTTTCAGTAAATCAGAATGTAACGGATTCCCCTGATGGCAAGTTAGAAGGTGAATCCAAGTGCAGGCCCATGGAGTATGGCGGCATGGGCAGTTCAGGGCACCCCGGAGGCACCGGCAGCTCAGGGGATCACAGTGGCAGCTCAGGAGACCATAAAAGCACCGGAAGCCCGGAGCCCTCTCTGGACTCGGGACAGGAGATGGAGCCCTCTCTGGACTGGGGACAGGAGACGGAGCCCTCACTGGACTGGGGACAGGAGACGGAGCCCTCACTGGACTCGGGACAGGAGACGGAGCCCTCACTGGACTCGGGACAGGAGACGGAGCCCTCACTGGACTCGGGACAGGAGACGGAGCCCTCTCTGGACTCGGGACAGGAGACGGAGCCCACTCTGGACTCGGGACAGGAGACGGAGCCCTCTCTGGACTGGGGACAGGAGACGGAGCCCTCTCTGGACTGGGGACAGGAGACGGAGCCCTCTCTGGACTGGGGACAGGAGACGGAGCCCTCACTGGACTCGGGACAGGAGACGGAGCCCTCTCTGGACTGGGGACAGGAGACGGAGCCCTCTCTTGACTGGGGACAGGAGACGGAGCCCTCTCTGGACTGGGGACAGGAGACGGAGCCCTCTCTGGACTGGGGACAGGAGACGGAGCCCTCTCTGGACTGGGGACAGGAGACGGAGCCCTCTCTGGACTGGGGACAGGAGACGGAGCCCTCTCTGGACTGGGGACAGGAGACGGAGCCCTCTCTGGACTGGGGACAGGAGACGGAGCCCTCTCTGGACTGGGGACAGGAGACGGAGCCCTCTCTGGACTGGGGACAGGAGACGGAGCCCTCTCTGGACTGGGGACAGGAGACGGAGCCCTCTCTGGACTCGGGATAGGAGACGGAGCCCTCTCTGGATGCTGGACGTGGACAGGAATTGGAGCCCTCTTGACTCGGGACAGGAGATGGAGCCCTCTCTGGACTGGGGACAGGAGACGGGGCCCTCTCTGGATGCTGGACGTGGACAGGAGATGTCATTTGACTCTAGACGTGGACAAGAGACGTCACTTGTGTGGTGGTAAACCTGTAGCCTCTCTCAATCAGGATCTTCACAAGGTAGTCAGTCAGGTCATGGCCAGCCAAGTCCAGAGGCTGGATGGCATGAGGCAATGCTGCTGGGTTCATGCTGGAGGTAAGGTCGTTCTGTAACGAATTCCACTTCACTGATGTCAAGTTTGAAGGTGAGCCCAAGTGCAGTTTATTTACACTCTCATGTTACAACAATGCGCTCTTGACATCTCACACCATAGAACAGCCATAAAACAAGATGAAAGTCCTAGCTGAAAGCTGCAATCGTTTATTATTATAGGTTAAAATAAATGGAGAATATCTCATGTTTTTCCATGGGTGCTCGATCATTTACATGGGTGCTCGAGTTTATCTGTGTCGGTTGGGGCAGTGTAAATATTTTCACAAAATTCTAAATTCAACGGCTAACTTGTTTGTTGGTTTTTTTGGGGGGTTTGTCAGTGCAGTGTGAATTGGCCTTTAAGCTTAGTAGTGAAGCAGTAGGATAACCATATTCATCTGCACAATCACACAGATCCGAAGCACAACCAAAACAATGTTTTTCTGTAAAATGCATGCATGTTTTTTAAAGCTGTTAGTGGGCCAAAAATGACATAGTGTACCTTTAAAACAGACAGAATAAACTAATACCAATACATTTGGGGTTGGACTAAGGTAGATTTGCATTACCCATCTTTGGAGAGCTTCTGTCTAAAGACATCATTGGCAGCCAGCTTGATGGCTTTCTCTGGAGTGACTAGTGTAAGATTTACAGCTGCACCTGTAGAGAAACACCATGAAATGTAATTCGAGAATATATACAAAAGCATATCCCACACATCCCAAAGCACTATAACAATTCAAATTGAAATAACACTGTACATGTACAAACCAAAGTCGGCACTAGATAAAAAAGAAAAAAAACATACCTCGATACATGCCAAAGTAGCCCTCCATTTTAATCGTCTTTGCCAAACAGTCCAGCCTTCATAAGACAGAAATGTTCAATATTATTAATCAAATACTACAATCTGGTTCTGAAATGAGCTAATCTTAATATAATAAAAATCAAACTTCATTAAAATCCTTGTTTGGTAAATAGAATAAAGCAACCAGTATAAATGGTGGAATATCACAGTAAACAGTAAAAAACAAAAATTTTATTGCTGTCCAAACCCAGCTAAATTAGACATTCACAACATTTCTTGAGGGAGTGAGTAATGTGTGGAAGTAAGAGCTTAAAACATGGCAGCCTGTCTCTTGCCCACAAACCACTTGGGAATTTGCTTGTTACATAAGTGTACAAAGAAGAAAGGGGCTCTTCACACATCACTACAAAGAGTACTTCTCTTTATCTCGATGCTATCACACATGCATAATGATATTTTTTAGCAAGCTACTTAAAAGGGGATGAAAAACAGATCAAACAGATCAAAGATGCAAAAGCATGTGACTCAAGTTGTTTTGCCTCATCTGAGTCATTCAAGAACCAGACGAAGGCCTCCGCCCAGAGTAAATCACTAACACATGCTGCCTTCGTGAATCAATTGTTTTTTAATAGATGCATACATGTTTTTAGAAATTGTACAATCAAACACACAAAACCATGTACACAAAGGACCATTGTAATAGTCTGAAAAATATTTTTTTTAAATGGAACAGTTTATTGCTACCTGAGAAAAAACAAAACCTAAAAAAAACATTTTTTTTATGTTTTATATCATATTTATGGATCATATGGTACGATATTGTGAGAATATGGAGCTCATACTCGAGAAGGAAAAAAATAACTTTATTCAGAGGCCACAAACTATGCAATTCCGTGCAGTTGCTGATATATGGGCAAAAAATAAGATTCTGACCATTTAAAATGTAAATCAATGAGATATTTATAACAATAGTATAGCAGATTACTTACATAAAATAGTTATAAATATCAGTTGTCACTCTGTGGGCCTTATTTTATTTATCTACGTGCATGTTTTGAAGTGCATGGCGCAAGTGCACTTAGGGCGTGTCCGAATCCACTTGGTAGTTTAACGACGGGGAAAATGGTCAGCGCGCCCACTAAATGGTCCATTGAGGGTTGTACCTAGACTATTAATGAGTCAAGGGCGTGTTTAGAGCATGATATGCAATAAACCAATCAGCATCTCATCTCCCATTCCCTTTAAAAGCCAATTGAGCTTGCAACATGGCGGATTCATTATTTACATGGCGGAATTTGCGTGTGGAAAGACTGAACGCTTCTCCAGAGAGTAATCCTTTTATATTTTTTTTGCCAGAATATATTTATTAAGTTTTGTGCATACATAAACACAAGACAAACAACCACAATGCCTATCAGAAAGCCATATCTGTGCAAAGCAACGGTTTACAAATATTTATCACTTATCTTTAAAATAAAGATATTAAAATAGGATACATGAGTTGTATAAATCATGTGATACAAGTTATTATTCAGAAATGAACAGCAGTGTCTACACATCTCAGTCATTGTCTTCTGTTAAATCTAAATCCTTGACATAATCGATAAAAGTATTCCAGATATTCTCAAAAAGTCTTTGTTTGCCTTTTAGCACGTATGAAAATCCTTTTATATTTAATATTTAAAAATGGCTGTGTGCTTCTGCGCATCCCTGTGTGTGTAATAAGCAGAGTGTACGTGCATTGAGGACCTGCCTATAGGCGCATATTACTAATGCGCTCTTTACATAACAAAGAAATATTGCCTTTTATTGCAAACAATATTTTTTTTTAGATGCCTCAAAATAGCATCTGGAAACCCCCGATTTCAGACCAACAGGCGAATAGATGGGCACAAAAGAATTTGCTATTTAAACGTGGCGCTACACGTGAAAATGATAACTGCGTCACACTGAAACTAACAAAAAACACTGCGCGCCAGCCGCCAGGTGTATGATAGGGTCCTATATCTCCAGATAATGTCCAAGTAAGATATTTAAATGCTTGGTTTTATGATCAAAGCTCTGTAGTTTTTTCCTGTGGATGCAAAACATATAATGCAATGCAATACAATGATGATTGAGATATGTACAAATTAATGTTCTGCATATGTGTGTTTTATCATATTTGATAATTGCATTTTAACATGGATTTTTTTCTAACATTCTAACATTTACTCTTTTTTTTTAAAACTGAAGATTTTACAGCAAAAATATATAGAACCTTAAAGGGTTCTGTCAGGTGCATTTATATATACAACCTTAATGTATTCCCTTCATGGGACCATTTTATGGATTTAGTAATTTAGTATTTAGGATTTAGGATTTAGTATTTAATTGATTTTGTTTGACTTTTTGATTAGATTTTATAAATTAAGCAGCAACTTATTTTTCACTAGGGAAAACAATTAAATAACCTGATAAACATGAAAATCATGCAATCATTTAAGACATTTCTCCTTATATATAGACACTTTTGGGTATAAAATGTTCTTTTAAATTGAGCCAAAAAGCTTATGGTTTTCTATAGAACCCCAATGAACCTTTTTTTCTAAGAGAGCATTCGTTATAGGCTTTAAATAAAAATAAATAAAATACAAAAGAGGTGTACGACAGCAATTATAATGACTGTTACTCCAAAACCAATTCATAATAATTTGTAAGTTGCACAACAGGTAATTTTATTGCTTTCTACCTGCTACCAGAACAAGACCCCAAACCAAGTGCATGACATGAAACGCAACATAATTATAGGATGTCATAAAGATGTTGAACTCACATTCCACTATAAACACGAGCACCCTGCTGATTTTGTAGGCGGGTCTTGGCGAGATCAATGGGAAACACGCAGGTCACGCCCACCAGTCCAGCCACGCCCCCGTTAATCAGCTTAGCAGGGAGGCTGTAAACGGCAGGAAACAAACACGCACGCACAAGACAAAAACCACACACAAAACCAAGTCAATATAACGGTTTAGATGGATCTCACAATTCTACATCCATTACCAGAGGAAGTCAAAAATTTACCTCACTTTCTTCTCGGCCATTTTGGCCAGACTTTAACTGATTTCCTCCAATTCTTCTCTCTCTGCTGCAAAAGTGCCAGAACAAACCTTCCACGGCCCACCCGGCCAGGCTCCTGGAATGGTGTGCCAACCTTCACACTCTTCCTTTTGGAGAGAACAACCACTCTTTGCTAAGAATAAATCTCCTTGGAACTGGCTATTAACAAAGATAGAAGATAAATACAATTCAGGATATATGTGGCTGCAGAATGACTTTATAGAATGACATGCTATATTTTTTCAATAAAAAAAGACTTTCAATTGGTTTCAGAATCACTGATTTTCCTTTTTTAATTGTGCTTTTCTATAGCGAACAAATAGGGAACATCCTCCCTCCTAAAGTCTCTCTAATCTTGGTGCTAATGAGGTTATGACCTCTGAATTAGCCTAGAGAAGAGAGCTAGCAGACGAGGGGCTTATCAGCATGATTTTCTTGTTCTTCAACACAGTATCAACAACATTGTCTGTAAAAAAAATCAAAATATAGACATCTACAGTAGTCTTCAAACAATTCTATTACGCTGTCAAAATCTTTTGACTAATACTAAAATGATCTAATTTTTATATCAGTATATCAATGTAGCTGTGTTTTAGAGTAAATTAAAGTACTGACAACTTTATTTGGGTGTCTGACACATAAAATTACCATGATCTTTTCTATTCAACATTCTTCTGCTGTACATACTGTATGCATTGCCGTAAAAAAGTTTATCATCACTTTTTATTCTGTTTTTACTATTTTGCTATCACATTTTAAATGGTTCTGTGGTTTGAGAAAGATTTATAAATATATATATATATATATATATATATATATATATATATATATATATATATATATATATATATATATATATATATATATATATATATATACATACATACATACATACATACATACATTTTCACAATTAGCCTACTTAATTTGGGTTTCAGATAACCCTGTGCTAGATTCACTGGAAAACACTTGAAATCTTTGTCAAGTACCTTAGGGGGAACTGCAGGATTTCTACTCTTTTTATTTTGTCACTCTTTTTCTTGCTTTCTCCTTTCCCATCATTTGTCTTAAACTTAAACCTTTTGTAACTTTTCTCTTTCTTTATATATGTTTCCACTAACTCTCATCTCATTCGGTGTACCATTCTCACTTTTATTACTTTCAATCGCTTTTCCTCCGGCATACTGACATCCTCCCTTTTCTCTATCCCGCTCTCTGTCTTTTCTGGAGCCCAGTGGCATTCTGAGCATGCCTTTACCCTCAGCACTGCTCTCTTTCAACCCTGCTCTATTCATACCCCTTCACTGCCAAAGCACAGACAAGTGAGATCTGGCCCCCCTCCCCATCCTAAAGCGCTCCCTCAGACTTTTCACAACCACCACAAACAGACCCCCCCCCCCCCTCACACAACGCCTGCATATTTGACCAATTCGCAAGTTAGAAACTCTGTTTGAGAGGATGATTATCATGTTCTTACCTCTGTCAGTGCATTGACCGGTTAGATCAAGCCGTCCACTTCCCCCCTCTGCACGATGACAATGTGTGCAGCAGCCGTAGTCAAGCACAAGAGAACCGACAGAGCCGCCACTCAGGGGCCTTTGCACAAACACAAGCATTGTCCCTCCGTGCCTAAGTCCCTCCCCCTTGTGGCGACTCCCAGTGACATAAACAGGGAATGCGCAGCTTTCCTCTAATGAAACTTGACACATTCACACATAAATACAAATAGGGACATTACACATAACTTTATCTCAACTGACAAACAAATATTATTACACTAACATAATTCTATTAAAAATGCTTAGAATGTACAATTATTTATATATTACATTTCACCCAATATTTGCTACCTTCACTGGACAGTACGGCTACCAAATTTATGATTATCGATAATCATAATAAAACAAATATATTGATGACGATTTGTCTTGCTGTAACTAACCAAAAATGCCATAACTCACATAAAATGTTATTATGCTTCTATGTATATAGAACTATCCTCAATTAATTCACCACAACAAATGCTAACCCGTTTTTCAGTTAATATGAAACAGATAATGTTAATAGAAAAGCTGGAACAAATTATTTAACAAAAATGATGAATAATAAAGAGGGATATTTAGACATTAATATAGATAGATAGATAGATAGATAGATAGATAGATAGATAGATAGATAGATAGATAGATAGATAGATAGATAGATAGATAGATAGATAGATAGATAGATAGATAGATAGATAGATAGATAGCAGTATGCTTTATCTCTTCCTGTCAACAGGGGGCGCTGGGTCCATATTTTGAAGACCAATTTGTTATTCATGTTTCAATTAATAATAAAATAATAAAAAAATGTATTAAGTTTTCCTGCTAGAAGAATAAAAAATGTTTCATTAATTCTTAGGACTTTATGTATATAATCACTACCAACAGCACTATTTAGAAACGCATTACAAATTAGGGTTAATTAACTTGTAGGCCTATGTTGCAAACAATAGCCACTACAGAGCTAATAACATCGACGTCATGGCATTAGCATATCATACGATGCGTTCCTATATGGTTAAAAAGTTAAAATCAAATAAATAATTTATGCTAGAAAAAAAGTCAATTAAAACCAAGAACGTCAGTGTAATGTATGATCAATATCCTTTCTGCTGTGCTCATCTCTTCTAGATCAAACGCGAGGATTCTCCTGTAATAACAACAGAGCAACTTCCCTTTCAACGAAATTCAAATGTGTGCATTCCCTTTAAACGGACATACCACTTCGAGCGGAGGTAAAACGTCTGACCGCATAAACCGACTAACTGCGATTGTTTTCTCTCAAAGTGACTGTATCAAGTCAACTTAATATTAAACGTATCTAATATTGCCAACAGTGATGATTGAGAAAATGTAACGAGGGTTTAGTTTGATTTGTGTTACTATTGTATTTGTTTTGGTGCGCTTAAACCCCCCTCCCCGTGACAAGTGGTAGCGCCCAGCCCATCTGTTCCTCTCCTGTGAAATGCGGATTGAAACAGATTGTACAACTCTGCGAGTCGCAATGGCTGCTGCACCGCAAGGACAGCAAGTTTTACTGTTCAGTTAAACAAGTTCCATGTGAGGAACACGCTTGGCGGATTCGTCTAAGCCACTCTTTTTAATGTGAGACACTCGTAGGATAAAACAAAAATGTCCCAGGGATGTATAACTTCTGTGGAGGAGATCCAGTCTTGGTGGGAAGTCCCCGCCATAGCGCACTTCTGCTCTCTCTTCAGGACGGCGTTCAGTTTACCAGACTTTGAAATCGAGGTAAATGATCACACCTGTATGAATTTACGTATCCGTTTCCTTTCCACCAGGTTTATTAAAAGGAATCAAAACTCATTTTCCCCAGAACGTCTGACTTTATGCGACAATCGCTCACTTTAACCATTCATTCACGTTATAAATTAGTTAATGGGACGTCAACGTAATTGTCTCTGATAAGTGACGTTGATAATGTCAGTTATTTAGTTTGGTTCATATAATAACAGATCTAAACCGTCAAGCCAGCAAGTCAGCTCAAAACACTGGTTTCTTCACAACAGACTTTTATTAAAGTTGTTCAGTGAATAGGTTCTGTCTTTGTTTATAATCCGTGTGCTTGGTTAATGAGTTGGGTTATGTAGTAAGGTTAGCCTTGTTTAATTTAAACAAATTGTTCATTTAAAACGTTGCGATATCTCTGTTAATATCAGCGTTGTATGTTTAAAGTCCTGTTCATTCTCGTAAGACCGGTTTTCATTTGGATTGACGCCGCAAGTGGCGTCGAATATATTTACTCATAAACTTTCCGGTGACTTTAAAGTCGATCACCTGGGCTTGCTTTGTTTCATCTCTGTCCATTGTTTTAAACTCAAGCCAAGTTCATTATTATTGGGTTACAAGTTTATTGTTGGATCACAGGCTGCCTTCGACTTGGTCATTGTTCCCTACTGTCTGTGTGTTTTGTTTGTTATTGATTCAGTCACTTTACTGTGAAGCTGCAACATTAGTTTCACGTTGCTCTACCGACGTGAATGTAACCCAGAAACATTTAAATGGAGAAGTCACCCCCATTTTTATCACCTCCCTTGCGTTTGGAAACAGCACAGATCGTGTGTATTTGTCACAGGCATCAATGTAACCTCGCTCCTTCTCGACCCCCACGTGTGAAACGTGCTGGCCACTGGCTTTGTTATTGCATGAGGGTTCTGATCTGATCTGCTGATCACCGCGTGCTGCGTTCCAGAAAAGTTACAACTGGCGTGATCAAATAAGAATTTCATATCGACCTATATTGCCATTTTTATGACAGATTATTATTTAAGTGTCTAATATGCAGAAACTGCTTTTAATCGTTTTATTTCTTGGGGTTTTTACTCAAAATAACTAATCTACAATATAACCCCATGTTATGGTTTTCATTATAACAACATTACCATGTTATAGTTTTCAATATAACAAAAATAATCATGCTGCTGTTTCATAAAGGTAATCCATTTTATGCAGATTTGTTTTTGTGATCTGAACATATTTTTATTTGAGAATGAATGGCTGTTATTTAAAAAAAATTAGTAGTTATAGTGTGTGTGTGTGTGTGTGTATATAAATAAGAGTATTTCACAGGTTAATGTTGTAGAAGATCATGATGCTACCCTACACTCTCAGAACTTGTTCTTTTTGTATCTGGTTACCAACATTAATGTTGTGCCTTAAGAAGTTCGTAAAATGTCTCCAGACATCTTCAAAAAATGTTTTTTCGACAATATACGTTGTATTTTCCATTGACATATTTGACAGCATTTCCTTAATCCACATTCCCATTCTTGGCTCATTGATATTTTTCCAATTAAAGTCACAACATGTCATTTTTTGATGACTCCTTGATTTCCCAGAGCTTTTATTATGCCGCTTTACCTCTTCTGCTTTTTCCGGTCATGTGTATGTGGGGTAACGACACTCTGTTTTTATCGTATTATATTAGATACATTTGAATGTTGAAACTGTTATGTAATAATGCTACTCTGTGTTTGCTTGGCAGCTACTATGAGACACTTGTTGCACACTGCAGTGAGCTAGATTAGACATGGTAAAACATGGTACTCGCGGTAAATCATAAAAATGTGTTTTAAACAATAAAAGTAACTGTGTTGAGCTATATAACAATGCATAGTTTTCTGTCTATGAATGATCCAAACAGTTGCTCACCTGTCTAATAAAACACATAATGTATTAAAACATCTTTGGTGTCATGGGTAACGCTGGTATGATGTCAATCATTGATAGGCGACACATGGACATGGTCCGTGTTCAGGTAAAATTGCTTATTTCTCTGGATTTAAACATTCTTGGAAACATTTGGCAAAATGCAAGTACAAAAGTCAAAACAATATATAACATACTTTGTTCTAGTGTTTTTTGGATATTTTAATTAAAAAAAATATTGCACAGTGTGCCTTTAACAGCAGTTGAGCAGTTACACACGTCTATGAATCTGACCTCTTTGCTATGTAGGGGAGGGTGGATATGATATACTCAGGATAACGTTACTTGTTTACTTGCTAGTTTTCAGAGACAGATGATTCTATTTATCAGTAGATCCGATGTTAACAAAACTCATTTGAAAAGTGTGAATGTATGTGAAAATATCTCTCAAGCCAATTGACTGTCTCTATTTGGTATGTTGGATGGTTATGACGCCACCTTTTTTTGGTCACTTTTTTTTTTTGCAACACTATTGCAAACCAAGCTTCCTGCATATGTTTACTCAGTGTGCGTGTAGTTGGCTGATTGCAGATTACAGGCAGCGTGTGTCAATGCAGTGTCAAAGGATTTACATTCAGAGGGTGGGAGACTGTGTCAGGCTTAAGTCATTGACCGTTTTGCAATTCCTCCTTGCATCCTAATTGCATTCAGCGTAGGTGTCCAAGGTCGTTCAACACAAAAGCTCTCAGTCCCACTTCAGTATCCTGGTAACTTTGCAGCCATGCGTGAATGGGACTGTGAATAATCCAATCGGTTGCTTTAATCTAGTGATTGAGACGTTTTTTTAAGTCATCCGTCACATTGCACCAGTCTTCTATTACAATCTTTCCTGTAATCTCAGTTGTCCAAATGCTTATTTTAGTGTTTAAGTGACCGTTAAACTCTGCATTGCCATATAAGAAAATTATTTTGGTTGAATTGCTTTTGCTGTAATTTAAGAACTCCATTCAGTTCAATTCAGGTACAATATGTACCCAAAATTATGAGTTGAGATTTTTTTTTTTTATTGCATCCAGTTAGTCTTTGGATTTCTGTCGAACTTCATCTCATTTGCGTGAGCCAGCCGACACATTGGATTGATGGGAATGTCATCAAAGCAGATTTACCAGCAACTTGCTCAAAGACAATCCTTGATGTGGTGGGGCTGACGTTTTCTTGTACCTCACCTGTTTGTTTTCAGCCCTTGTGAGCCTCATCCAGGGCTGTGTCTAAAAAAAGCAGGTAGATAGTTCAGTAAATAGAACGCAAATCCGGCTGTAAGAGGATACAATGTCTTTTACGTGCGAGAAAGCCTACTCTGTAAGGTTGCCGTATGGCTGTTTGTTTTAAATGAACCGATTGCACGTTGACAAGTACACCTGATTTTTTTTGTTGTTGTCACGAATACTTTAAAATCTCATCTGTTAATTATTTGAATTCTTGAATTCAATGAACAGTTATAAAACTTGAACAAAAGTATTTTATAATAAAATTCAAAATGGCAAATAATCCCATTTTGGCATATGATCCTATGTTATTTTGCCTTAAAACTGAAAACCACTGAAACATTTAATTTGATCATGATTGTCACGCTCAAAGCACAAGCTTTGTGTGTCAACCATGGTGGATATTACAAAGGCAATGATCCAGTATGAAGTTTAAGGTGTTGGCTAGCTCCTTTTCTTCTCAGGATCCGTTCCGGGGGCCGACAATGGTGATTCTTCTTGGCACGCTGACAAAACGGCTCCTTGCACATTGTTCCTTGGTTACACTTCACAGTCGCGCTCCGTATCTCTGCCCTAGATGAGAGCAGGGCACGGCAGGAAGAGGCCTTATTCGCTTGGGCTCTCTCTGTGCTCTTTGTCTGTGCGAAGCACGCTTGATTTCCTGGCAGTGTGGCTGTGAAACGAGCCCTGAAATCCCACCGCCTCCAAGAGCCGAGAGCGGAGTCCTTCAGGATGACCCCCCTCACCCCTCATACACAAACACAGCCAGAGGAACGAGCCTGCTGACTCCACGCAGAGGATGAGAGTTGGTGTTTTGTTGCTTGTCTTTTTTCATATGTCTTCATTATCAATTTGGTGTTGTCTGGAGAGTGGGTGGAGAATTGATCTGTGGGCATTTGGTCCAAGCGTTTGCCTCAGCAGAAGATGAGAGTGGGACTTAATTTAGTTTCTGAATTGATTATGTTTGGTGGGCAAAGTCAGCACTGTGGGCATCTGGAGAAAGACCAGCTCATTAGTAATTGCTCAGACTTCATTTGTTGTAAAGAAACTGACCATCACATACTTTTTAATAGTGTAATAATTGACCATGGTAGGAATCATTTGATCC